>NW_020954737.1:13475248-13559805 GCF_900497805.2 Vombatus ursinus | reverse complement strand
TTTACAAGGGCTAGATGTGGGCAAAATAGCAGCTACCTTGACCAAAAGCTGACATGGAGAAGTGTTACAACAGGATCTAGTTTTATTTATTTAAATTAATGTTCGTATTTTTATCAAGAAATTCAAAATTCCATGGTGCCTAAAGGTTTCTTTTATGATGTCATCTCACACTATAGAGAAGACTCCAAGTCTCTAATGGTCAACAACCTATGAGAGATATAATTGTCAGATTTGAGCACAGGGTTTAACTTCCAAACCTTGATTGCAGAAAGATGGTTAAACTCATCTGAAATGGTTTACACAATCATGTAGCATTCCATAAATGATGTTTCAATTCATTAGGCAAATACATCTATCAGAACTGGAAGGGATAGTATATACCACCCAGTCCAGAAGTTTTTAACCTTGATTCCATGAATTCTGCAGGGATACATGGATAGATTTCAGGGTTTTGTGAACTTGGATAGGAAAAAAATTACTATTTTTGCTACCTTTGATTTCCTTGAAACACTAGGCATTTTATGCATTTAAAAATTCCTGAGAACAGATTGATAGACTTCACCAGACTGCCAAATGGGTCTATGACACAAACACACACACACAAACAAAAAAAAAAAAACAAAAAACTAAGAACCTGGCAGGAAAGGTGGTCAGTACACAATAGATACATGTGCAGACCTAGATTACCCTTATCTTTGGCATTGGACTTCTAACTTCCATTTATGTTTTATTTCTCACCTATAGGGAACTAAACATTGATCTAAGATGGACTTTCACAATCTTGAAAACAACTTTTGAGTTTGAGAAGTCTGAGATCATGTATTCCTCAGTCAGAGCTAATTGGTGGGAAGGGAAGTTTCTGTGTCAGACAAGATGATCATTACCCAAGGGGAGAGCTCAAAAACTGACCAGGCTTGGCAAAAATCAGGGATCTAAGGGGCAGCTAGGTGGCACAGTGGATAGAGCACCAGCCCTGAAGTCAGGAAGACCCGAGTTCAAATCCGGCCTCAGACCAAACACTTGATACTTACTAGCTGTGTGACCCTGGGCAAGTCACTTAACCCCAATTGCCTTAAAAAAAATCAGGGATCTAAAAGGTATTGTTTAAAAAGTGCATCAATGAAATATAAAATACCTACATAACAGAACCACAGACTGCAGCCTATATTGATTTTTGAAGTATCAATCTTCCCGGGGGGGGGGAAGAGTAATAGTAATATTACAACTGTTGCTTGTTTAAGTTTATTTGTTAATGTGAGCTTGTGTATCTCTTGTATTTGGAATTCTTTTGTGGGAAAGAAAGATATAACTATCCTACACCTGATCCACATTACACATTGAGTACCTTTTTGCTCACTCTTTTGTGGATTTTTTCAATATGAGACTAAGCCTTAATTTATTTTCCCTGGAACTATGGGGTTGGGGTATAAAAGAATTGTTGAATGTGAGAAAAAGTCTGGCCCTTGTTTTAGGTGGCTGTCACCCAGGACTGAGAAAAATCCCCAGATTCATGGGTCCAGAGCAGAAAAGCCCCTTATTGGAGAGGAAGAAGGGATAATGCCCCAGTGTCCCTGGGCAGCAGGTCTTATTGTTATGGAAATGTTGGTCTTGAGCAAAACATGTAAAATTGTTCAAATACATTAGACTTTCCTTTTTTCATTTCAGACTAACAATAGCAACTGAGAATTATGCTTTTCAAGCAAATAGTAAATTTGGAACAAAGGAAATGCTTTGCCTTGCACTATAGAACTAATATGTCTAAGTTAAGTGGTCAAACTGGAAAAAAATTATGCCTATTGATTGGGTAATGGTCAACCAAATTTTAATACCCTAATCTAATAGACTATTACCACACCAAAAGTAATGATAAATATGAAGAAATTATGTGACCTGATGAAGAATGAAGCAAAAGAAAATCAGAGAAAACCAACATACGCAATGATTACAATAATATAAATTGAAATAAAAAAATGAAAAAATGACAGAATTGAACAGTGTGTAATTCATGACTGAGCTTGACTGTGAAGAAGAGATGAAAGACTACAGAACCAAGGTGTTATAATATAGGGAGCAATTCAGCTGAACTCTCCTCACATTCCCCTCCAAACAAGTTTAAAATAATACCTCAAATCAAATTTTGGAGCGGCAGAGTCAACAAAAGGTTGGGATGAGACATTTTTATAGCACAAGTTAGGAGTCAGCTGAAGAGGTCTGTGACATTGAAGTGGAGGCCTGTAAAGAGCACAGTAGCCCCAGCAAAAAATCTTGGAAGCTGCTACAATAACAGTGGCAGCATCAACTTAAGGAGCTCTAAGCCCAGAGATGGTAAAGAGGTCAGACAAGTGATCAGAAACAGATTATAGGATATCCTTTGCTGGTATTAGGTGCAAGATCCCATTGCATTACCTATACAAAATTCCAGGTCATAGTTCCAGAGCAGAAAGAAGCACTAGAGTTTGCAGCCACCACAGAAAAAGTGCCCTGATCAAAGTTCCAAGGCAAAAAGGAGCTCTAGTACTTGTAGTTACAGAAGAGTGGGGACCTGGCCATAGTTCCAGGGCCAAAAGGAGCTCTAGCATTTGTGGCTACAAAGGAATAAGGTCCCTTCCTGGGTAAAGACCAGAGCCAGGCAAGCAGTAACCACACCTCTCCTTGGATCATACCACCTTGAAAGCACCAAAAACTTACAGATCACCAGAAATAACTCTAAAAACTATAGCACAAAAAACCTGAAGCTTAGGACAGTGTCCCCTTCATCTTAGAACCAGATCCCAATTTTAACATAAAGCCAAAAGTCAAGAAATAGACTAGGAAAATGAGCAAACAACCAAAAAAAAAAAAAAAAAAAGACTATGACCATAAAAAGCTTCTATGGTGACAGGGAGGATGAAAGCAATAACTCAGAAGAAGACAATGATGTCAAAAACAGCTACAAACAAAGCTCAAAGGGGAAAAAAAATGTGAATTGGGAAGAAAAACCCCAATAGGAATTCCTAGAAGACTTCAAAAAAATTTTTTAATCAATTAAGAGAAGTAGAGGAAAAATTGGGGTGGGCTGGGAAGTGATTTTTTTAAAAATTATGAAAAGTGAATCAACAGTTCAGAAAAAGAGGCACAAAAAATACTAAAGAAAATAACACCTTAAAAAACAGAATTGGCCAAATGGAAAAAGAGGCACACAAAAAATTTAAATGGGGGAGTGGAGGTGGTAGTGGGCAATGCTTGAACCTCACTCTCATGGAATTGGCTCAAAGAGGGAATAACATACCTACTCAGTTAGGTATAAAAATCTATCTTACCCTGTGCCGGTCGGGCCGTGCACTCTCCTTCTAACAGGAGCAGGCTGCCAGGGTCATACTCACCAGTCCTCGGAGCCCACCCACATAAACATAGAGACGAGCCGATCAGGAGGTGCAAGCACTCGAACTTTATTCAGAGACCATCACAGCAAGGTCAAGCAGGAAAGCAAGAGCAGGAGCAAGAGAGTGAGCTCCGATCCCTACCGCCCCTTATATACCTTCCTAGCCCCTCCTCCTCAGCCCGCCTACTAGTGATTGATTGTAGGATCAGATACCGGAAGGGGATGTCTGGGGTTAGCACTGCACCAAGGGAGAGGACGTGACAAAGGAAGCTAGGCCCAGATAGCGGAAGGAGGCATCTGGGGTTAGCACTGCACCAAGGGAGAGGACGTGACAAAGGAAGCTAGGCCCAGATAGCGGAAGGAGGTGTCTGGGGTTAGCGCTGCACAAAGGGAGAGGACGTGACAAAGGGAGCTCGTTCTCTGCCGTCCCACTCCCACGTGGCACAGTCCCCTGCCTCAGGAGCACATGCTCCAGCTAATTCCCCGTATCCTGTTCCTACCCCAGTTCACCACAACTCCACATGGCACAGCCCCCTGCCTCGGGAGCATAAGCTCCGGTTACTTCCTAATGTCTTGTCCCTGCCCCATGTTGCCACAACCCCCACATGGCACGTAGCCAACATCAGACAATCCCTCACATTACCCAACAAAGAAGTAGGAGGGGAAGGGGACACCAGGAAGGGCTGGGGTGCTGACAGAAGGGAAGGATAATCAAGGGACATAATGGTCAGAAACAAAACAGACTTTTGAGGAGGGACAGGGTAAAAAGAGAGAGAAGGAAAAATGGGGGAAATATACCGTTAGTAATCATAACTGTGAATGTGAAAGGGATTAACTTACCCATAAAACAGAAGCTGATAGCAGAACGGATTAGAAACCAAAATCCAACAATATGTTGTTTACAAGAAACACATTTGAAACAGAGAGACCCACACAGAGTAAAAATAGGGGGCTAGGGCAAAATCTATTGTGCTTTAGCTGTGATTTGTTTAAAAAAAAAGGCAAGGGTAGCAATCATGATCTCAAAGAAAAGGCAAAAATAAGCCTAATTAAAAGAGATAAACAGGGAAACTGCATTTTGCTAAAAGGTACTATAGACATTAAAACTAAACTAGTGAGGGACACGAACTTTCCTCTCTCAGAGCTAGATAAATCTAACCAAAAAAAAAAAAAACAAACTTTAAAGGTGTTAAGGAGATGAATAGGATTTTAGAAAATTTAGATATGATATACCCCTGGAGAAAATTGAATGGGAATAGAAAGGAATATACCTTTTTCTCAGACATACATGCCACTTTCACAAAAATTGACCATAAGTTAGGGCATAAAAACCTTGCAATCAAGTGCAGAAAAGTATAAGTAATAAATGCCTCTTTTTTAGACAATAATAGAATAAAAATTATATTCAATAAAGGATATTGGAAACAGATTAAAAATTGAGAACTAAATAAATAATAAAGAATGAGTGAGTCAAAGAACAAATCATACAAAAAATAAACAGTTTCATTCAAGAGAATGACAACAATGAGGCAACATTACAGCCAAAGCAGTTCTTAGGGAAACTTTATAACTCTAAACACTTCCATCAATAAAATGGAGAAAAAGCAGATCATTAAATTGCACGTGCACATTCAAAAAAAAAACTAGGAAAAGAATAAATTTTAAATCTCCAATTAAACACCAAACTGGAAATCCTAAAAACCAAAGGAAGTTAATAAAATTAAAAGTAAATAAACCATGGAACTAATAAATAAAACTAGAAATTGATTTTATGAAAAAATAAAATAAACTAGATAAATCCTTAGTTAATTTCATTTTTAACAAGAAAGAAGAAAACCAAATAACTAGTATCAAAAATGAAAAGGGTGAATACACCACCAGTGAAGATTAAATTAAAGTAATTATTAGGAGCTATTTTGCCTGATCATATGCCAGTCTGACAATCTAAATTAACAGAAGAGGAAATAGAATACTTAAGTTATTCTATCTTAGAAAAAGAAACTGAACAAGCCATAAATGAGTTCCCTAAGAAAAAATTCCCAGGACTAGATGGATTCACAAGTGAATTCTACCAAATATTTAAAGAACAACTAATCCCAATACTATATAAACTATTTTGAAAAATAGGCAAAGGAGTCCTACCAAATTCCTTTTATGACACAAATATGGTGATGATACCTAAAACAAGCAGAGCAAAAACAGAGAAAGAAAACTATAAATCAAATTTCCTTAATAAATATCAACACACAAAAAAAAATTAAGTAAAATACCAGTGAGGAGATCACAAAAATATATCACAAAGATCATACACTATCACCAAATAGGATTTATACCAGAAATACAGGACTGGTTCAATATTAGGAAAACTATCAGCATAATTGATCATATCAACAACAAAACTAACAGAAGCCACATGATTATCTCAATAGATGCAGAAAAACCTCTTTTTAGTTAATTTATTTATTTTTAGTTTTCAACATTCACTTCTACAAGATTTTGAGTTCTAAATTTTCTCTCCATCAGAAAAAGCTTTTGACAAAATACAACTAAAACACTAGAAAAAGTAAAAACACTAGAAAGTATAGGAATAAAAAGAGCTTTCCTTAAAATGATCATTAGTATCTCCCTAAAACCATTAGCAAGCATGGTGGGGATAAGCTAGAAGCCTTCCTAATAAAATCATCATTGAAGCAAGGATGTCCATTATCCCCACTATTTTTCAATATTGTACTAGAAATGTTACCTATAGCAATAAAAATAGAAAAAAGAAATTGAAGGAATTAGAATAGGCAATGAAGAAACAAAACTATAATCATTTGCAGATGATATGATGGTGCACTTAAAGAACCCTAGAGAATCACATTAAAAACTAGTTTAAACAATTAACAACTTTAGCAAAGTTGCAGGCTATAAAATAAGCCCATATAAATCATCAGCATTTCTGTATATTACCAACAAAGTCCAGCAGGAAGAGATGAAAACAGAAACTCCATTTAAAATAACTGCAGACAATAACTTGAGAATCTATGTGCCAAGATAAACCCAGGAACTATATGTGTTCTAAAAAAACTAAAACATAATAGTTTTCGCACAAATAAAGTCATATCTGAACAATTGGAGGAATAATAATTGCTCAAGGGTAGGCAGAGGCACTGTAATAAAAATGACAGTTCTACCTAAATTAATTTACTTATTTAGTGCCATACCAAACTCCAAAAAATTATTTTACGGAGCTAGAAAAAATAATAACAAAATTCATCTGGAAGAAAAAAAGTCAAGAATATCAAGAAAATTAATGGAAAAAATGTGAAAGAAGGTGGCCTAGCAGAATCAGATATCAAACTGTATTACAAAGAGGTAATTATGAAACTATTCTGGTACTGGCTAAGAAATAAAGTGGAAGATCAATGGAACAGATTAGGTAAATAATACATAGACATAATGACCATAGTAATCTTGCATTTGATAAATACAAAAATCCAAGCTTTTGGGACAAGTACTAACTATTTGACAAAAATTGCTACAAAAGCTGAAAAGCTGTTTGGCAGAAACTAGTTATATTTTCTCACACAGTATACCAAGACAAGGTCAAAATGAGCACATCATTTCGACATAAAGAGTGAGATCATAAGCAAATTAGGAGAGCATTGAAAATTTTACCTGTTAGATCTATGAATATGGGAAGAATTTATGACCAAACAAGAGATAAAAGGATCACAGGAAGTAAAATACATAATTTTGATTATGTTAAATTAAAAAGAGTTAACACAAACAAAACCAATGCAGCCAAGATTAAAAGAAAAGCAGGAAACTGGAGGGAATTTTTTTTTTTACAGCAAGTTTCTCTGATAAAGGCCTCATTCCTCAAATATATAGAGAAATGAGTCAAATTTATAAGAACACCAGTCATTCCCCAATGGATAAATGATTAAAGGATATAAACCAGCAGTTTCCAAAAGAAATCAAAGCTATCTATAGTCATATGAAACATGCTTTAAGTCACTATTGATTGGGAAAATGCAAATTTAAACAACTCTGAGGTACCACCTCATTTCTATCAGATTGGCTAATATGAGAGAAAAGGAAAATGAAATGTTAGAGGGAAAATTTGGGATATTAATGCACTGTTTGTGGAGTTGTGGACTATTTCCAACCATCCTGGAAAGCAACTGGGAACTATGCCCAAAGAGCAACCAAACTGTGCATACTCTTTGATCCAGAAATAACACTATTAGATCTGTATCCCAAAGAGATCAAAGGAAAAGGAAAAGGACTTCTATCTACAAAAAATATTTATAGCAGCTCTTTTTGTAGTGGCAAACAATTGGAAGTTGGGGGAATGCCCATCAATTGAGAAATGGCTGAACAAGATGCAGCATATGATTGTGACAGAATACTATTGTGCTATAAGAAATGATGGACAAGATGATTTCAGAAACACCTGGAAAGACTTATATGAATTGATGCAAAGTGAAGTGAGCAGAAGCAGGAGAACAATTTACATGGTAACAGCAATATTAGAAGATGATCAACTGTGAATGACTTAGCTGTTCTGATCAATACAGTGATCCACAATAATTCCAAAGGACTTATAATGCAAAATGCTATCCACCTCCAGAGAAAGAATGATGGACTCTGAATACAAATTGAAGCATAATTTTTTCACTTTTTTTCTTGCCTTTTTTTTCAACATGGCTAGTATGGAAATATGATTTGCATGATTTCACATGTATAATTGATATTGCATTTCTTGCCTTCTCAGTGGGGGAGGGGAGGAGTGTAGGAAAGAATTAGAAATTCAATTTTTTTAATGAATCTTAAAAATAAATAAATAATATATTGGAATAAGAAAAACAAGAAGAGATGAGAAAATAAAATTCTTTACCTTAACTGCAAAAGTAGACAACTATGACAGTAGTCAACCCTAATGGATGTGGTGATTAGCTTTGCTAAACTGCTTTTTTGTCCTTTTTTTATTCTTTGTTATAAAATATGGTTCATTAATATTGTAAAGATAATCACCTGTGAAAGATGTAGCTGCTCTGATCAAAACAGTGATCCAAGAAAATTCCTTAGAACACATGATGAAAACTACTATACACCTTCAGAAGAAGAACTGATGAACTCTGAGTGCAGACTGAAGTATACTTTTTTATTTTATTTTTCTTGAGGTGAGGGGGGTTGAGTTTTGCAACATGGCTAATATGGAAATATGTTTTGTATGACTGAACATGTATAATCTGTATCATATTGCTTGTCTTCTCAAGGGGTGGGAGGGAGAAGATTTGGAATTCAATTTAAAAAAAATAAATCTTAAATATTGTTATGTGTAATTGGGAAATATTTAATGAAATAAATATATATATTAAAAACATGGCTCATTAAGTAGGTGAGGGGAGCTACATTTAAAAACAAAGTTCCCATAAAAACAAAAGATACCTAAACATGATTTTGAAAAGAAGAATTCAAGGGACTCATGTAAATGGACCAAACCTAGTCCTAGAAATTTCTGGATTCTGGTCACAGATCATTCTTTCACTTGGGTTATAGTTACCTCTGTCTACATCAATGCAAAAGTAGCAAGCTATTAATTCCTTTTTTATCTTTTGGGAAAAAATGATTGATGGTTCCATTAGTAATGTCTGAACTGAACACAACTTCATATTAGGCTCACCCTCTGCATTTATTATGAGTGGGTCCTTGTAAACTCAGAGAAATTTTGAATAAGCAGCATTTGACTTTTGGATTAGCTTGATATCTACTTCCCCAGATTTTCTAGCCTTTTCTACATTCATTTTTTGTCACAGAATTGGAGTTAGAAACTAGAAGTGAACTTAGAGATCAACTACTCTAAATCACTCATTTTACAGATGGGGAAACTAAGGCCCAAAAAGGCAAAGTGATTTTTTTCTCAGATTCATAGAGGTATTTAAGATTCAGTTGTTGATTTTAACATCCTGTTTGATATTGGGATATTTTTTCTGGAAAATTGGTCGAGTGGGCCAAACAGTCTCAACAAAAAAGGCTGAGTGGGTAGTTGTGCCTAAACTCAGCACACCACCACCTTAAAATATCAATAAATATTCCCAATGAAGGAAAATATTTTAAAGAGGAAGAAAAAAAAGAAATCCTCCCCCAAAACAATCAGTAGAGAGTAAAAAAACAAAATAAGTAAAGACCAACAATACCTTAACACAATGAATAAATTCTATCATGTTAAAAAAAAAAAAAAGCAATACGAACTCTTCATAAAAAGAAATAACGCTATGATGACAACCAAATTTCCCAAATGGGCAGGGAACCCCTAGTGTTGTTACAAAGTTAATTTACAGAATTAAGGGGGAAAATACTCAAGGATCTATTATTTCATCAGGATAGTAACTCCCTTCACCAACACAGATTACAACCTATTTCTAACTTACTGGATAAACTTTAGGTGCCTCTTTGACTTTTAGAGAAGTTAAGTAATTTGTCTGTGGTGACATAGTTAAGTATTGGAGGTGAAGCTTGAACTGAGGTCTCCAGATTCAGCAGTCTGTCCATTATACCACACAGTTTCTCAAAGGAAGAATTAAGGCAGGAAATTAGAATTCTTAAAGAAGAATTCAATAGGACAAGCATGAAAATAAAAATTTTAGGATGGATTTTGGAAAGTCTTAATAAGTCACTGGACTTCCCAAAAAATATGAAACAAAGAGCCTGAGTATTATATTCTAGATGTCATATTTTTAAATTGCCCAGAAGTATTGAGAAAAGATAGCAAAGTGCAAACACATAGTTTCCAAAAGACACTAGAGAGAAACCCCATATTTAACTCACCCAGAAATTTATTTGTCAAGTTCCAGAACTTTGGTGTCAAAGACAGAACTTCAGTGTTTATGAGCAAACTAAAGAAGGTAGTTTACTTATCAAGAAACATCAATATGAATTCTACAGGATTACTCAAACAAGAAATTTAAAAAGTTATAATATGATATACAAAAAAATATATAAAATGTAAATGTTTTGCATAATACACTTCATAAAACTGAATATAATCCTATGTGGGAAAAATTGATCTTCAGTAGAATATCAGATCTTTAATAATACCTTCACACAAATGATAGATTGCAGGGTATTTGAAATACAAAAGCAGTAAGAAAAAAGAAATTTAATAAAAGGAAACAAGTCCATCTAGCATGAAAAGTCTAGATAACTCAATGTTTACACATTTCCAGAAGCAGATGAGACTAGTCCCTTTTTCAATTCCTACTTTATCTGAGTATCATTAAGTGAACAAAGAAAAAGCAGTCATGAAGAGGGAGTATCCCATGAAGGGGGATAAAATAGAAATATGCTGGAGGAAGAAAGGAGGGCAGAAGAATGAATGTCTTGAATTAGGAAAGCCACAGATGAAGAAAATTCAAGCAAATAGGTGGGGAATAAAGGGACGTGGGTTTTCACAGGCACACTCCTATCTGAGCTAATAAGGGAAGTATTTTTTTAAAAATACATGAGTAAAATAGATTCAAGGAATCTAGAGTTTTCAATGGGAAAAAAGTGAAGGCATGAGAATATAGCATGAGATTAGATTCAAGCAGTCATACGTGGGTTTTTTTCATCTTTAGCTATGTCTTTAATTATTTGATAATTGCATCTTTATTTGATAAAATTTTGTTTGTTTTTTTTTAATATGAAAAGTGTGGATCTGAGATTCCTGATTAGAAATACATGTAATAATGGAAACACTTTGGTGTAGTAATTGGATTCCTATGAAGCTTTTTTCTTTCCCCAATAAATACTTCTGGGGTTGAGACATAGGACATGAATTTTCCCCTTCTTTCCCACCATTAAGTGCACTGCTTAGTGTTAGAACACATGTGGAATGTTCAATATCACTTAAAAAGTTTGGAGGCTGATTAGCTCCTCTTAAGTTCTATGCTTATATATTGAATTCCTGCTATCATATGTACGGACAATTTTATCAGTTTAGCAACTAGTCTTTCCTTGGGTATGGACAAATGACTGAAATAGCTACATTACATAGGATGAGTTCATTAATCCCTCTTTTACTCCCCCTCCCAAAAAAAAAGTCTCCCACTGCATCCAGGGCCATCTCTAGTCATCTTGATCTCTGTCTTGCCACTGGATCCAGATGGCTCTGGAGGAAAGAATAAGGCTGGTGACTTTGCATAGCCCTGCCTTACTTAAATCCAGTTCACTTGCAAGCCAAGACATCACCTTCCTGATGACATTGGCCTTCTTAGAGAACAAAGGACAAACAACATATTAACTTAGCACATATTTCAATAAAACAAGGCAATGTGATAATGTTATCAAATGGTTCATAATTAAAACTTGAATCTTTGGGCTGCTTAGGGTTTATTCCTGACTCATTGTTTTTTTAATACCCTACTCTGTTTTCTGCTAAGTGTGGCTGTAAAGTATTTCCTCTTATTTTTGAGAACTTCTAGTTTGTATCTAACTGCCCAAGAGAAGATTTTTGTCCTAGCCAATGTTGCACTTAGTTTACTCTTTTGATGCCCCAACTCCTGTGTTCTACCAGTCTCCTGCTTCACCCAAGTAGCCCCTCATCAAGAAATAGCTGTCCATTTTGTACCTTAAAATGAATCTCCTTCTGAGAGTCTCCCTCTAATTGGATTCCTTCTTCATTTTATAACCTGATATTTATCATCTACGGTTCTTTTCCAAACTTCTCAATAGGGACAAAACTTTAGTATTTGACTAGAACATTTAAAACCTGCCTAAATACAGCAGTATGCTTAATAAACTAAGTTTAAATCTGATTTCCTCAACTATAATGTTATTTTCTCAGAGCAATGTTGTAGAGCAGATACAATAAATCACCTTGTCTCACACACTGCAAGGCAACTGAGTACTTCATGACAGTCAGTCAGCACTATATGTTTGCTGAACATGCACAGCTCAATACGAGGTAGTCTGTAAACATAAAAAAGGAAATACCGAGCCTGATACCTGCTCTAGAGATCCTTATAATCTAAATGAAAGTAAATTTAACTTCAAAAGTGAATCATATACCCCTTTCTCAATAGTAGGATCAAAGCTTTATTATCTGTTGTTAACAAAGGGGGAAAGTGACATTTAGGGAAAATCATTTGAGATAGTTTGCTTTTGTTATCTATGTAATGTCAAGATACCTAAGGGAAGGCTTCCAGAACACTGAGTGGACTCCCTGGGGAAGCCTGTCAGGAAGATATGAAGAAAAGTCACACAAGATGGGCAGTCCATAAATAGGTTATGACCAGCATCCCTAAAGAGAGTACCCAATCAATGAGATCCATGGAAGCAAAACACACACACACACACACACACACACACACACACTCACAAATAGCCTTAATAAAAATGCTACAAAAGGTAAAGGACTTACCTTTAGTTTAGGCTGTGACACAAACCAATGGGGTTGGGTGGAGTGGCTAAAGGAGAATTCAACTCTATATGTCAAAATCCAATTATGTTGTATTTTATTCTGTATTATATCTTTATACACACTGCCAAATATAAAGGTTTAAAAGACTCAAAAGGGAAAATGGCAAATATGGCCAAAATGTCTCAAAAGAATCAACAAATATCTCTACTCCACACCCCTTTACCCAAAAAAGCAGAGAACTATGAAGGCTATAAAATGATTTTTATTTTATTTTTTAATCAGATTTCCAATAGGCAGAAAGACTGATTCAGTGTTAAGTAAGTAGTTAACAAAAAGGAACACTGAGTGAACAAAAAGAACAAAAGGAGAAAACAAGACCTGACAGGTGATCATTCAACCATGGATTGATGTATAGATTGGAAGATAAGAATCACAGACTTGTTGGAGAATCATAAATTATAAAGTAGGAAACTTTTTCTCTCTAATTTTGGACATGGGGAGAACCAGAAGAGAAATATTAAAGAGGTATGTCAAAGCTGCATTGATAGTCCATATATAACCTTGAAAGCATTGGCTAAGCTAAGCTAAGCATTATCTGTCTTAAGTAATCTATCTGCTTTACATGAAAAGTTCTGGAGGAATTTCATACATGGTGTCATCTCAAGAATAACTTGGAAGCCTTTGACCTTTAGAAAAGATAAAATTGAGTTGCAGTTTGGGCCTAGGCAGTAAACCCAATTCTAGACCCAATTAAGTGGTCATTGGTAATACTTGAATATAAAGGAACTGATCAGTACCCAATCATTCTATTTCTTTAAATTTTGCTTCATATGGTATTTTCTCTTAATGATAATACATAGTTACCTAGAGTAAGTGTCAATGTAAAAAGAAAATAAGAAAGGTTGCAAGTGAGAAGTAGCCGCTAATGTACAGTTTTAGCAACTCTAATCCAAGTTGTTGGCTCCAGAATTTGAGATATCCAAATTTCGCAGAACAAATTCAGTCAAAGATGGGGCAGCTAGGAGGTGCAGTGTATAGAGCTCCAGCCTTAGAGTCAGGAGGACCTGATTTCAAATCTGGCCTCAGACACTTAACATTTACTAGCTGTGTGACCCTGGGCAAGTCACGTAAACCTGATTGCCTCAACAAAAAGCAAAAAAAAAAAAAAAATTCAGTCAAAGGGTCATACTTGAGGACCTAGAGGGCCACATGTGGCCTCAAGGCCACAACATTATCAATCCCTTAAAATCATGTTTAGTCATTAAATTAATCAGAGCTCTCATGTCTTTCAAAGTTGTTTGTTTTTGCAATGTTTTGTTATTGTATAAACTGTTCTCCTCACTTCATTATGCATCAGTTCATACAAGTCTTCTGAAGTTTTTCTGAATTTATTTCTTTCTTTATTTCTTACAACATAATGACATTCCATTATATTCATATGCCATAGTTTGTTCAGCCATTCCCTGATTGATGAGAATCCATGGTCACTACCCAGGCTATTTGACATAAACTCCTTGAAGGTTCTTCCTGTGTCTCATCTAAACTCATCCAAGTTCTATTCAAAGTCCTTCTGTGATAGAAGAATCACCATCCTCAGCTTTTAGACAGCACTAAATATGAAGAAGCTTACCCAAAATCTGCTTCCCTATAGCTTTACCCACTGTTCAGTTTACTTTCTATAACCAGGTAAAACAAATCTAATATCTCTTTTACATAAACTGGGCCTTTGAAAACCACTTGTTATTTGTAGATGTCACTTCAGGCAATTGAAGATACTACTACATAATAAATAATGTTTCCAATGAAATTTAAGTTATAATAGCCCAACTTCGTGGAGTTCTAGATGCTTACATGCAACCACTTTAGCTTTCTAAAATCACATTGGCCAGGGGGGGAAATAATTCGGTAAAGATTCATCTTCTAATTTGGGAACGATTATAATTGGGCACACTTGGAGTGCAGCAGATAATGAAAAATGTGCGCTTGCTCAAGGAAACTCATGATTGGTGTACAGAATGCCTGCTCTAAATCAAGACTGCAAACACAGCCCCAGCACCGCTACAAATATCCTCTGCTTTGCATACCACTGCACAGGGGTAATTTATTTTCTCATTGAAAATGGTGAGGCCATGTGGCAGTTCAGCCTGAGAGACCCAAGTGATACAGAGGGTCATACTTGGAAAAGCCATTACTATAGAGAACAGATGCTCTTTTCCAGCTTGGCGCAGCTGCCATCTTTTAGGCTGTTGTGATAGAAGCAAGAATAGCTGCTTTCTGAATAACAGTCTCAAAGCAGTATTAAAAGTGTTTCAAGTTTCTGCTTTCATAAAGAGAATAACCACAGGGCATGGGGGAGGGGTAGAATTTCTTTCTTGGAACCCAAAATCATTAATGATGGATTCATGTTTTCCGTATTTATGATGCTACTGGGGAGAGTGAGCAGCTGCACAAATTTTGAGAATGATCTCTTAAAGATGAGGAAGTATTCCTAAGCAAAAAAAAAAAAAAAACCACTATAGTTTCAAGAATTTATCATGGAGTGTAGTAATGCCCTCAACCTAAATAAAGAATGGGGTAGCAGCCCATTTATCTTACATTGAGACATCCCACATCATCAACCATTCCGAATAGCCGCAAACCTAGAAAGTCATCAGAAAAGAAAAAGAAAAACCCTTTGTCTATGCAAAAGTGAAAATAACCAGGAAGATTCCAAGACAGGAAGATGACAACTGACATAATGTGGTCAGTTTGCCAATCAGAGGAGGAAATGCTGTCATTGGCAGACAATCAAAGGCTATAAAAGCCAGGCACCTCAGGGAGAAATAGCAGGAAAGAGTGTGAAAAGAAAGAAGAGAAATCAGTAAAGGAGAAGGTAGTAGTAGAAATAGTTAACAGAATATTAGAAGTAATAGTGAGGATGGCACGAAGCAGACCTATTAATAACAAAGATAAATAATAGCAGAAAAAAGAAGTGACCATATAGTACAAAAGATAATTCATATCAATCAGATAAATACAGCAGTTGGGGAGCACTCAGTGCAAAGGCAGCAGCCCTACATATATCAATAATCCATAAGAGTATTACTGTATTAAAGCAAAATTGACATACTTATCAAGGCAAAAAACATTGAAATAACATCTAACATGTACAAGGCACTGATTAGTGCACCAGATGGTTTTTAAAAGACACAGTCCCTGCCTTCAAAGAACTCACCATCAAATGGGGGATGGAGGATTGGATACATATACAAATGTGTATAATAGAATATAAACTATGATAAGGGCAAAGGACAGGTCTAGACAGAGTACCACATGTAATTTCAAAAAGAAGACCACTTTCTTCTGGGAAGAGGGTTGGGAAATAGGAAAGGCTATAACTAGTAAAAATTAAGAGTAGTCTCTTTTCTGTTAGTATTTTTAAATCTGCTATCTTTAAAACTAGTCACCAACAAACAGCAGGTCAGCAATACCCCTAATTCTTATCAAAATAGACAACCAAAAAAAGTCAGCATGCTATAGTTGAAAGTCCACTGGAAACTGAATAAAAAACCTGGATGCAAAACCAATTACAACTTGTACTTTGAGTGAAAATCAGCACTAGAACAATTAAGAACAATGATATGCTAGAAAAAAAAAAAAAAGGAGAGCCCTGGCTCTCCAAAAATGCAGGACTGAGTTTTATGCTTAATTTGCATTTTTTTTTTTTTGGTGAGGCAATTGGGGTTGGGTGATTTGCCCAAGGCCACACAGCTAGTACCTGTCAAGTGTTTGGCCTGAAGCTGGATTTGGACTCAGGTCCTCCTAACTTCAGGGCCGGTGCTTTATCCACTGCGCCACCTAGCTGCCCCAAATCCACCACTTTCTTAAATCTAGACAATCAACAAAATAATAAAGTAAGCCCTGATTTGTAGCATTTGCAAGTTTCTGGGGTATATTTTAAATGCTCATCCTCAAAATTAACAATTGACTCTCACGAGGCACTTGAAGCTGGCTACAGTAGATCCCTCCTTACCAGCCTCTTAAATAAATTCATAATCATAAAAAGTATTCAGGCTAACAAGCCACACAGAAGAAAAAAAAAAGTGATGAAAATACCTGTAGTCCAGACGTTGGTATGCAACTAGATAGACAATCCATAGAATCTGTCCTTTGGTACATATATTTGGATAGACAGTATGGATGAACAATGAAATGGGTCCAGAATTTTTAAGAAGAGGTGGAAAACAGGCTGGATTGTTTTGAAAAATTACAAAGAGCTTTTAATGATTCCAAAACTTTCCCTGAAACAAAGGCCCATCTTTTAATATCACTATTCTTCCAATGAGGTCATATGATTTCAAATTATGAAATAGCATAATCTCCCTAATAAATAAGTGCACTTTTCTGGCAATGAAGAATTTTGCAGGTGAAGTGGCATAAAAGATATCATCAGGGATATATATGGCTTAAAAAAAAGGGGGCAGTTACATAAGCAAGAGCAAGGGATAAGGGTGGACAAACCACTGGTATTCATGTAGAATCCACGCTATGTCAAGAGATGTACGGAAAGGCCACAAGCATATGGACCCTCTAAGAAGGATTTATGGGAGGACAAGGACAAGAGTCATGCAAGATGAGAAAGTAGGAATGGGTTATTATCTGTTCAGGTAAAGGGAGTACAAGTATCATCAGTAACTGATTTACTGTAGTAGGTCAAAGTATGATCCAATCCCCTTCAAACTGAACCGGATTTCCTCTAATTTTAGTGTTCTGGATACAAAAAATGTCAAACTCATAGCCTTTGGCACATGTAATTCGTAACTGAAAAATGTTTAGCAACATGAATAAAAATACAATAAAACATAGAAATGTCAATTTGTGGTTTTCTAAGTATGTATATTTCTAAGTAGTTTGACAGCACTAGGTAGAATTTGGTATATTATTCCATTTTGCCTTACCCATATTCATAAACATTAATGGTAAAGCCACCTCAACCCTCACATTTTCAATGACCTATTTTTCATTCCATCATCATATCAAAGCATTTTCAGATCTTTAAGTATATTTTATATACTTTATACTGTTGTTCAGGATCAGTAGTTCAACAAGTCCATTTAATTAAAAAGGTATTTATTAAGTACCCACAATGAGCACACACTATTCAAAGTTTTAGTGATATAAAAACAAAACAAAACAAAACAAAAATCCCTGCCCTCAAGGAGATTACATTCTACTAAATAAGAACAGACTATCTCCAGAATTCTATTCCAGAATAGACCTAGGATTACCACTACTGTGGTTTTATATCAGGTTAGAATACTGAAAGTTTTCTTACCTGAAGTTCCTTATGCCAACATTTTTTCAAGTTGTTTAGTGTATCCCTAAGGGTTTGTGGGATCCTTTCAGTGGGTCCACAAGGTCAAAACTTATTTCATAATAACACTAAGATGTTTTAATTTCTAATATTAACTATATAAACCACATAAACAAATTTTTTTTGAGTTTTCAATAATTTTTAAGAATATAAAGGGGTTCTGGAACCAAAAAGTAAGAGAAGTGCTACCCTACATCAATAAAATCCCAGGACTGAACAAAAACAAAAATAATTTTAGCTGAAATAGCATATTAGGAAAATGTTTTTAATAAAGAGACATACAGTGACTCCTTGTTTCCTTTCCTAAACTATAATTAATAATATAATCTGGATTGGATTTTTTTCCCAAGATTTCTTATTTTACATTTGCAAGTGTTTACCTTGATTTGTCACTCTTTTGCTCATCCTGTTTTCCCCTAATGGCTTGATACTTCACTATCCAGAAGAAATCAGTGTCATCAGCAAACTGGAAGGTTTCATTGTTTATGCAGATAAATAATGCTGGTCCCATCACCAATCTTTGAAGAACCCCATTTTTACAAATCCTTCTGCCAGACAATTACCCACCTGGTTCCACCCTGAGCATCTCATCAGGATTTCCTCTTAAGGGAAAGCATCTTTCCCTCCTCCCTCATGTATCATGTTTCCATGTGTATTCAGTGGTCTCATACTTTTATCTATACTCATGCTATTCTCTACAGTCAACCTGCTTGCCAAGGTATGAGAATATGATTCACCAGTCAATAGTGCCCAAGGTCTTTCATGGAGCCCTCTTATGGGTGAGTGTTCATTGGTTTAGTTTGACACTTTTCATCTGGACTTTTTGACATTTGGTTTTTTTAAACATCATTTAAAAAATTAAAATAAAGCTAATAATATAGTACTACAATGAATTTATTAAAATGTCTATATCACTGAAAAGAGTATCTAGAAACATTTGTGTAACTGAAAATAAATATCAAATACTCTGTTGAATTTCCTTCATGGTAATAAAGGTTAATTTTAAGGCTGTCTCTACACATATGAACTGATTTGAAAATTACATATTTTAATTCACTCAAACAGCTCTTTTGACAACAACTGATTAGTGACAGTCTTAAAATTCCCAAATTTCAATAAATATACATGGGATCTCAGGGTGTTTTTTCTTAATGCCATGCCACTTATATGTTTATGGATGTTTATCTTCAGAGATCACAGAAATGGAAGTCTAAAATATCTGATCACATTAATTTACATATATGGTACAAAGACATTTATAAGTTTAAAATGTGTCTGGTTTTGAAATATAGATAAATATAGAAATATAACTTTCTATCTATACTAGAAACATCCCAGAATGTGACACAGAGAAGAATTTTTCTGGCTTTCTTTAGTTCTTCTTCACCCTACCCTGCAAGGCTTAATCTTCTCTTAGTGACACTGGATAGAGACAGATGAGATTGTCACCATTTTATAGCTCAGAGAAAGAAAGAAACAACATTGTCTTCAGAAAGAATGATTCTATTCAACTAAAAACACTTTAAAGTTTTGAAAGTAAGCACAGAATGGATTGGAGGATAAATGTTTAAGTCCTTTTCTGAGCCTCCATGAATTATTTAAAGCAGACTTCCACTGAAAACTGGTTTTTTTTTATTATTTTATTTTGAGTATTTATTTGCTATCAAGATTCTAAATGAAATAATTTTCTTCTCTCGCTCATCCTCCCTTCTATTTTTTTTCTATTTTCCTTCTTCATCTTTTCTCCGATCCCTTCACACTGTTTTTTGATAGTTAATTTAAAGTGATGTGTTCAGAAAATAACTATATTTATGTCTTTGTCGCCCTCTTCTGGTAATTTAAATAACATAACCAGATTATATTATGTAGCACATTGAAGAATTTCTTCCAGTAGTTTTTCAGTGATAGGAAACAATAGGGGAATTTAACGACTTAAAGTGTGGGAAGCAATTAGAAAACTAAATGTGGGTTGTATCTACATAATGCTAAGAAGAAAAAAAAAGTCAAGTAACCTATAAGTTTGTTTTGTCTACACAATGCCAAGATAATACACAGTGTTTTACCTAAAAGATACATCTACAAACAAAACTGATTCAATAATTTTGACTGAATTGTTACTCAGCCCATCAAAACAAGTGGTTTCAATCCTGTCTGTTGTGTCCAAATCTCAGCGAAAAATGTTTCATAAACAAGACTGAATTCCAAAATGACTATCAGAGTTGCAATAAGGCATGTGTCTGCACAGCACAGAGAAAAAGCACTGGCTTTGGAATCCGGATTTAGGTCCAATTTTTGTCTCTGTCACTTATTCCTAATGTAACTTTGAGCAAGCCAGTTAACCTTACTTAGTGCCTCAGTTTCCTCATCTAGAAAATGAAAAGGTTGGACTAAATTTATGATCCTATGAACAATAAAGCCCTTTACTTTCAAATAGCTTTACCTATCAGTCCCACTGCTTCATCTCCCATCCCAGCCAGGTACATTCAGTTAACTGCTCTCACTTGTAGGCCCTGAGAAGCCCAAACCTTCTTGCCCTAAAGAAAGCAATCCTGGTCATGACCTCACCTCAGCACCATATATTGTATTGAGAAGAATGTGTTTTTCCACAGAAAAGATGTTTATATTCCTAGGTTACCCTTTGATAGGAATGGCCTTCACTAAGATATAGAGTGGCCAGTGACTATCACAGGAGAGTAAATTTAGAGCTGGAAGAGACCAGTCATCTACTTCAACTCCCTCCTTTTACAGATAAGGAAACAGAGGCTTGGAGAGTTGACATGACTTGCCAAGCAACATTGGTGGTAGTTAATGGAAGAGGCAGCATTCAAACCCAAGTCCTCAGATTACAAATCCAGAGCCCTTATCACTGGTCTGATAGTGATTTGACATTTAGACATCTAGACATTTGACATCTAGATTTATCTTTGGAAGAAGTACCAAATAGAATCCACTCAAGAATGTGTTGTCTAGGACAGCAGGCTGGGTGACCCACCTCATGGTCTGTCTCTAGCTAAAGAAACAAAGAAGGCAAATGGAAGGAGGGGAAAAAAGTCGAAAAGGGAACTCTGAGAGCAGGATTGGGTTAACAAGTAAGAGCAGACAAAAGTGTCCCTTAAACTATACCAGCCAGGCTAGTGTACAGTCACATTAGATACTATGCATTTGTGTTTGTTTGGATTTTTCCCTTAACTATACATAGTAAAGATCCTTTTGTAAAAAAAAAAAAAAAAATACTGTCTCTTCTGAATTAAAGCAAGAAAGAATCTATGTGTGTCTAGGCCAAAGGAGCTGGAAGCAGCAGAATAATCCCTGAAGACAAAGTATGGTAATGCCAATGATACTGAAAGCCAAAAGATTGAGAACAAATGTGAAGTGCCCGGCTTTCAAAGAAGTGAAAACTACCAATCAGATAATAAAATGATGATGATGATGATGATGGTGATGATGATGATGATGATGACGATGATGACGATAATTGCCTTTTTTCCTTTCCAGTCTGGGAATTTTCCTAAAAAGTCTTTTCAGTCTTTACTTCAAATATTGCAACATTTCATGATCTCAACAATGTGGGTACTACTTCCAGTACTATAGATTTGAATTCTTGTCCACATCTTCCCAAAATCCTTCTTAAAAGATTTATCTACCCAAAGCACAGGAGGCTTTCCTTCAACATTGTAAGGCCACTTTGAAATATTTCAGAACTCTGATCAATGCTTCCCACCTTGTGGCAGTGGGATGATAGAACAGATATAGAATGAGACATATTTTCCAGACATAGTTAATGTGTTCATTTGTTTTGATTGACTATACTTATATGTTACAAGGGACAGTTCCTATTTAGGGATATGGGGAATTGGTGTGCAGTAATAGTGCTGCAAAGAAAAAAAAGAAAGAAAAAGAAAGCATCAATGAAATAGTTTTTAATGATACAGAGAAAAGTATAAGGAAGTTCAGAATGGGAAACAGATAAATAAGGCAGTTTTCTTCCTACTGTGTAAAATTTAATATACACTTTAGTGAAAACTTTATGTATCAGTTGAGTTCCAAATGCAATCATCATTTTTGTTTTTTGCACATAGAAATATACATACTTGTTAATTTCACTATAGAAATGAAAATATATAAAAAATTTTGTGGTACCAGTGAGACACATGGGTTGGCCATCTATTAACTTTTGTTCTTACTGCTTGACTAGCCTACCTTTCTTTCTGATCACACATTTTCTGGATAATATCATATATGACAGGTATCATTGTGTGGTGGACAGAAAGTCATCTCCATAACATTTTACAAGCAAGTTATCCTTAACAATATGCTCAAGTCTATACCCCACTTTTGATCTGTTTCTCCCCCACCCCTTCACTTTTAGACCAAACCTGTGATTTCATTCACACAGGAAATATAATGAGGAAGCTTCCTCCACTCACACATATAGGCTGTTCAGTCATTTCAGCCATGTCCATCTCTTCATGACCCCATTTGGGGTTTTCTTGGGAAAGACACTGCACTGGTTTGACATTTTCCTTCTCCAGCTCATTTTACAGTTGAGGAAACTGAGGCAAACAGGGTTCTATGACTTGCCCAGCAGCACAAAGCTAGTAAATATCTGAGGCTGGAATTGAACACGGGTCTACCTGACTACAGGTCCAATGCTCTATCCACTAAGGCATATGGCTGCCCAATGCATCTAGGTACCTGCTCTATAACTTAGGAGTATTACAAAGTTGCCTGGAGCACTGAGAGGTTGATATTTATCTATGGAGCAAGGTGGATGTCCTGTGAGGTTCACAAAGAGGCAAAAATAGGCATCTCTTTAGCATCTCCTCTCCCCACCCATCTCTAAAGGAGATTTTTATTCTCACCAGGAGGGGAAGTAGAAGGTTGGAATGAAAGGTCACCACTCTGCTCTCCTCAAAGAGAGGAGGTATCAGACTAGAATTATATCTATCTACTGCCTTAAATATTATTAGTGGAGGATGAAATTTTTAGCTCCAAGTTAAACTTTTGATCACCATTTCTTACTGGGAAAAGGAAGACCCAAGCTTTATATCCAAGGCTTGATTCTCTTCCCATCAAATACCATTTCCACAACAAACACACATAGAATTTAGTAAGGGAACCCACTTATCAATTTATCAATAGCAAAACAGAAATCAGAGGAAGTATACATATGAGAATATTTACCAGACAATACAGATTAAAGGAATTCTCCTATTGGGAATGAAGTATCTCAGCTCAACAAGAGAAACAGCCCCAGATCTCATCCACAAAGGAAAATTCCCCAAAGTCTCAAGTGCTGCAAGCTGAGAATAAGGACATGATTGAAAGTCTACATACTGGCTCTTTCCCATAGTTTGTCTCTCTTCAGTGACCTAAAGAGATGTTGGCATCATCCATCTTTTCTCTAGAAGCTGGGAAGCCAGAAGAGCTTGAAGAGACTCAAGAAACCAGATGTCTTGTCATTCCTACTCTTTACAACTCTGCCCTACTCTTCATATAGCTGCAGGACATACCACCAATAAGGAGAGAATTCCATATCAATGGGCTTTGGGGCTTGCATTAACTAAGATATCTAAGAAGAAAAACTTAAGCCTACATCTTTCTAACCAAGTTCAGTTCACTAGCCATTTCACCGAAGATAATTTCTTTGATCCTTAATAAAGTTAAAATGTAGTACTAATAGTACCCATTTGAATTTTGGACCCTAGAAGCAGAAGAACATGTGGTGGAGGAATAAGAGAGAGAAGAAGGTTTTAAAAAAATGTTTCCTCATTTCCAGGTACAGAGCCTTTCAAAAACAAAAATCTGACATTAGTAAAGTCTGCTTTTGACCCCCTCGCATGTCCTAATACCTTTCTTTAAAGGCTCCTGTGTGCTTCTAAACGAAGCTGTGCTGGAGCCAGCTGTAACCAACTTGTAGTCATTTTTAAATGGCATTTAACTCCTTAAATACATGAAATTGCTACAAATCAGGGTTTGGTTTATTGTTTTATTGATTTATAGATTTAAGAACGTGTTAATCATGCAGATTACACTTAAAAGTGTAAGCCTACATTTTTTTTTTCTGTTAAGCCTGGTTGTCCTCCCATCTTTAACAATTAAGGTGGTACCAGATGCTCTAAGGCTGTCCTTAGCAGTGACCTCAGGGCAAAGATAGGACCCATAAAATTTACGAAAGCATTTCTTGGAGATAGAAGGGGTTGTCATTCCCATGTGGGGGCTACATCCACTTTCTTTAAAATAACCAATCATAATCTCTCACCTCTGTAATCCAGCCCAATCACGTGATTTTTGTTCTGTTCTTTGTTGTATGCTTATAAAAAATGTATTACACCCTCAATATGGAGTCTTCTGGCCAGAGGCAAGACCATTTGACCTATCCTTATTATCAGGTCACATGCCCTTCTTAATAAATGATATCTTGCTTGGAAAAAACTTATTTACCTGCCCTTTCCCTTTACCAAAACTATCAATCTTTCAAAGTAGTTTTCCTGAACTAGGAATAAAAAGGGAAATAGTTTTATTATGCTAATTGATATTAACAAGTGCAAGCCCTCCTAGTTTGTGTTTGTGTTATCTAAAGCAATGCTTAATCATCCAAACTGACTTTTTATTGGATATATGTGATTTACAGCAAAATGTGTACACAAATACCAGTAGTGCAAATGGAAAATATCCTTGAGGAGGCTGATCCTACCTGGGAACCTGCCCTCAGTTTAGGTACCCTCCTGATAACTTCTCCACCCAAATGATCTCTAAAATTTGTGGGTTTGGGGGGGGGTTGTCTTTGCTTTTCATTCTTAAAAAATATTAGCATGTGGTTTGGGTATGGGATGGTGTTGTATGAGCAGCCAATGGTTTGTATGTGACATTTGTAACTGGGAAACTAGAGAGAACTTTCGGTCATTGTCCCAGTCTCTCTACATTAGCAGGTCGGGGTGGGGCCACGAAACAAGATTAGGAATAACAATTGCAGTTGTTATTTCATTGGAATCAAGTACTCTCAGGGCTATCATTTCAGATTGTCATCTATTCTGCAACTTAAATTCTTAGAGTTGCCTGGAACACTTAGAAGTTAAGTGACTTGTCCAGGGTCACACAGTCAATATGTGGTAACTTAAGGTTGTGAAATTCACATATCCATTTGTTCAACCTAAATATATTGAAGTGTCTTCTCTAGTGCTTTGTGATATGGGCATGCAAATGTAAGCTAATTTTTATCTAGAGACACATGCAGAAAAGGAAGTCAATGACCCAAGAGCTTTGGGATAAAAAAAATTTTGTTCATTAAAGAACAGAATTCAAAGAGTTCTTAAAACCTTAGTAATGATCCCAGATAATAACCTTATGATGATGTGAGGGAAAGCCTCTTTGAAAGGGACCTAAAAATTCTACCCAGCTGCAAGTTGATTTTTGAAGTTACTTAAGGGCCATGAAGGTCACAGAGCTTTGCTGAGCTGTTACTATAGATACAAGGTTACTGAGGTAACAGAATGAAAGATTATACTTATTAGAATAATGAGTTAAGGATGTCCATAGTGTTTGATATTTATGATTCAGAAAGAGCCCTACATTATTTGACAAGAATTTATTAAGCTCCTACTATGTGCCAAGCACTGTGCTGGTATCAGGATACAAACAAAAAAAATAAATAAATTAGATCTTGCCTTCAAGGAACTTACCTTCTGCTAGATGTACATGTATGCTGTGCTAAGTACATGAAAACTGTATGCAAAGTAAATAAAAAGTTATGGCAAGAAAAGGCGAAATATAATTTTTAAGATTGCTAGATTTATTTTTTTCATACAAATGATGTGACATTTGTCCCTTAAGAGATTGACTTTTAGGTAGGTTTGTTTAATTTTTTTATTGCTCCCAAGCATTCTGCCTCTCACCTGAGGTAGCTGACATGATAATTAGTGGGATCTAATTAACACAGGTCCAGCAGGAATAGTTAACAATGGAAAATAGATTTTCCTTGAAGAGACTTACTCTTTTTTTACCATAAAAATTTGTTTATTCAGCTAATAATAGCACTTAGGTAACTTTGCTTTTTACTTACACTTCAGCACTTCAAAAAATCTATGCTAGTTCCTAAGTGTGGAAACTCTCTCCTCTGACACCATTTAAAGAAGGGCCCAGGGAAGCCACCTCATCATTGCCCACCTGGCTGCTCTCATGTACTTTGTCACAATCTTCTTAAACTCATCTTCCTACAAGATCTTCCTACTTTCCTCGATATCCCCCCTGCCCCTAGGAACCCTCTCTTCCAATGATTGTAGAAGGTAAGGCTGGACATTAGAGAGCTCCTCCCAGATCCTCCATTTAAGGAAGAGACCCAGGGCAGCCATCTCATCATTTCCCACCAGGTGGCCAGGCTTCATCATGGCCCTGCCCTTGCTGGGTACCGTCCCTCTCCCCATTTCAGCTTCATCTCATGTGTTGTCTCCTTCAGCAGACTGTGAGCTCCTTCAAGTCAGGGACTACTTTTTTGCCTTTCTTTGTACACTCACTGCTTAGACAGGGGTGGGGAGCCTGCAGCATTGAGGCCACATGTGGCTCTCTAGGTCCTCAAGTGCGGCCCTTTGTCTGAAGTCAACTTGATACATAGTAGGCACTTAATAAATATTGATTAACTGACTGAAACATTGTGACATCTTACTTGATGGTTTTTACAAGTTGTAAACAAAAGAAATAATCATCTTGTGGTCAAAATTTCTGGAGGTGTATTTTTTTCAGACAGCTAGTCATCCACAGACAGATCATATATGTGTGTATGTGCGTATGTATACATGTACGTGTGTATGTATGTGTGTGTGTATGTGTGTATGTTGTCGGTTACCAGGTCCCTAAAGCAAGCCTCTCCAGATTAGCAGGACCTTCAGGAACTTCCTCTCCACTGACATAACCTTTGAGAACCCAAGGTCACCCCTACACCATGATAAAGTATAAAAACAAGAATTTAGTGGAGGTTTCTACTGGAAAAACCTTGATTACAGCAAATAGACATGGGCTGGACCTGTGATTCCATTGATATAGAAAACTCCTTCCAATATAGTAAATACTTCTGCAGCTTAGTTTTAGATGCCTAGACCTATGAAACACTAAATGACTTGCCTAAAGTCACACAGTCAACACATGTCAGAAGCAGGACTTGAACCCAGGTCTTCCAAGCTTTGAGGCCAGCTCTCTATCCATTATGCCTCTAAGATATTGCTAATTAAATAATCTTCTCTTTTTCACACATGCTCCACTTACTCCTTCCTGTTGTTCAGTCATGTCCAACTCTTTGTGACCCCATTTGAAGTTTTCTTGGCATTTCCATTTGTCATTTCCTTCTCCAGATCATTTTATAGATGAGGAAACTGAGGCAAGTAAGCTTAAGTGACTTGCCCAGGGTCACATTGCTAGTGTCTGAGGCTAGATTTGAACTCAGGAAGATGGGTCTTCCTAACTCCAGGACCAGCATTCTATTCACTATGCCACCTAGCTGCCATGACCCTTTCCTATCTGCCTTCAAACATGTTCAGGACTCTGCAATTCTAAAAAAGTTTTAACCTTTCTATCCTATTATTTTTCTCCCCTCAACTAACAAATTTTTTTTTAAAGATTTCTACATCTGATAACTATTTCCTAAGCCACTTGAAATCTGGCTTTTGCCTTCACTACTCTACTGAAATTTCTCATTCAAAAGGCACCATCAACCTGCTAACTGTTAAATCTAGTGGCCTTTTCCAGTCCTCATCTTCCTTGACTCTTCTGTAGTTTTTGATATGATAAGACTTACCCCGTCCTTCCAGACTCTCTTTCCTTTTGACTTTGGACTCACTATATTCTCCCAATTCTCCTACTTCTCTAATCACCATTTTACATCTTCTTACTTTCTTTCTAATCCATTAAAGCATATGTTCCCCAAAATTTATCTTTGGACATCTTTTCTCTATGTACTCTCTCCTTTGGCAGTCTTGTTCATTCTCACAGTTTCAGCTATCAACCCTACACAGATTACTCCTAAATCTCTATCTCTTCAACTCTCATCCAAGCTTCAGTCCCAAATCTTCATCTACCTACAGTGGTACAGTTTACCTGATGTTCTATGAGCCCTTCACACTCAACCTAACCAGAACAGAGATTAACTTTCCTCCTACATCTCTCCTTGCTTCTGACCTCACTGTTTCTATCAATTGTACCACCATTTACCCAGTCTCCAATACTAAACACATTAGTGTCATCTTTGATTCTTCCCTCTCCTTCACTTTTCATATTTAATTACCAAGATCTCTCAAACTTACCCTTACAATATCTTTCATCTCCATGCCCATCTCTCTATTTCCACTGCTACTGCCTTGCCCCAGCCTAGGTTTTTATTACCAACCAGTGGAACCATTATTTGTCTATCACATCACATCTAATCACATCTACTATATCATTCCTCCTATCTATTCTTTATACCAGTGCCAAAGGAATCTTCCTTATTTAAGTATCTAGTCATGTCACATCTCTACTCAAAAATCTTTGGTTGTGGGGCAGTTAGATGACACAGTGAATAGACACCAGTTCTGGAGTCAGGAGGACCTGAGTTCAAATTCAGTCTCAAACACTAGCTGTATGATCTTGGGCAAGTCACTTAAACCGATGGCCTTAAAAAAAAATCTTTAGTGGCTTCCCATTGCTTAACAGGTAAAACTGGAATACAAAGGTATTCCACGAATCATAAATTAACACCTAAAAGATTTTCAATTAAACTGCCAGCCTTGAGTTCTCTTTCTTACTGAATTTGACTATTCAGGTTGAGATAGGTATCTACTCTTTACATAAATTCTAAGCTGAACTCAGAGGCTAGACAAAAAAAGCTGTCTCACCTCCTTCCAATTTCCAAGTCTTTATTTTAGCCAGTTAGAGAACTTGACACATATAATATTCTGTGAGAGGAATATGGGGTTCCCTCCAGCCACATCATGACTTCCTAGTGTTTTTCCCATAATTCTGTTTCTTATTATCACCTCTCAAACTTAAAATTCTACTTACAAAAAAAGAAAAGGAAACTAACATGCTTCAAACATAAAGAATTTTTAATGAAGGAATTTTTAAGCTGTTACATAACTAATTTTTTTTCTACCAAGTGTTAAGTGGTTATTTCTATACCAAGTGTTAATTATAATATTTTTGTCACTTAACGAATACTAACTGTATACCAGCTCTCCTGATATATCATGTGCCCTCTTATTTATTGTGCTATAATCACTTTCCTGCCATTTGGGTCCAAATCTTAGCCTCTGCTCTCAGCTATCTCTTTCCCTAATGACTTCCCAAAATCCAATGACTTTTAAATGAGAGGTACTGTAATAACACCTAATCCTCTCAATCAGGCCCACTCCCTTCACCTGAGAATAACGGCTGGCTTCTTGCCAGAGTCAGGCTCATTCTTTCTGCACATGGATTTAAACAGTTAAACAGATTTCTTTGAAGATGATCATAGTAATGCAACTGAATAAAAAATAAAGCTAAAGTGAAAGAGAGCCCACAACTTTTCCTTGATAGGTCCTTAGAGAAGAATGGAGGTGATACACAGATCCCTTGAGATAGAGAAAAAGAATGAAATGTCATTGCCCTGTTCATTTCAGAGATAAAATAATCATCATAATATTATATTTATGCCATAGTTTGTGAAAAGTACTGAGGGTATTTTGACTGTTCATTCCTGTAACCAATGACAAGGCCCATTCACTGCTAAGAATTCTAGCTCCTCTTTAACTTAAAATGCTATTGCACTCCTATATTTCCATCCTCTCCAAAACTCCTCTTTGGACTAAGAAAAGCTTTGGAGTTAAAAGTATGGCACATTTTCAAATATAACTAATTACTTGTTTTGCCCAGGACTTTAATACTCCAATTAATTTATGATCTTCCCATTGTGATTATTTCCTCCAGTGCTGCAGATCATACCCCTCCATCCTTTCTGAAGGTATATGACTCTTGTCCATGTAGTCCTATAAATCTTTCCTTGAGTGTCTACCCAACATGCTGGGGGCCTTCCTTTATATTTCTGAACATTGTATAGACTCCAGTTGATCCCTCAGTCTCACTGCTTAACTGACCTTGTTAGATCATACATCTCTTTCTAATGATACCTTTCCAATTTTCATTGGAAATGTATTTCAGAGACTTTTGGACAAAATTACCTACTTGGACAGAAACAGACCACCCATCTCCCACACACCTTCTCCACCAAAGACCAAAATTTCACGCAAGACTGAATAAATAGCAAGAAATGCAACAAGAAATGACAAAAAATGACTTCTTCCATCCCAGAACTAAACAAAAAACTAGCCAGAAGCCCAAAGACAATAGAAAGGAGGGCCATTGGCAAAACCAGAATGAGCCTAGGCAAATAAACCAACAGTAAAAAGAAAAGCAAAGAAATAGAATAGAATGGTATGCTTTAAATTGGCTCTTGGACTACTAGGGAAATGACCGAACAATTTGGTATATAGATATAGTGAAATATTAAGGCACTGAAAAAAAAAAAAAGAAAGATAAAAGAGACAAATTCAAAGAAACCTGGGAACTATCAAATGATGCAGAGTGAAATGAGCAGAATCAAGAGAGCAATTTGTATAAAAGCAACACCATTACAAGGAAAAAAATGTTTGAACTGGAAAGCAGATTCAAAATGGTGAAGCGAGAGGTCAGCAATTTTGCCTTAGCAACTCCATAACCTCCCCTACAATGTCCCAGAAAGCATGCAAAACTAAAATCTGATAGGAATGCCAAGGAAATACCAAGGAAAAGGAAATGATCATTTTTCCAGCCCAAAGAAGTTTAGGAACAAGAGAGATCTGTAGACACTGGGTGGGGATTGTTCAAGAGTTCAGAGTAACAGCAGGTGAAAGCAACAGTGGACTTGGGTGGTGGCAACAGTGGACTTGGGTGGTGGCGGCAGTGGGAAGGAGCAGCTCAGTGCCCAAAGATGGCAAGTGGACTAAACACCTGGCCAGCAAGTTATCCCAGGAGACCTCTGAAGTAGCACCAGGAACAGGAACAGGAACAGGTGTCATCTGGCAGCTCTATAATCCATTACCCAGTTCTGAGTCACAATTCTAAGGCATAAGTAGCAGTCATGAGAGAGCAGGAGCCCTATCTGAGTAAGGAGCAAGGAACAAGTTCCAGAAATATAATTGTGTGGCTCTGAGCCCAAGAGGAGAATGGGGATTTTGTTCTAAATTTTAGCCCCATGCATAAGCCTGCAGTGGAATAAACCAAGACAGGAGACCAAAACTGGGTCAGTAATTTTCAGAGTGCAGACTTAGGAGGACAATGAACAGACTTCTCCTGGGATCACACCACTTTGGAAGGACTGAAAACCTGTAGTCTCTGACTGAGCTGTGAAAGCATCAAAGGGAGATAAAAGACAGAACTTAAGCCAAACACCCCCACCCCAAAAAGGTGAACAGAGCCCAACACCAACATAAAATCCAAAGTTAAGAATGGGCTGGCAAAATTAGCAAACAAAAAACAAAAACAAAAAAACCTGATCATAAAAATCTACCACAGTGACAGGAAAGTTCAAGACAAAAACATAGTAGAAAACAATGATTAGAAAACATGGATAAATGCAGATTGGACACAATCCCAACAAGAATTCTTAGAAGAGCTAAAGAGATTTTAAAAAAAGGAAAAAAATTTTAAAAGCAAACAAGAATGATTGAAGAAAAATTGGGAAAGAAACAAGAGCTGTGCAAGAAAACTATGAAAAGAAAACTAACAATCTGGTCAAAGGGTTGCCAAAAATACTGAATAAAATAACTCCTTAAACATCAGAATAACTCCTTAAACAATCAGGTAAATAAAACTTCACTGAAGAAAACAGCTCCTTAAAAATTAGAATTGAACAAGTGAAAGTGAATGACTCCATGAGATATCAAAAAAAAAAAACAATAAAACAAATTCAAAAGAATGAAAATGTGAAATATCTCACAGGAAAAAGAACTGACCTGGAAAACAGAATCAGTGAACTCCATGAAAGTCATAAACAAAAAAAGAGCCTAGACCTCATATTTCAAAAAATTGTAAAGGAAAACTGCCCAGATATCAAAGTATCAGAGGACTAAGAAGAAATTGAAAGAATCTACTGGTACCTCCTGAAAGAAAAAACATCTTTGAAAGTCTTAAGAACGCTGATCAATGCAACAACTAGCCACATCTCCATTGTCCCCAGAGGATCTATGAAAAAGTATATTACCCCTCCCGATAGACATAAGGTACAAAAAGAGACAAAGATTTTTGGACATGGGAATTATGTGGATTCATTGTTACAAGTATTGCTGTTGTTGCTGTTGTTGTTGTTGTTGTTGTTGTTGTTTCCCCTCAGTTTTTTTAATTGGAGAGAGATGATAACCAAGGCTTTGAGGGAGGAGAGAGTGTTTATCAATAGTGATGAAAAAGCAGAACCATTGAAACATTTTTTTAAATGCACAGAAGTTCAGAAAGAAACACAGACAAGAAGACTGTTTTTAAAGTAATGTGTGGGATTTATTACATACTTTTTTTTTTAAAGCAAGCAGTGTGGAATGGGTTCATGGTTTCATACAAAGTCTTTTTTTTTTAATTCCACTGTGTGTGTGTGTGTGTGTGTGTGTGTGTGTGAAAATGCTCTCTCCTTTTTTGGTTTCTAAGTATCAAGTAAAAAATAATTTAATCTAGAAAAGAAAAGAAAAAGGGAAAGTTTGTGGAGGAGGTAGTTATCTTAGCTGGGCTTTGAAGGGGTAGAAGGATCTTAGCAGGTAGAAGTATAGAGGGAAGTGTATTTCTATTGTGATTAATGGTCTATATGAATATATAGAGGTGTAAGGCACACAACAATGTCAACGAATAACTAGTCATCCACATTGGCTGGAGTACAGAGTGTGTGAAGGGGAATAATATGAAATAAAATTGGAAAGGTAGTTTGGAACTAGACCATGGCAGCTTTATGTGCCAAGTTAATCAATCAATCAAAAAACATTTAGTAACAACTTTCCACTCAGACAAAGTGCCCCACTGCACTTTGTTTTGTAACTCTCTAAATCATTTACCATCTAATATTGTGGATTCTATTATCTGTGTTTTTCTCCCTCTGCTAGAGAGGGTCAATGAGTTTGAACTCCATTCAAGACAGCTCAGTCCCAGGACAGGCATTCCAAAGCAGAGTGGATTAACTGCACCAAGTCCTGGAAACATGATTCTAGAGGTCTAGTTAAGAGGGTACAGATCAGAGATGTGTTGGAGTCAACTCCTACTGGCTCATGAAAACCAGTTGTTAAATATTCAGTGTGACCATTTGTACCTTGGAAATCATCAAGTGCTACAAATCAGGGTTTGATTTGTTATTTTGCTGATTGTCTAGATTTAAGAAAGTTAGAGGGAAATGCTAATAATGCAGATTAAAAGTAAAAGTGTGCCATGCACACATTTTTTTTTTTCAGAGTCTGTTGCTAAACACTCACCAGTATACTCATGGGCAGATCCAGGTGAAAAGTGGGCAGTAGCAGGGTAACCTAGGCAAGATGGATGATTAGATCATGGCAGGAGTCCCTGACAGAGATTGAACAGGATTTAAAATAAGTTTGAATTTTTCTTTATTTTATAGGTTGCTATGGCCATCATCACCTTGTGTCTAGCCTCTCCACACTTAGAGAGTCTGGTCTTTGGCAAAGTAGATGAAGTCTGTTATTGGGACTAGACCACACTCAAAATCTTTCTTGCCTGAGTTTGGTATCTGTTGGCATAATCTTTGAGAATCCAAGATCAACTCTACATCCTACTAAGACACCAGATAAAGACTTTATGGAGTTTCTGTCCAGTATTTAAATAGAATCTTATGAAATTTTGAAATTTCATTAAATCCTCCAATTGTGGTTTTGCACAAGCCAGTAACACTGTCCTGCCCTAGGAATTAGAGATATTATATGCTGTTTTTAGGTAAAATATTAAGTGGTCAAAGAGCTAATACTACATCTTTTGTGTGTGTGTGTGTGTGTGTGTTGGAGGGGGGAGGGAGTAATGTAACTTTGCCAATTGAATTGTTACCCATCCCTAAAAACAAATTCAAATACCAACTTCTTCATTAAGGCTTCCTTGATCCCCCTGTCAGTAACAACTTTCCACTCAAAGTGAACCATAGCACTTTGTTTTGCTACTCTCAAAATCACTTTCCATTTAATATTGTGTATTCTGTTATCTGCATTGTTATTTTACCCCTACTAGAGTAAAACTCCACGAAGATAGGGACTATGGTTTATCCAAACTTTTTTATCTCCCCAGGAACACAGCTCATTGTTCTATATGCAATAATTGCTTAATATTTGTTGAATGAATGAATTAATCAATGAATGAATGAACACTAAGATGAGCAGCCCTAGAAACTACAAAAGTTACTGGTCACTACTCCAGAAGAGAGGAAAATTGCTTATAAGCCACATAAAGAAAAAGCAATTTAATTTGGTTGTTTTTATATAGCACATTTTATTCATCCTCTTTTTAAGTTAAGATTAGATAGAGTGGTGGATCCATGGAATAGCTTAGGTGTGCAAGTCACAGTGGTCAACAAGTATAGTAATCTACTATTTGATAAACCCAAAGACCCCAGCTTCTGGAATAAGAACTTACTATTTGACAAAAAGTGCTGGGAAAACTGGAAAAGAGTGTGGCAGTAACTAGGCATAGAAAAAATCTTACACCATACACCAAAATAAAGTCAAAATGGGTTCACGATTTAGATATGAAGGTTAATACTATAAGCAAACTGGGAAGGCAACGAATAGTTTATCTATCAGATTTATGGAGAACAGAAGAATTTATAACTAAATAGGAAATGGAGAACATTATAAAATGCAAAATTAATAATTTTGATTACATTAAATTGAAAAGGGTTTGCACAAACAAAGCCAATGCAACCAAGATTAGGAGGGAAGCAGAAAACTGGGAAAGAATTTTTACAAACAGTCTGTCTGATAAGGGCCTCATTTCTAAAATATATAGAGAATTAAGTCAAATTTATAAGAATACAAGTCATTCCTCAACTGATACGTGGTCAAAGGATACGAACAGGCAGTTCTCAGATGAAGAAATTAAAGCCATCTATAGTCATATGAAAAAATGTTCTAAATCACTATTGATTAGAGAAATACAAATCAAAACAACTCTGAGGTACCACATTACACCTATCAGATTGACCAATATGACAAAACAGGAAAATGATAAATGTTGGAGAAGATGTGGGAAAATTGGAACACTAATGCATTGTTGGTGGAGTTGTGAAATTATCCAACCATTTAGAGAGCAATTTGGAACTATGCTCAAAGGGCTATAAAAATGTGCATACTCTTTGACCCAGCAATAGCACTTCCAGGGCTGTATCTCAAAGAGATCATAAAAATGGGCAAAGGACCCACATGTACAAAAAATATTTATAGCACCTTTTTCTGCGGTGACAAAGAATTGGAAATTGAGGGGATGCCATCAATTGGGGAATGACTAAACAAGTTGTGGTATATGAATGTAATAGAATACTATTGTTCTATGAGAAATGATGAGCAGGCAGACTTCAGAAAAACCTGGAAAGACTTGTATGGACTGATGCTGAATGAAGTGAGCAGAACCAGGAGAACATTGTACACAGTAACAGCCACATTGTACAATGACTGACTTTGATAGACTTAGCCCTTCTCAGCAATGCAAGGATCTAAGACATCTCCAAAAGTCTCATGATGGAAAATGCTATCCACATCCAGAGAAAGAACTATGGAGTTTGAATGCAGATCAAAGCATACCATTTGATATTTTTTTTTCTTGTTTTGTTTTGTTTCCTCTTCCTTGTGGCTCCTCCTATTGGTTCTAATTCTTCCTTACAACATGACTAATGTGAAAATATGTTTAATAGGAATGTATATGTAAAGCCTATATCAGATTGGGCGCCATCTTGGGGTAGGAAGCAGAGAGGGAGGGGGAGAAAAATTTAAAACTCAAAAACTTATGGAAGTGAATGTTGAAAACTAAAAATAAATTAATAAAAAAAATTTTTTTTAAATTAAGTTAAGATTAAAGAGTGCACAATTATGTTCAATAAATAAGTAAATACTAAAATATATTCTTCAGTTTCATAGTATGGCTAGTTAGGAGAAAAAGTGAAAGTGAAGAGTGAAAACAAGGTACAGAAGAGAGAAATGAACACTAAAGAGAAAGGGTAAGGGTATTTATTTCTATGTTTCAGTTGCCTCCCCCAAAGCTCTATTCCCCGCCATCAAACCAACCAACATTAGCCCTTAATAGTTTCACAATTCCCATCCAACTATCTCTATAGATTTGACCCTATTCCAGGGAACTCTGCCAAGTATATCCCAACCCTGGCGATCCCAATCCCTAAAGCTTCAACCAAGCCCCGGCTAGGCTCTGGCTTTCATTGAAGCCATGTTACCCCTCAAGTCCCCATTAAACCTAGATGGCTTACCTTTCTGATCTGCTCAACATATTCCACAGACAACATTTCTGGTCCACTAGCACCATACCCTGCACACATTCCTAATGCTCCAACTAAACCTAAAGTAGCAGAGACCTGGACACTCTTGGGATAACAACTTCTTCCCTAACTCTACTTCTTTCCTTCCCTCAAAATCTTCTACTGGGCACTTTACCTTCCTAGGTTAAATTCTGTCTCTGTCTTCTGAATCTGCTGTCCCCTGACTATAAGCAATGACAACTAGAATTGGTCTGAAATAGGTGTGGGGATACCCATCCAACTGTAATTCTTAACTCAGGGCACACTGCATCTATTCACTGTAGTAAATATCATAACAGATCTTAAAACCAAGAGACTTGGGCATGAATGTCAAAGATTCAAATGATTTAATGTCTAAGATGACATTAATCCATGGATGACATTAATCCATGGGTCACATGCAGCCTGAGGAGGAGAGGGTTCCCATTTAAGCTTCAAGAGTAAGAACAGGGGCAGCTAGGTGGCACAGTAGATAGCACACCAGCCCTGAAGTCAGGAGGACCTGAGTTCAAATCCAGTCTCAGAAAGACACTTGACATTGACACTTACTAGCTATGTGACCCTGGACAAGTCAATTAACCCCAATTGCCTTGCTGGAAAAAAAAAAAGGAGTAAGAACAGAGTAATATTATTCCTTCCCTACCATGTCCTCTGATTCTTAGGGCACTCTTGAGAAACAGTATGGTATAATGGAAAGACACTAAATTGAATATCAGTTTTCTTACTGACAGCATGACCTTTAACTTTCCCTCTTTGGATCTCAGTTTCTTCAATTGTGAAATGGAGGAAGAGGGGTAAAATTGGTGTAAGCTTACCATTAAGGCCCCTTCCAGCTCTTGAATCTAAGCACCACTGGGTGGCCCCTGAGGCAATTAACAGTAGAATTCTGCAGTTCAGCGCTAGAAGTATTTCTTTCTTCTACCAGTAGCTAGAATTAAACCTCAGTTTGTCAAATGAAGGCAGGTGGGTAATTTGGCCTCTAAAGTCCCTTTGAGCTCTAATATTCTATGATTCTTTTTTATAGTTTTCTCTTCTCTTTGGTAAACTTTTTTCTCTCTCCTAGCTTCAGCTCTCACTTTTAGCTTGATTTTCTCTTTCTCTTCCCTTTTTTCTTTCTTCCCTCTACCTTAGATTTCTCAGTGGTCCCTGAAGATGTTACTTAGTCTTATTGAAAGTTATTAAGACTTTGGCACTAGGAAGATGTTGGTTAAAGTCTTACTCTGACATCTACTAGTTGTAGGACAATGAGCAGGTCATTTAACCTCTTAAGAATAACTGAGAAACTCTCTAAGACTATAAATTATAGATACGTTGTTAATCTGTATCAGGAGAGGGAGTGTCCATACCAAGAGTTCCCCACACCAACGAAATCAAAGGTCTGAAAAAAAAATTTTTTTCAATAAAGATATCCTGGCCCCTCTTTTTTGTGCTGCACATAAAACAAAAACATACAAGGCATTTCATTTGTGCTAAGAAAAGTATTTAATAAACTCTCAACCACTGGCACTTTCTTTCAAAAAATCATATGGCAGGAGATCTCATTGAAAGGAAAAAGGCAGATGTTCTAGAAGTATCAAAACAGATGTGATACACATTTCAAGAAATATATATGCCCTGGGAGATTACAGTACCCTGATTAGATTTATTTGATGTAAATCAAATTGCAACCTCTAGCCAAATGGTCAGACACATATTAAAAGGAAAAAACTATAAAGAAATCATGCTCAGTATATTTTATGGAGTTTTTTTCCCCCTGACAAAACTTACAAAAGATTTGTAACTGAAGAAAATGCAAGGGCTCTAGTAAACCATGGCCCCTTATCTGAACTGTATTATTATATCTCTAAAAAGTGATTGGCTAGGAAGAGGGAATAAGACCAGTAGAACATTGTACATAGGAACAGCCACATTGTACAATGACTGACTTTGATAGACTTAGTCCTTCTCAGGAATGCAAGGATCTAAGACATCTCCAAAAGTCTCATGATGGAAAATGCTATCCACATCCAGAGAAAGAACTATGGAGTTTGAATGCAGATCAAAGCATACTATTTGCTATTTTTTCTTCTGTTTTGTTTTGTTTCCTCTTTCTTGTGGCTCCCCCTATTGGTTCTAATTCTTCCTTACATGACTAATATGAAAATATGTTTAATAGGAATGTATATGTAAAGCCTATATCGGATTGCACGCCATCTTGGGGAGGGAGGCAGAGAGGGAGGGGGAGAAAAATTTAAAACTCAAAAGCTTTTGCAAGTGACATAATCAGCACTTGAAAAATTGACACACTCTTCAAAAAAAAGTCAGTAGATTTTGGAACAAGTCCATGATGCCTCTTTGCCTTCTTGAATTTTGTTTATCTTCCTTTCCTCTCTCCTTTTATCATTCCACCACATCTTTTATTTCACCACAGATTCAGAATTTAAAAGGACCTTAGTGGTCAGACAGAGCAAAAGATTTAGAGTTGGAAGAGACCATGGAGCTCATGAGACAGCATAAAGAGTACTAAACCTGACACCAAGGAATCCTGGGTTTGAACCTGATATCATCTGTGTGATCTTGGGTAAATCACTTGACTTTTCTCTCAGCCTCAGTATCTTCTTCTGTCAAACAGAGATGATAATAGTACCTACTCCTCAGAGTAGTTGTGAAAATCAAATAAGATATGTAAGGTATTTTACAAACCTTAAAATACTATATAAGTGGAAACCATTATTGTCACCTAGTCCAATTCTCTCATTTTACAGATAAGTAAACTGAGGCCAAGAAAGGATAAGACTCATAGGATCATAGATTTGAGTTGGAAGAGGCCTTAGAATCCACCCAATTCAACTCTTTAATTTTACAGAGAGGTCTAGAGGGGTTAAGTAACTTGCCTAAGTTAACACAGTCACAGTCAAAATTCAAACTTAGGTTGTCTGATGCCAAATCCAGTGTTCTTTCCACTAAAGTCCAAGGTCATACAAGTAGTGAGTAGTAGAGCTGGAATTTGAACCTAGATCCTCTCAGCCCTCTGACCCTGAGCTCTGATGGGTGAACATTAAACCTAATCCTGTCCTGGTCTCCAGCCTGCCATGTCTCTTCCTGGCTATCTCCATGTCATGACAGTCCCCACCCCACCCCAACCCGCATAGCATCTCCATTTTCCCATGGGTTAAACAGACTCTTACTCCTGCCTATCCTGTGCCATTTCATTGTCTTTTGGGTGATCTTCAGTTTTATTTAGAAACTGTGGTATTCCATGACTTACAACCATATATCATTCCCAGAAGTCTACTGTTGAGAGAGACAGAGACAGACATACAGAAAGAGGCAGAGAGAGAGAAAGAGGAAGAGAAACAGAGAAAGAGACAGAGACAGAGGGACAGAGACAGACAGAGAGAGAGAAAATGAGAGAGAGAGAGAGAGAGATCTGTTTCAAGGAGAAGCTTTGGGTCATTTAAGAAAAACAAATGTGCAATTTCAGAAAACACTCCATTCCTAGAAAGGCTACATTTGTCATTTGCACTATGATTCCAATCACCATTCCCTCCAACTTCCCTGTCCAAAATACTCCTCTCTAGTTCCCAGCCCCCTCTATAAGCTATCTTGTGAGGGTACCCTAGAATGGGGTAGAGGTTGTAGGGATTGCTGGGGCCTGGACGGGAATCACGAGGCCATCGAGGGCCCATATGGGCAGGTTTGAAGGGATTCATCAGTGTTTGGGGAAGGCAATTGAAATATATAAGTGGATGCCCATTTCCTTTCCTTTTTCTTCTCCTATATTCATTTCCAACTCTAGGTCTAGAACTTTCAAACTCTAAGTTTGGAGGCATTCCATTGCTGGAAAGAAACTGTCCTTCTTTGATTAATAACTCAAATCACCAATCCATCTGCCTTCCCAGTCCAAAATACTCCTCTTTGTCCAGCACTCCCCTGTATGCACTGTGTTCCACTTTAAGAGTGTGAGCTACTTGAGGGCAGGAACTCTCTTGTTTGCTAGAATTTGTACCTCAAGCACATAGCACAGTGCCTAGTACATAGCAAGCACTTAATACATGCTTTTTCATTCATTTATTCTGAATCCAAACCCAGTGCTCTTTCCACTACACCAACCCCATCATTTTACAGTAAAGCACAAAGAGGTCAATGTTGGGTGATTGAAGCAATGTCACACAAGCTTGTGTGTACTCTATCTGCTGTATCACCTACCTGCCTCAGAAGTACACCTATTTCTTCTGACCCTTTTGTGCCAAGGGGTAAAATAAAAGGAGCCTCTAGGACTGAAGGGAGTGGTCAGTTATAAATTGACTTTTGGGGAAGCCAGGTTGCTGTGAACTCAGGAAGAAGGAAGGAGCTTGAAAAGAAGAGGTCTGAGACAAAGGGAAGTTTGGTAATAAAATAGAACAATTTCAAGGGGGCAGAGCAGAAGAGAGATTCTGGAGAGATAGAGCAGAATTAGAAAGAGGAGAAAGATGGACAAATGGATAAGAGGGGAGAGGAGTTTTTGCCTAAGTAGCCCATGACTCTGAACCACAACGATTCAGAGAGAAGGAAAAGAGCATTTGTAAGCCAAAAATTTCCTACCAAAAATGTCCCACCCTCCTCACACACACACACACACACACACACACACATACATATATATATACAACTTTTCCCCAGGGACCAGAATACCTAATAACAGCTCTGTTCCTGTACATGCTACTTGCTTGGCTTGAGGCTGGAACCAATTTGTCCATTAAAATACTCATGCATCTGGGGAGAAGCAATAGAGGTTATCCAAAAAAATCATTCTTTTTCACTCTTTTGAATAATTGTAGTGCAGACTAGTCTGAATTATATCTAAATAGTAGACTATTCTCAAGGAAATTCAACTTTATCCTACTTAAGTATATAAATACAGTAATTAGTCCTAAGTGGTAAACAAAGGTCCTTCACTCCAACTGACTTGAAGAGGCCCATAAAGGACTTACTTAAACGAATCAGTGAAATGGTTTTATAATAACAGTTCTCATTTGCATTACTCTTTAAGGTTTATTTTTAAAATGTTCCCTAAATTAACTCTGTGAGTTAGTTTATGCAAGTAGGATTATCCTTACTTCATAAATATAGCATCCAAGGCTTATAGAGATAATGTGACTTATCCAAAGTCACAGAGCTAATAAGTGTCAGAGCCACAATTGAAATCTAAGTCTTCTAGCTTCAAGTCCATTTCTCCTTCCATTTTCCCACAGTATCTCCCTACTATATCCTAAGCATATTCTAGGGGCAGCTAGGTGGTGCAGTGGATAGAGTGGCCTGGAGTCCGGAAGACTCCTCTTCCACAGTTCAAATCTAGCTTCCAATGCTTAGTAGCTGTGTAACCTTGGGCGATTCACTTAACCCTCTTTGCCTAAGTTTCCTAGTCTATAAAATGGGCTGGAGAAGGAAATGGCAAACCACATCAGTATCTGTGCCAAGAAAACCCCAAAAGGGGTCATGAAGAATCAGACATGACTGAAAAACGACTCAACAACAAAACCCATAAGTTAAGGAAAGCTAGGCTCCAGTTTGCCTAAGTAATCACATTTTCCAAATTATAGCTTCTTAACTGAGTTTAACTGTAATTTAGGATAGAGGTAGAGATCAGAACATTGATTTCACTAGCATAGAGGACACTCTGGTGAGGAAACTCCCCCTACAAATGTAAGTCAAGACCTTTCCTGAAACTCAGAGCCCCGTAGAATTCTGAGAAGTTAAATGACTTGCCCAGTACCCCAAAGCCAGTTATGTGTCAAAGGCAGCACTTGAACTCAGATCTTTCTTGACTTCAAGGCCACCTATCTATCCAATGTACCAGAGAGGTTAAACTCATAGCATGAACACATAGCCCGTAACACTCCCAGGTGCTACCCAAACCAGATTAAATGTAATTGGAAAATGCTTAACAAAATAAATAAAATATACAATACAACATAGATAATGTTACATTTTAAAACTAAGTCAATAGGCAGCCTACGGGGCTCCTTGGGCACAATTCAGTGATCCCCATTTCTATTCGGGTTCGACACCACTGCATTACACAGTGCTGCCTCTTTACTATTACTCACAGGGGGATTATTCCGCCATCCTCTTTCCCTCACTCTCACCTACATCACCTTACTCAAGCCATTTCTGACTCCTTGCCAGAAGAACTCCGTAGTTACAAACAGGAAAACCTGGTTTAGATGAGCAACACCGCATAGAGAACAAAGGCCAACCTCTGAACTCAGTCCACTTTGTATTAACCAAAATCCATGGTCACTGCTAATAGTATCGTGCCACACATGGCTTTCAACCTCATCTTCACTTTCAGTTTGATGGAGATCTCATTATAGAAGTTCATCACCCTCACATCCCAAACCAAGTATCTAGGACCACATATCCAACATCCTTATTCACCACCTCTCACCTTTGTGCTATAGGGGAAATCTGCCTTCCTAATATTCCTTGCCTTGTCACAAAACCTAACCCAGCCCTTTCAACTGTAATCCTGACCCTGCTTCTACCAAAATCCACCTACCAAGTTTCTCCTTCCCATCCAATCCAATGCAAAAAGCATTTTTCAGTACTACTATTTGAAGGAAAGTGAGCTAGGTGCTGAAATAATCCATTAGATTGTACATTCCTTCTGGGCAGGGACTGCTTTTTTCCCTTTCTTTGTACCCCTTAGTAAGGATATAAAGTAGGTACTTAATAAATGTTTATTGATTGACTGATTTCTGGGCATACAAAGACAAAATTAAAAAGAACATTTAATCCCTAGGAATTTACACTGGGTTGGGAGGTTACAACATTAAACAGAAGCAAAAGGTGGTGTTAGCAAGAAAGGCAAGCTGTGTGTTGGGGACAGGAGAAGAATTTCTTACCTCCTCCCTTCTTGGAGGCGAGGCTTGGCCCACTTGCCAAAAAAAGACAACTCGGTGGTGCAGTGAATAGAGTGCCAGGCCTGGAGACAGGATGATTCATCTTTCTGAGTTCAAATCTGGCCTCAGATATTTACTAGCTACATGACCCTGGGCAAGTCACTTAACCCTATTTGCCTCAGTTTCCTCATCTGTAAAATGAGCTGGAGAAGGACATGGCAAACCACTCCAGTATCTTTGCCAAGAAAACCTCATATGGGGTCACAAAAAAATCAGTCACAACTTAAACGATTAAACAGCAAACGCCGAAAAAGTCAACCACCAACAGTTTGAATGTAAATATCCCCCGTGCTTTTCTTGCTTGCAGACTGGAACTTCTTGTCAGCTAGCATCTCAAGTAATCATTCCTCCTGCCCCCAAATTGTGCTTAATCCCTGGAATGCACTATAATCTTAAATAAATGTGGTTTGAATGTTGACCATTTTGAACTGGCAAAATCCCAATTGAACTCATAAAACCTCAATACTTTAAATTTTCTTCCTTTCTAATGTTGTCCTCCCTCCATTCCCAAACATTCATGCAAGTAGAATTGGCACAAATTTTAATACATTGGCCATCCAGATGTTAATCCATTGCCACACACAAACTGAGAAACACTTAAAACAACACTGATAACAAAGACAGCGGTCTTAAAGAAGCCAAATTCTGCCACCAAAAGAGAGAAGGAGAGGAGTCGGCAGCAACCGTCTGTTAGAGAATGAGCAAAGTAAGGGAGTAAATCCAGTAAATAAAAGGGGAGTAGATCTCAATTGACCAGGAGAGGATAAGAGGAACTCTACAATGTGATATTACCAACAAACCCATTCCTACATCTTAGATGGTCACTGAAAGGTACTGAAATATCTGTCTCTGCCTCACCAGGTATCCTGTCCCCCTATCATTGCAAAGCAACAAAATGGGGAGCCCTCAGCTTAACCTATAATGCCTTTGTTCAGCATATGGTCTAGATCTGGATTGCCATTCTTGCTCCAAACTCCAACATTCTTTTTATCATTCATCAAAGTTAAAATCTCTTCCTAGGGTCAAGAAGGATTCTGGAAAATCCCTGTTTGGACTACTGACATTTATTTCCCACCCTGATCTTGATGCCTGAAGGACATATGCTAAGATGAGGTTATATATGCACATGATACTTTACAGAGGGAGAAAGAACAATTAGAAGAATCAAGGAAAGGCTTCCTGAAGGAGGTGGCACATTATACTTTGAAGGATTCTAAAAAACAGAGGTGAGGAAGAAGTGCACTCTAGGCATGGGGGACAGCCTATACAAAGGTCCAAAGGCTCACTATCAGAACTTATCCACTCTCAACCAAATACAGAAGCAAAACAAACCTTAAAAAATTCATTTTAATAAACCTCACATTTCATTAAAATAGAAAATAGATAAAATACAATTAAAGCATGTGCAATGTCAGGTGTTGCTATGGACCCTACAGATGCTCATTTACAAATCAAACCTTCCAAAGATAATTAAGAGGTAGAATTTCTTTCTAGGGCCTCCTCATTCTCCCTTCCTTTTCTTATCCTCTCCCTCAGTATCTGGGAAGAAAGGAAATAGAGGGGTAGAGAAAGGGTTTAGTCCCAAGGCCTCACCACTCACAGAGAGGTGGATACCTAGGTCACAAAGGGAGAAGAAAAAGATTAGACTCTTGATCTGAGGGGCAGGCAGAAAAAAGAAAAATATTCCCATCCATAACCCATACTGCTATCCCTCTCCTATTTTGTACAGACTTCTTAAGGGCAAGATAAGCAAAAACTACAAATGGAAGCATATGTAGCAGAAGCCTGAATTATTTCCCCATTAGATCCTAAGCATAGACTCACTCACCTGCCAGGGGTCTGTCAAAACAGCTGTTACATATGTATTTGTTTATTTCCTCTTCTCTCCCTGTTCTCTAGCTAAACACTAACCCACAGATGAAATGCTTGTTTGATTTCCTTAGAAAATAGATTTACCCAAAGTCACTTAGTAAGATAGAGTTGAATAATTTTCTTATTTTTCTCAGTTCACCATTTTCATTTCTGCCACCTTTATTTTGGTTATGTCTAGGTATTATTCTAAAAATTGTTGCTCTCAGTCAATTTTCTTTCATCCATTATTGACATTCTTCTATTCAAGGTTGCACACTTCCCAGCACCTGTTTGGGTGCCCCCAACAGAAGAGAAATGTCTTTCTATGTTTAGATCCACACAATATGGATGCACCTAGATGACAATAGGAAAAGTCAGGCATCTCCCTGGATGATTTCAATGCAAATACACATGTGCAAACATCCCCCTGCACAGTGGTATGTTGACAAAACATTTGAAGCATTGACAGATTCTCTCATTTGTCATACAGATATTTTGGCATCCTATAGATATGGCAACAGTATCATACAGCTCTATATACGCACACATGTATGCATGCACACACACACATATAAATCTCTCTTTGACCCCATCATGTACATATTTTGAAAAGTTTGTTAGAAGAACCAGCCTGGTAATAATTCACTGTGCCTCATGTATAATGAGCAGAAATTCACGGGTCTTTATGATGAATTGCCAGGGTAACACAGGGACATCTTGTTTGCATTTCAATGCAAGCAAGTGTCAGATTCTTATTTCACTACTCACCAACACATTAGTGGATGGTTTTTAATTTCTTTTTTTTTCTTCTCCCATAGCAAAGATCCATGGAGACCTCTTTGCTCTTGCCACTTTCATCTGGAGCAAGGTTGTATTATTTTAAAATGCTCTACTGTCTCATACTGTACTCAAAATTTTGCTGAATTAACAAACTAAATAACACTAGAAGGTCTATCTGGCTTCATTTCCTCAAAATAAAATTTTTCTTGCTCTCATTAAACTCTCATTTAGAAGATGCTTTATGGGTATTTGTGACTTTTTTTCTCTTTCACATGATATGTTAAATGATTTTTCTCAGGATCAGTGGCTTTCAAGAGGAGGCATATTACCTAACACAGCAGACCACCACACAGATTATAGTTTTTCCCAGTGAAATTGCCTTATATTTTGAAAATGACTGCCTATTCCTAGGACTCTCTATGGTCATACTTTCCTACAGAAGCACCTTCATTTGTAGTTCCATATCACTTACTCAGAAAACAGGCTCAGCCCTTAGGTATTTAATTGAGAGAATATGAAGATTAACTTGGTTATCTTTTTCACCCCAAGATATATGAAAGTAAAATTTATTTCCTAAAATTCTTCACTTCAAAATCTCTGTGTTTTAATTGTATAATGGGCTGAAAAATACCGCATATAACATTCCACAAAGATTGGTCCTGAGCCATTATGATATCACTTAACATTTCCATCAGAATATTCTGATTAATTTGACTGATGTTACAGAGACAGACACATACATACAGATTTATTACTGGAATTGACTTCAGAGGTCAGTTTCTCCAATTGCATTTATATGAGAAAACTGAGTCTCAGTGACTTGTCCAAGGTGACACAGGTAATAAATAGATATGAGATCTAGAATTCAACCCAAGATCCTCTAACCCCAAAATCAGTACAATTTTCACTAAATTTGAGTATGAATTTAGAATCTTTGGCAATCAGCATCCAAAATCACATTGATCTTGATGAACTGGAATGCATGAAAAGGATTAAATTATTGGGGAAAGATCACAGATAGGATCTCATCAGTTCCTCTGAACATGCAATTAGGCAATCGATTGAGTAAGTCTCTCAGCACGTATGTCTTCTTACTGACACTACAAATGGACAATGAACTCTAACACTGCCTCTAATCATGCTCTTTTGGGGGCCTGCAGGTGACCACTGTGATCTTAACACCTTGCCCCAACATGAGGTAGCTTTCACAGACCCATCCCTCTCCATGGAGAGGCATCTTCATTTTCACTTGATTTTTCAAATCTTTTCCATCCAGTAGCTCTCATCTCTACTGCTGGAATGGACTTGACAATAAAGTGAAGAAAGGGTCTGGCATGTAGAATTGGGTTTTATTATTGTTGTTTGAAATAAATATTCATAGTAATTTACCACTTCCTCTCCAAAAGAATAGGGTAAAAATTCCCATTCTTCAGGTAAGGAAAACATTGTTGTTGTTCAGTCATGTAACTCTTCATGACCCCATAGACCGTACAATCCGTGGGATTTTCTTGAAGAAAAAAAATACTGGAACCGTTTGCCATTTCCTTTTCTGGTACATTAGGGCAAACTGAAGATAAGTGATTGCCCAGAGTTACACAACCAGTAAGTGTCTGAGGCAAGATTTAAACTCAGGGCTTCCTGACTCCAAACCTAGTGCTGTATCCAATAAGTCATCTAGCTGCCCTAAGGAAAACATACTCCCTCATTATCTGCCCACCAGAACTCAAAGTGTTGAGGCTAGCAATCTCCTTCTGCTTTGTTTTGCTTTGTTTATCATAGGGAGAGCAAAGTAAGTTATCAAGGTTTGAGTATATCTTAAGTTTTCTTTTCTATCATCATTTTGTCCTATTTCATTATTAATTTTAATTTAATTTTAATTTTAATAACAGACATAAGTAATAATTTTAATAACAGACCCCTCCCCCTACTGCAAATAGTTTACATATTGTCTTCCTTCAAGCCCCTACCCTTAGAAATACCCTCACTAAGCACCCCAGGATGAATCTTTCCTCCATATGGAGGGGCAACTAGGTGGTGCAGTGGATAGAGCACCAGGCCTGAAGTAAGGAGGACCTGAGTTCAAATTCAGCCTCAGACCAAACACTTGACACTTACTAGCTGTGTGACTCTGGGCAAGTCACTTAACCCCAATTACCAAAAAAAAAAAAAGTTGCCTGGAACAGAATAATGGAAAAAAGAGTGGACTTGGAATTTATATCGTATCTCTGCTACTTACAAGCTACAAGATATTGAACAAATCACTTCACATCTGGTTTCCTCATCTGTAGGTAAGAGGAACACTATTAGATATCACTGTGGAGATCAGAGTTGGCTGGCCTTTCTATTCCCTCCTCCTAGTTGGATATGGGCAATGCTGAATCCTTTCCAGGCTTTGTCTATCTCTTCTTTGGGGAGTAATTAAGAACGTGATCTTTTCTCATTGCTTTCTCCTCCCCACTCCTCTTTTTTCTAATTAGCCACACCCTATTCCAACTCTCAATTCACTTTTTAGAATACAATATATATAATGGCCCTCAGATCCAGTGAGTCTCCTCCTTTGCTGTTTTATGGAATTCATATTAGACACAAAGTTAATACAATCACAATAGCTCAGAGCCCTCAGTTAGGAAAATTCCTAACATCCAAACAGAAGTTTAACTTTTTATCCTAATTTAAATTTCTATCTCCAGCTAACCCCTCTCTATATTTGAGGCAAGACTGAAATATTAAAAACTTTTAGGTAAAAGAATTAAGCAAAGTATATTACAGTAGTTGTTACTGGAGAGTCACAAGGAAAGGAAGTTTAGGAATGAGGAGAACTCTTTGTGGAACTCCCCTCCATGTTTGAAGAGGTGAGTACAAGAGCAGCTTCAGCTAATGTTCTATGTTACAAGACGCCTCACCCCAATCTCTTCCTTCTCTACCACACCTCCACCCTACTTTTGGCTTTTACTTTCAGGTTCTCCTTTCAGTTGTTGCCCCTATATCATCACCCTGCTTCTTACATAGCTTATTATATCTTTGGTGAAGCTGGGGACATTTGTCACCCTGTACATTTCTCTCAGTCTGTCCTCTCAGAGGCTATGTGAATCTTTTCAAATCTTCTAGATGTGAACTAAGTCTCTTCCAGAACTAAGATTATAAAAATTCAAATCACTCTCATGGCTGAGAAAGAATGCCTCTCTTTCTGAACTACAAATCCCAGAATACCAGTCAGTTTTCAAACCCCTATTGTATTCTTCCTCATGGTAATAGGAAAGGTACTTCAAAGAGCAATACTTAAGCCACCCAGGATCCCAAGAGAACTTTTTTAGTTTGGGGATATGGACAATAAGTTCAAAATGCACCTAATCAACTTGCCAAGGATAACGAATATTTAAAGGGGAGAAGAGTATAAAAAGATTGACAGTACAATGTGGAGGTGGGGAAATTTCTTAAGAGTATGCACAGATGTCTATTCCAACTACATGAAATCTTTGGGGACCTAGCTTCTGGCCATGATAATTAAGATAGAATACTAGGATGAAAAGTCTCCTAATTGGTTGTGGAGCCAGAAAAACTGATGAACCAGGAGTTACTAAGCTGAAACTAAGTAGGCACACAAAATGGGTGCACCCATCCCTCACTGTCTTTCCTCCCTAATAACTTTGAGTGAGGAAGTACTTTGAGCAGTCAGGTGGAGGAGGTCTAGCTGGACAAATTCCTTCACCTGGCCACCATGTATTAACAAACACAAAGTTACTCTGCCTCTTTTGTGTTTATTTTTTCCTGATCATAGATGAATGAGTATCCTGAGATGGGAATACCCAAGTAACTTTGTTAGTTAAAGAGATTCTGACTTCCGAGAGCCAAGATGGCAGATTAAGGAGTAAGTTGCTCTCACTTTCCCTCACTGACCTCTAAAAACCCAGAAAATATTGTCCCAGGAAAAACCCTGGAAAAGCTGACCCCACAGAAAGACAGGGTGCAGCAGTCTTTTAACCTGGGAAGCTAGGGGGATTAATGGGAAAGGTCCCTCTTGCTCTAGTGGAAGGGTAGCAGTAGGACAGGTGGCATCCCAGCAAGTCAGTGGCAAGCCTTACATTGGCAAACCAGTGGGAGATCTTGAGTTCCAAGGAACAGGCAAGTGCCAACACCAGGACCCCCTGAGTGCCTTGACACAGGCAAGGGAACTGGTAGACTACAGCAGTCAAACTTCCCAGTGCTTCAGCACAATTACAGGAAGCACAACTCCAGGCGGGCAGGTGTCCTCCAGCAGCCAAACCTTCTGGTACTTCAAAGCAGCCATCCTCCAGGGGCCAGACCCCCCTCCACCCCAAGAGCTTCAGTGTTACTGACCCCAGCTCAGCCCCAGGTAAGCTGCCAGACCCCTACAGCCTCTAACTGCCAGCACCTGAGACCCCAGCACACAAAGCCAGTGACCAGGTCCCTGGCCACCAGCAGAAGAAGCTTGGGTCAGTGCCCTCTATGCTCCAGCCGGAGGGCTCAACTTTAAAAACCAGGAAATAGGTAAACATCATGAGCAAAAAGCAGAAATGGACTATGACCACATATTTTTACTATGGGGACAGGGAAGATCAAAACACGAATTCAGACGAGGACAATGTTATCAATATACCCACATCCTAAACCTCAAAGGGGAATATGAACTGGTCTCAAGCCCAAAAAGCCTTCTTCAAAGAGCTCAAGAAGGATTTTAAAAGTCAAACAAGAGAGGTAGAAGAAAAATTGGAAAAAAAAAATGAGAGGTATGCAAGAGAGAGTCAATAGCTTGGAAAAGGAAGGACAAAATTTGACTATAGAAAAAAGTCCTTAAAAAATACAGTTGGCCAAAAGTGAAAAAAGTACACTGAAGAAACCAACTCCTTAAAAAGTAGAATTGGTCAAATGGAAAAGGAGGCACAAAAACTCACTGAAGAGAAGAACTCCTTAAAAAGTAAAATGGGCCAAATGGAAAAAGAGGTACAAAAGCTAATTGAAGAAAACAAATTAATTAAAAAGTAGAACTGGGCAAGTGGAAGTTAATGAATCTATGAGACATCAAGAATCAGTCAAACAAAATCAAAAGAAAGAAAAACAGAAGAAAACATAAAATATCTCATTGAAAAAATAACTAACCTGGAAAATAGATCCAGGAGAGATACTTTAAGAATTATTGGTCTACCTGAAACCCTTGATCAAAAAAAAAAAACAAAAAAAAAAAAAACCTGGACAGCATCTTTCAAGAAATCATCAAGGAAAACTGCCCTGAGGTCCTAGAGCCAGAGGGTAAAATAGTCATTGAAATGATCCACCGATCACCACCTGAAAGAGATCCTAAATTGAAAACACCAAGGAATATTGTAGCCAAATTCCAGAATTATCAGCGCAAGGAAAAAATATTGCAAGCAGCCAGAAAGAAACAATTTAAATATCATGAAACCACAGTCAAAATTTGGTAGGACTTTGCAGTTTCTATATTAAAAGATTGGAGGGCTTGGAATATGATATTCTATAAGGCAAAGGATCTTGGATTACAACCAAGGATCAACTACCCAATGAAACTGAACATCTTTCAGGGGAGTAGACTGACATTCAATGAAATAGAAGACTTCCAAATCTTCCTGATGAAAAGACCAGAACTCAACAGAAAATTTGATTTTCTAATACAAGACTCAAGAGAGTCAAAAAAAAGGTAAACAGGAAAGAAAAAAACATGTTATTCAATAAGGGCAAACTGTTTACATCCCTACAAGGGAAAATTATACTTGTAATTCTTGAGAACTGTATCTTTATTACAACATTTAGAAAGGGCATACATAGACAGAGGGCATGGGTATAAGTTGACTTTGATGTGATGATAAAAAATTAAGTGGTGAAAAAAGAGGAAAGGAGAAGGCAGAAAATGGTAAATTACACCACATGAAGAGGCACAAAGACCTATTACAGTAGAGGGAAAGAAGGGAGGGAGATGAGCATTGTTTGAACCTTACTTTCATCAGATATGGCTCAATGAGGGAATAACATACTCAGGAACAGGAATCTAACTTACCCTATAAGAAGTAGGAGGGGAAAGGGGGAAGAAAAGGGAGGGGATGGATATAAGGGAGGGAAGAAATAGTAAGGGTAAAGGTTAAGAAAAGGGAGGGGGCTGATAGAAGGGAGGGCAGACTAAGGGAGGTGGTGGCCAAAAGCGAAACTCTAGTGAGGAGAGAAAGGGAGAAAAGAGAGAGAAAAGGATAAGCAGGAGGGAAATAGAATGGAGAGAAAGACACAGATAGTAATCATAACTATGAATGTGAATGGGATGAACTCTCCCATAAAATGGAAGCAGATAGCAGAATGGATAAAGAGTCATAATCCTACAATATATTGTTTACAGGAAACACATTTGAAGTAGAGGGATACACACAGAGTAAAGGTAAAAGGGTGGAGTAGAATATATTGTGCTTCAGCTGAAGTAAAAAAAAAAAGTAGCAATCCTGATCTAAGACAAAGCAAAAGCAAAAATAAATCTAATTAAAAGAGATAAGGAAGGAAACTACATCCTGCTGAAAGGTACCATAGACAATGAAGTAATATCATTACTAAACATATATGTACCAAGTAGTATAGAATCCAAATTCTTAGAGAAGAAGTTAAGGGAGTTACAGGAAGAATTAGACAACACAACTATACTAGTGTGGGATCTCAATCTAACCACAAAATAAACAAGAAAGAAGTTAAGGAGGCAAATAGAATTTTAGAAAAGTTAGAAAGGAAACCTTTTTCTCAGTGGCATCTGGCACCTACACAAAAATTGACCACCTATTAGGGCATAAAAACCTCACACTCTAATGCAAAAAGGTAAAATACTAAATGTATCCTTTTCAGATCATGCTGTAATAAAAATTACATATAATAAAGGGCTATGGAAAGATAGAGTAAAAATTAATTGGAAACTAAAGAATCTAATCCTCAAGAATGAGTGTGTCAAACAACAAATCATAGAAATAAACAATAACTTCATCCAAGAGAAGCACAATAATGAGACAACATACCAAAACTTATGGGATGCAGTGAAAGTGATTCTTAGGGGAAGTTATATCCTCTCAGTGCTTACAACAATAAAATAGAGAAAGAGGAGATGAATGAATTGGGCATGCAACTAAAAAAGCTAGAAAAAGAACAAATTAAAAATCTCCAATTAAATATCAAATTAGAAATTCTGAAAACCAAAAGACAGATTAATAAAATTGAAAATAAGAAAACTATTGAACTAATAAATAAAACTAAAAGCTGGTTGTATGAAAAAAACAATAAAATAGATAAACCTTTGGCTAATTTGATTAAAATAAGAAAAAAGAAAAACAAATTACCAGTATAAAAATGAAAAGGGTGAACTCACTACCAATGAAGAGGAAATTAAAGCAATAATTAGGAGCTATTTTGCCCAAATGTATGCCAATAAATTTGACAATCTTAGTGAAATATATGAGTGTTTACAAAAATATAAGTTGTCCAGATTAACAGAAGAGGAAATAAAATACTTAAATAACCCCATTTAAGAAAAAGAAATTGAACAAACCATCAATTAACTCTCTAAGAAAAAATCTCTAGGGCCAGATGGATTTACAAGTGAATTCTACAAAACATTTAAAGAACAATTAATTCCAATATTATATAAACTATTTGGGAAAATAGGCAAAGAAGGAATCCTACCAAATTCTTTTTAAAATACAAATATGGTGCTGATACCTAAACCAGGAAGAGCCAAAACAGAGAAATAAAATTATAGACCAATTTCCTTAATGAATATAGATGCAAAATTTTTAAATAAAATATTAGCAAAAATATTACAGCATCTTATCTCCAAGGTAATACACTATGACCAGGTAGGATTTATACTAAGAATGAAGAGCTGGTTCAATATTAGGAAAACTATCAGTGTAATTGACCATATCAACCACAAAACTAACAGAACTCATATGATTATCTCAATAGATGCAGAAAAAGCTTTTGACGAAATATAACACCCATTCCTATTAAAAACACTACAGAGCATAAGAATAAATGGAATCTTCCTTAAAATGATAAATAGTATCTATTGAAAACCATCACCAAGCATTATATGTAATGGGGATATTAGAAGCATTTCTAATAAGATCGGGGATGAAACAAAGATGTCCATTATCACCACTGTTATTCAGTATTGTACTAGAAATGTTAGCTTTAGCAATAAGAGAAGAAAAAGAAATTGAAAGAATCAAAATAGGCAAAGAAGAAACAAAGCTATCACTCTTTGCAGATGATACAATGATATACTTAGAGAATCCTAGAGAATCAAGTAAAAAATTACTTGAAATAATGAGCAAATTTAGCAAAGTTGCAGGATATAAAATAAACTCACATAAATCATCAGCATTTCTATATATTACTAACAAAGCCCAAACAGCAAGAGATAGAAAAAGTACTTCCATTTAAAACTACTATGGACATTTTAAAATATTTGGGAGTCTACCTGCCAAAACAAACCCAGAAACTATATGAACACAATTACAATACACTTTTCACACAAATAAAGTCAAATACAAATAATTGAAAAAATATCAGTTGCTCATGGGTAGGCTGAGCTAATGTAATAAAAATGACAATTTTACCTAAATTAATTTACTTATTCAGTGCTATACCAATCAAACTACCATAAAATTGTTTTATAGAGCTAGAAAAAAATGACAAAATTCATCTGGAAAAACAAAAGGTCAGTGGATAGAGCACCATCCCTGAAGTCAGGAGGACCTGAGTTCAAATCTGGCCTCAGACCAAACACTTGACACTTACTAGCTGTGTGACCCTGGACAAGTCACTTAACTCCAATTGCCTAAAAGAAAAAAAAAAGAACAAAAGATCAGGAATATCAAGGGAATTAATGAAAAGAAATGCAAAAGAAGGTAGCCTAGCTGTACCAGATCTTAAATTGTATTATAAAGCAGCAATCACCAAAACTACTTCATACTGGCTAAGAAATAGAGCAGTGGATCAGTGGAATAGGTTAGGTACACAAGACACAACAGTCAATGACTACAGTTATCTACTATTTGATAAACCCAAAGACTCCAGCTTCTGGAATAAGAACTCACTATTAAAAAAAAAAGAACTCACTATTTAACAAAAACTGCTGAGAAAACTGAAAAACATTATGATTGAAACTAGACATAGACCAACATCTTACACCATATACCAGGATAAAGTCAAAATGAGGACACTATTTAGATACAAATGATAATACTATAAGTAAACTAGGAGAGCAAGAAATAGTTTACCTGTGAGATTTATGGAGAGAGAAGAATTTATGACCAAACAAGAGATAGAGAACAGTATGAAATGCAAAATGGATGATTTTGAGTACATTAAATTAAAATGTTTTTGCACAAAGCCAATGCAACAAAAATTAGAAGGGAAGCAGAAAGATGGAAAACAATTTTTATAACCAGTTTCTCTGATAAAGGCCTAATTTATAAAATATATAGAGAACTGAGTCAGATTTATAAGAATACAAGTCATTCCTCAATTGATACATGGTCAAAGGATATGAACAGGCAGTTTTCAGATGAAGAAATTAAAACCATCTATAGTCATATGAAAAAATGTTCTAAATCACTATGGATTAGAGAATGCAAATCAAAACAATTCTGATGTACCACATCACACCTATCAGATTGGCTAATATGACAAAACAGGAAAATGATGAATGTTGGAGAAGATGTGGGAAAATTGGAACACTAATGCATTGTTGGTGGTGTTGCAAACTGATCCAACCATTCTGGAGAGCAATTTGGAACTATGCCCAAAGGGCTGTAAAAATGTGCATACCCTTTGACCCAGCAATAGCACTTCTAGAGCTGTATCTCAAAGAGATCATAAAAATGGGAAAAGGACCCACACATACAAAAATCTTTATAGCAGCTCATTTTGCGGTGACCAAGAATTGGAAATTTAGAGCATGTTCATCAATTTGGGAATGGCTGAACAAGTTGTAGTGATGAATGTAATGGAATTGTGCTATAAGAAATGATGAACAAATGGACTTCAAAAAAATCTGGAAAGACTTATATGAACTGATACTGAGTGAAATGAGCAGAACCAGAAGAATGCTGTAAACAGTAACAGCCACATTGTGTGATGACTAACTTTGTTTGAATTAGCCCTTCTCAGCAATGCAAGGATCTAAGACAACTCCAAAAGTCTCATGATGGAAAATGCTATCCACATTCAGAGAAAAAACTTTGGAGTCTGAACGCCGATGGAAGCATACTATTTTCTTTCTTTTTTTTTTTTTGTTGTTTTGTTTTGTTTCCTCTTTCTTGTGGTTCCTCCCATTAGTTCTAATTCTTCTTTACATCATGACTAATGTGAAAATATGTTTAATATGAATGTATATGTAGAGCCTATATCAGATGGCACACTGTTTTGGGAAGAAGTAGGACAGAGGAGGGAAAAAAATTTAAAACTCAAAATCTTATGGAAGCAAATATTGAAAACTAAAAATAAATTAATTAATTTATAAAAAAAAAAAAAAGAGAGAGAGAGATCCTGAGGTTCCATTTGGTACTGAAGCTAGTAGCCACAGGAGTAGGGAAGGGACCATCAACAACCTTGAGATGGACATGCCCAGGCAGCAAATGTGTGAGCATTGCAAGATCTGGAGAGATTATATACAATGCCTAATCCCACAACTATGCCTAGTGAAGAATAGCAGTTGAGCAACCTGCTTGACCCAGCCCAGCAATGGATTGACCAGTTCAACCAAGACACTGTGCCCTTCAAGGAGCCAGTCCAGCTGAACATCAGAGTAACTCATCCATACCACACCTTACAGCAACTGTTCTTACAATTCCTTCTCATTAAATCTCTCTTGTAAAAGATAACTGATGTTCACTGGTTGATTCTTATTATAGCGGTAAGTTATACGGGGGTAGTGAGTAACAGTAGTAGAAACCTGGACTCTTAGTTTTACCCTAGAACCCCAAGAGAGAAGGTAGTAGCCTCTCTCTAGGGACCCAACCTGTGACTGAATAAAAATTGGGGGATTGTTCCAGAAAGGATGTTACTTAAAAAAATAATGCTTAGAATGCCAATCTTACAAGGTTGTTTTGGTTTTTTTTTTTAAGATCAAATAAGTCATGAAAATATTTTGTAAACTGTAAAATGTCATATAAAACTAAGATGAAAGGTATGAGTCTATACACTTTTATACTGGCAGTTCATAATATTATATAATTGGAAGGGACCTTAGAGATTATCTCAACCCAAGGGTTCTATTCATTGCTTAGTTCCTTTTTTTTTCACGACTGCTTTACCTTTGTTTCTTTTTGATTCCTTTTTTTTAACTAAAATTTGCCTTTTCATTCACCTTTCATATCTGTTTTCTCACATTTTAAAAAGAAAGGGAATAAAAAGTCTTCATTCTTGCCCCTACCTGCACTAATTACCCTTCCTCCTAGTTTCCTTTCTTTCCTGTCATCTCACTCTCACTTTTGCCATTCCACACTTTGTAACCATTATCTTTTCCGCTGCTTAACTACCACTTCAGGAATACAATCTTTGGGGAAGCCATTTTAACCTCTTGAGCCCTGGCTTCCTCATCAATAAAATAAGAGTATAATGATTCACTTAAATGGCCCACAAAGTTTTATGAAGCACTTTCTTCCTGACCGCACTGAAAAGTAGATAATGCAAATACGATTACCCTCATTTTAATGATTCAAGAAACTGCAGCCGAGAGAGGTTAAATGCCTGCCTGGGGTTATCTCATTATTAAATATCAGGGGTAGGCATTGCATTTCTAGCCCTTGACTCAAATTTAAGACTTTCCACTAACAAAGGTGCCTCCTGAAAGTGACATTTGTGTCTAAATTTACAATTTACTAAGTATCTCATAATCAGTTCATAGAATCATTGATTTAGATCTGGAAAGGGTTGCAAAAGGTTATCTAGTTCAACCCCTTTCCCCCACCCCCAATTTACATATGAGAAAACTGAGGCCCAATAAAGGTTAAGTGACTTGCCTGGGGTCACACAGGGAGTAAGAGGCACAGCAAGGATTGAAGCCGTATCTTCTTTCTATTCCATTCCCTGCCTCATTTGAGTCTCACAAGGATGCTATGAGGAAGATAGAACAGGTCTTTCTATTCTCCATTTTGTGAAGAAGGAAAAGAGAATCAGAGAGGTTAAATAATGTGGGTGAAGTCATACAACTAGCAAGGGATTCAAATCCAGGATTCTTGATGATAGATCCAATGTGCATCACAGCTGTCTGCCAATAATAATCTCTGAATATCCCATTTCACTGGGTTATTGTGAGCATCATAGGAGACCGAATAATCAGAGAATCTCCAATCATAAGACTCCTAGATCACAGCTATAAACAGGGCTTTGCAAATTGCAATAAAATAATTAATAAAAACATCCAGCATTTATATAGCACTTTAAGGTTTCCAAGTGCTCTACATGTTGTCTCTTTTGAGTCTCATAACTCTGGGAGGTAGGGGCCATTATTATCTCCATTTTAGAGATGAGGAAACAGGCAAACAGGTTAAGTGACTTGCCCAGAATCACAGAGCTAAGTGTCTGAGGCAGTATTCAAACTCAGGTCTTCCTGACTCCAAGTCTATTCCATCCAAAGAACTACCTATGAAAGCTGTTATTCTTTGGAGCCATCCTGGTGTAGTTGAGCAAACACTAGACCTAGAATGAGATCTGAATTCAAGTCCAAGTGATACCTTGAATTTGTGTGACCTTGGACAAATCACTTAATCATTATAAGCCTCCATTTCCTTGTCTATAAAATAAGACTATAATGTCTACCTGCATACCTGCCAGGGTCATTGGAAGAAATGTCCCTTGTAAATTGAAAGCATGGGGATAGATACTAGATGTTCTCTTAGATCCCTTCCAGCTATGAGATTCTAGAGATAGGTAGGTGGTGCAGTTGATATAGTGCTAAGCCTGGAGTCAGTACAGGATTCTAGCACAATTCCAGACTCAGATACTTACTGCTGTGTGACCTGGGGTGAGTCACTTAACCTCAATCTGCCTTGGTTTCCTCAACTGTAAAATGAGGATCATAATAACACCTACTTCCCAGGATTGTTGTTAGGATCAAATGAGATAATCTCTGTAAAGTGCTTGGCATAGTGCCTGGAATGTAATAGGCATTACATAAATGCCAGCTATCTTTGTTTCTCTCTTTAGCCATCCAGAGAGTATTGACTCTACTGTTGTCCTTCTAATAAAAGCAAATTTTTGTTGAAAGCGCCTTTTTTTATTTTGGGAAGGAAAAAAGGAAGTGTCAGGTGCTAGGGAAAGTTTCCCCCAAATCCCTTTGCTCTGCTACAACAAGGCCACATAATTATCTCGAGCATCAAGGGCTGTGGGTTGGTTGGAGAGTCACCTCGCATCTGGCGAGTTTAATGTCATTCTGAGCCAGTGCTGATTAAACTAACTGAGCGATGGCTCCAATTAACATTTTTAAGCATGGCATTCCAAATTGGACATGGTGGCTTGTAAAGGGGAGGTTATGGAAATTGGAGCAGGCACAATTACAAATTCCTCAGGTCACAATCAGCTTGTTCCTAAGGTTATAAATAAAACCCTGGGCAGGCCAATACACTGCTGTTGTCCTGTTGACAGGGAGATAGGCTGAGTGCCAGAAAGACAAAAGTTCTCCCTGGATGAACTTCCTAGGGTCTGAAATTTCCAGTCTTAATTTAGTCCTTCCTCAACTACTCTTGGATGCATACCAATGCGACTTGCTCTGCAATCCAGATTCTTCTCTTCTCTGATTGGGCTGGTTCTTACCTTCTTGTTAAAAATAGATAGATAAGGGCAGGTAGGTGGTGCAGTGAATAGGGCACCGGCACTGGAGTCAGGAGGACCTGAGTTCAAATCTGGCCTCAGACACTTGATACTTAGTAGCTTTGTGACCATGGGCAAGTCACTCAACCCCATTGCCTCACCCAAAAAAAAAAAAAAAAAGATAGATTAACAGATAAATCAATGAAAAAAAATTTAAAACACCTTTCTTAATCCTAGATAGGCAAAAATAGAAATAAAATGAATTCAGGAGAGCTGAATTCTAGTTCTGATTCTATCCCACTAGTTGGGTTAGCTATGTGACTTTGGCCAAATCACTTCCCTCTACGCCTCAATTTCCTCCTCTGTAAAGTGAGTGGGTTGAATTCAATGATCTTTTTCAGTTCTCAGTTTCTGGAATTCTAACTGCTCCCCTACTGATATCAGCCTCAGATTTCCAGATTATAGTTTCTAGCATAGATCACAAAATAATCCAGGCACAGAATCAGGCAGAAAAGGATATCCAGATAATAACAGCAATAATATGAAGTATTTGTATAGCAACTTTTAATATGCAAAGCACTCTCATGTCCCTTTATTCATCTTTATAGTCCCCTAGCATCTAGCATAAGGCTTCCTTTAGATGTAAAACGGAGTCAAAAATGTGTTGAAATGAACTAGATCCATGACCTCTTTGATTTTATGATGGTATAATTCTTATACTCAATAAATTCCATTGGTTTCCCATTACCATTAGAGTGAGAAAAAAAATTTTTTCTGTTTAATTTTAAAGAACTCCATAGTGTGGATCCAACCTCCTCTTCCAACTCCTTAGACATTAATTTCCTTCCTGAACTCTATGGTCCAGCCAAACTCAAGTTTGTGTCATTCCTCCCACAGGATGCTCTACATCTTATCTCTGCATCTTTGCACTGGCCTCATCCCATTCCTGGAAAGCACTTCTGCTTCTCCTCCACCTCCAAGAACCCTTTATTTCCTTCTAAACTCTGCTCAAGCAACATCTTTTACACTAATCTTTCCTGATTCATCTCCCAGCTACCTATAGCCCTCACCCCTCAAAAAATATATGTGTGTATGTAAACTGTAACCTTATAGTTATTTTATGTATCTTTATTTATATATAACATCTACTCTGTATATATTTTATCTATTTTTATGTTATTTATATATTGTTTTCCTATAATAATATAAACTTCAGGACAGAAACTGGTGTTTGAGGTTTTTTAATTTGGTTTAATTAGCTTTGTTTGCATCTTCAGCTCTTAACACATAAGCCCTTAATAAGTGCTGGTTGATTTCCTGGCTGACCTTTTACATGACCCCTTTTCTGATTCCCCACTCCTACTGTTAGTGCCCTCCCCACAAAAAAAAAATTACCTTGGATTCATTTTGAATATGCTTATTTATGTACATATTTTGTCCCCTGAGAGAATGTAAGGTCCTTAAGGTCAGGAACTATTGCATTTTTACCTTTACACAGGACATGTAACAGGCCCTTAATAATGCCTGTTTGTTGATTGACAGATTATAAAGTAGATTTGATAGATGTCACTTTTCCCACTTAACAGATGAAGAAATAGACTCAGACTGGTGAGATTACATTTCACCAAGGTCACACACAGCTAAGCAATTCATTAAATCCTTTTCAGCTCTAAAGCTATGATCCTATGATCTTAAAGTTGGAAGCACACCATTTTATAGATAAAGAAATTAATTGAAAGGTAGTGTTGGGGCTCAAAGTTACTCACACTTCTAATTCTAGGCTATCTCCACAAGACCATGTTACCACAGTGTACTTCATGCAATACTTCAAATATCCCCCCCTCCACTTCCTGGAAAACAGTTTCACAAGTGGCTGGGGCCCCCAAATCCTCCAAAAAAATCAACCTGCAGTCAAAATTCAGGTGACTAGCTTCTCATTCAGATTCTCTGGACTTGTTCTCAAATAATAACCACACTGTCCAACCCCGGAACCTGCCAGGGCTTGCTCTAGACTCTTGCAGCATTCAAGAATCCAGACTTCACCTCTATACCATAATGAGATATTAGTGGAAGTACCACTCTACACAAAGAGCAGAACTGTCTGAACTAGGCCAGCATAGAAAGCAATGTCTGGTTCTATTCGAATCATGGTCCATGATGATAACTGTGCAAATGATAACAGTCCAAAAATAGGAGGAATTGGCAAGGAGAGAAACAAGGGGAATTTAGTCACTGAGTGGTTAGTATGAGACTCAGCATGTTCAATTTTAGTCTTAATCTAAACAATAACTACATATACCATTTAAGGTTTTGTTTCTCTTACACACACACACACACACACACACACACACACACACACACAAAGATTAATCTACTTTCTATCTGCCAGGTGACTAGGCCATTTTCTTTCTTCCAGTCTTGGTTCCCATGTGTACTATCTGGTTAATTCATGGTTCAGTTGGTTGATGGGTATGACAATGAGACGGTAAGTACAGTACTAAGATCCCTAGTACCTTGTAAACTGAATTGATAGGGAAGTAGAATATATCTAATCTTGATTCTTTGAAAATTACTTTGCTAACCTTAGAGAGCAAAAGAAATGTGAATTATTGTTATTTGAAAATTCCGAGATCTCTGATTACTTAGAGCTGAATGTGAGGACAAAGCTCATATTGCTGTATATACTTCTATATTGCCCCAGTAACTCAAAAAGTGCTTTGAGCATAGTAAAAGGCAATACTGTACATTAGAACGTTGTATTTGAACTCATGAGACTGATTCAAATGCCAGTTCTGCCATTTACTGGCTATGTGACATTGGCCAAGATCTCATCCACCTTAGTACTCTACTTCATCCATACCTTCCACCTCTCTGATTGAAGGATGGAGCCATAAACCCCAAAACCTTCATTTAAAGGGGGAATTCAACTCAGACTGTTGCCTCATTTCTCACCTGGCTACTCTACTCTGGGTCTTCTCTGACATTTCCACCATGCCCTTTTTCAGCCCTCTCCCCACTCACCCCCTTTTAAGCTTCCTTTTATGTGTTATCTTCCCACATTAGATTGTAAGTTCCTTGAGTGCAGGAACTGTCCTTCTTTTCTTTTGTAATTGTATCCCCAGCACTTAGCACGGTGCCTGACAATTAATAGGTCTTAATAAATACTTATTGACCATTAACCTAACATCTCTTAGCTTCAGTTTTCTCACCTGTAAAATGAATGACATCATGACATAGAGGGCCAACCTTGAAGTCAAGAAGACCCAGGCCCAAGTCCTGCCCCAGACACACACCAACTGAGGGACCTTAGGCAAATCACGTATCCTCTCAATGCTCCAGGCAACTATCTGAGACTCTAAGTTGCACGAGAGTGACCAACCATCATTGGTTAAGGGAGTTTCCATATGAGGAATTTCCCAGATATTATGACTGAGTCTGTGTATACAGGAGGCATTACAGGGAAAAGATGATGAACTTGCCATCTGGAACAGAATCCAATGGGTTAACTGAACAAGCAAGTAGGTTCAGTAATATTTCCTTAAAGATCATCAGCAGTTCCCCTCCCCCAGGACAACCTTGAAGCTTCTCCTCCATTGAAGGGCATTGTCTAAAGGAGAGACCTTGGGATGGATGCCAAGACCTTTTCTCTTAGAAAAGAGAACTACTAGCTGTGTGACCCTGGACAAGTCACTTAACCCTATTTGCCTCAGTTTCCTCATCTGAAAAATGAGGTTGGGAAGGAAATGGCAAACCACCCCCATAACTTTGCCAAAAAAAAACCCTAAATGGAAGGTGGTCTCCCCATTTTTCCTTAGAAACAATGTTAAATCTGTCCTCTAAAAGAATTCTAGATCGACGGAATCCACAAAAAGATGGAGTGAAACAATTTTCTGGCCCAAAATAACTCAGAAGGACTTCAGGAAAAGTCTCTCTCACTTGGGTAAAAGGGGAATATAGCCCAACACAGGGGGTGTCTGGGCAAGCCAACAAAAGGCTCTTAGCCACAGCACAGATCAGCAACAGAAGCCCCACAGTTCTGGTTCAGCAGGCCAGTGGCACAGCAGGCCAGCTGTGAGGCCTCCAGCCCCAGAGCAGCAGGCAAACTGCCAGCCCTGAATCCCAGGGCACAACAAGCATAACTAGGCCAGGCCACCCTAGGACAGTGGGCAAGCTGCGAACCCCAGAGGCCCTGGCACAGGAAGCTAGTGACCAGGCCCTTGGCCCCCAGTACAAAAATCTTGGGCAAGTGCCTCCTTTACCCCAGGAGCAGAGGTCAACTTTCAAAAATGAGCAAAAAACAAAAGAGTCCTGACCATAGAAAGCTACTATGCTGACAGGGAAGATCAAAACACAAACTCAGAACAGAACAACAATGTCAAAATGCCAACATGTGATGCCCCAAAGGGAAATACGAATTGATCTCAAGCCCAAAAAGTCTTCTTGGAAGAACTCAAAAAGGGTTTTAAAAATCAACTTAGAGAGGTAGAAGAAAAATTGGGGAAAGAAATGAGAGTTATGTAAGAGAATACGAAAAAGAGTCAACAGCTTGGAAAAGGAAGCAAAAAAAAATTGACTGAAGAAAATAATTCCTTAAAAAATAGAGTTGGCAGAAGGCAGCTAGGTGGCACAGTGGATAGAGCACCAGCCCTGAAGTCAGGAGAACCTGAGTTCAAATCCAGCCTCAGACCAAACACTTGACACTTACTAGCTGTGTGACCCTGGGCAAGTCACTTAATCCCAATTGCCTAAAAAAAAAAAAAAAAGAGTTGGCCAAATAGGAAAAAAAAAAAAACCACTGAAGAAAACAACTCCTTTAAAAGTAAAATTAGCCAAATGGAAAAGGAGGTACAAAAGCTAACTGAAGAAAACAATTCCTTAAAAATTAGAATTGGACATATGGAAATTAACGATTCTATGAGCCTTCAAGAATCAGTCAAACAAAATCAAAAGAATGGGAAAAAAATAGAAAAAAATGTAAAAAACCTCATAGGAAAAACAACTAACCTGGAAAAGAGATACAGGAGAGATTATTGGACTACCTGAAAGCTGTGATCAAAAAAAGAGCCTGGACAACATCTTTCAAGAAATTATCAAGGAAAACTGCCCTCTTATCTTAGAACCAGAGGGTACATCAGTTGTCGAAAGAATCCATTGATCACCTCCTGAAAGATATCCTAAAATGAAAATGACAAAGGAATATTGTAGCCAAATTCCAGAACTATCAGCTCAAGGAGATAAATAGAATTCCACAACTATCAGGTTAAGGAGAAAATACTGCAAGGAACCAGAAAGAAACATTCAAATATCAAAGAGCCAGAGTCAGGATTATACAGGACTTAACAGTTTCTACATTAAAGGATCAGAGAGCTTGGAATATGATATTCTGGAAGGCAAAAGAGCTTGGATTACAACCAAGAATCAACTACCCAGCAAAATTGAGCATTATTTTTCAGGGGAAAAGATGGACATTCAATGAAATTGGGAACTATCAATCATTCCTGATGAAAAAGCTAGAACTGAACAGAAAATTTGATCTTCAAATACAAGACTCAAGAGAAGCATAAAAAGTTAAACATGAAAGATAAGAAGAAAAAAACATGCCATTCAATAAGGTTAAACTGTTTACATCCTTACATGAGAAGATGATACTTGTAACTCAAGAATTATATCTCTATTAGGGCAGTTAGAATGATCATACTTACGCAAAAGGTGTGGATATAAGTTGACTTTGATGTGAGGATAAAAAAAAATTAAGGGGTGAAAAAAATATTGTGCTGGGAGAAGAGGAAAGGGAGAGGCAGAATGAGGTAAACTATATCATATGAAGAAGTTTGAAAGACCTACTACAGAAGAGGGAAAGAAGGGACGGAGTAAGCATTGTTTGAATCTTACTCTCATTGAATTTGGCTCAAAGAGGGAATTACATACACATTCAGTTGGGTAAAAAAATCTATCTCACCTTAGAAGGAAGTAGGAGGAGAAAGAAGATAGAAAAGGGAGGGGAAGCTGATAAAAGGAAGGTCAGATTTGAGGAGGCAGTGGTCAGAAGCAAAACACTGGTGAAGAGGGACAGGGTGAAAGAAGAGACAAAAGAATAAAAAGGGAGAAAAACAGGATGGAAGGAAATACACAGTTAGCAATCATAACCACAAATGTGAATGGGATGAATTACCCCATAAAATGAAAATGAATAGCCGAGTGGATTAAAACAGAATCCTATAATATAGTGTTTACAAGAAACATATTTGAAGCAGAGAGACGCACGTGGAGTAAAGGTAAAAGGCTGGAGCAGAATACATTATACTTCAATTGAAGTAAAAAAAAAAAAATTAGCAATCCTGATCTCAGAAAAAGCAAAAGCAAAAATATATATAATTAAAAGAGACAAGGAAGGAAACTACATCCTACTAAAAGGTACCATAAACAATGAAGTAATATCATTACTAAACACATATGCACCAAGTGGTATAGCATCCAAATTCTTAGAGGAGAAGTTAAATGAGTTACAGGTAGAAATAGTCCCCCCAGTGGGGGACCTCAACATCCCCTTCTCAGAACTAGATAAATCTAACCACAAAATAAACAAATAACCAAAAAGAAGTTAAGAAGGTGAATAGAATTTCAGAAAAGTTAGACATGATAGATCTCTGGAAAAAATTGAATGAGGTTAAAAAGTAATAAACCTTTTTTCTCAGTGATACATGGCACCTACATAAAAACAGACCACACATTAGGGCATAAAAATCCCACAAGCAAATACAGAAATGAAAAAATATTAAATGCATCCTTTTCAGATAGTGAAGCAATAAAAATTACACATAATAAAGGGCCATGGGAATATAGATTAAAATTAATTTTAATTGAAAACCAAATTATTTAATTCTAAAGAATACAGGTCAAACAACAAATCATGGAAACAATAATTTCATCAAACAGAATGACAATAATGAGAAAACATACCAAAATTTATGAGATGCAGCCAGAGCAATACTTAAGGGAAATTTGATATCTCTAAATACTTATATGAATAAAATAGAAAAATTGCAGATCAATGAATTGGGCAGGCAATTTTAAAAGCTAGAAAAAGGACAAATTTAAAATCCCCAATTAAATATCAAATTAGAAATTCTGAAAATCAAAGGAAAGATTAATAAAATTGATAAATAAAACTAAGAGCTGATTTTATGAAAAACAATAAAATAGATAAACCTTTGCTCAATTTGGTTTAAAAAAAAAGAAAGAAAAAACTAAATTACCAGTATTAAAAATGAAAAGGGTGAATTCAACACCAATGAAGAGGAAATTAAAGCAATAATTAAAAGCTATTTTGCCCAACTGTGTGCCAATAAATCTGACAATCTTAGTGAAATGGATAAATATTTACAAAAATATAAATTGCCCAAATAAACAGAAGAGGAAATAAAATATTTAAAAATAATCTCACATTGGAAAAAGAAATTGAACAAGTCGTTAATGAACTCCCTAAGGAAAAATCTCCAAGGCCACATGGATTTACAAGTGAATTCCACCAAACATTTAAAGAACAATGAGTTCTAATACTATATAAATTATTTGGGAAAATAGGTGGAGTCCTACCAAATTCCTTTTATGGCACAAATATGGTGCAGAGCAAAAACAGAGAAAGAAAAGTATAGACCAATTTCCCTAATGAGTATTGATGCAAAAAAATTTAAATAAAATATTAGCAAATAGATTACAACAATTTATCAGGAGGAAAATATACTATGAACAGGTGAGATTTATACCAGGAATGCAGGGGTGGTTCAATATTAGTAAAAAATTTTAGCATAATTTGTCATATTGATAACAAAACCAACAGAAATCATATGATTATCTGAATAGATGTAGGAAAAGTGTTTTGACAAAATACAGCACCTATTCCTATTAAAAACATTAGAAAGTATAGAAATACATGGAGTTTTCCTTAAAATGATAAGTAATATCTATTTAAAACCATCAGCAAACATTATCTGTAATGGAGATAAGCTAGGAGCTTTCCCAATAAGATCAGGGGTGAAACAAGGATGCCCATTATCATCACTATATTCAATAGAAATGTTAGCTTTAACAGTTAAGAGAAGCAAAAGAAATGAAAGGAATTAGAATGGGCAATGAGGAAGCAAAACTATCGTTCTTTGAAGATAATATGATGGTATACTTAGAGAATCCTAGAGAATCAACTAAAAAACTAGTTGAAATAATTAACAACTTTAGCAAAGTTGCAGAATATAAAATAAACCCACATAAATCATCAGCATTTCTATATATTACCATTAAAACTCCAGAAGAAATAGAAAAAGAAATTCCATTTAAAATAACTGTAGATAATACAAAATATTTGGGAGTCTACTTGCTCAGACAAACACAGGAACTATATGAACACAATTATAAAACACTTTTCACACAAATAAAGTCAGATCTAAACAACTGAAAAAATATCAATTGCTCATGGGTAGATCGAGCTAATATAATAAAAGTAACAATTCTACCTAATTTACTTATTCAGTGCCATACCAATCAAGCTACTGAAAACTTATAGACCTAGAAAAAAATAATAACAAAATTCACCTGGAAGAACAAAAGGTCAAGAATATCAGGGGAAATGAAAAAAAGATGCAAACGAAGGCGGGGCTAGATATACCATATGTAAAACTTATTATAAAGCAGCAATCATCAAAATTATTTGGTACTGGCTTAGAAATACAGTGTATGGATCAGTGGAATAAATTAGGTATACATGACACAATAGTAAATGATTATACTAATCTATTCTTTGACAAAGCCAAAGGCTCAAGCTTCTGGGATAAGAATTCACTATTTGACAAAAACTTCTGGGAAAACTGGAAAATAATACAGCAGAAATTAGACACAGACTAACATTGCACACCATATACCAAGATAAGGTCAAAATGAGTACATAATTTAGACATAGGTGATACCATAACAAAATTAGGAGAGCAAGGAATAGTTTACCTATCAGATGTATGGAGAAGGAAAGAATTTATGACCAAACAAGAGACAGGGAACATTATGAAATGAAAAATGGATAATTTTGATTACATTAAATTAAAAAGGTTTTGCACAAGCAAAGCCAATGCAACTAAGATTAAAAGGGAAGCAGAAAACTAGGAAACAATTTTTACAGCCAGTGTCTCTGATAAAGGCCTCATTTCTAAAATATATAGAGAACTGAGTCAAATTTATAAGCATACAAGTCATTCCCCAATTGATAAATGGTTAAAAGATATGAACAGGCAGTTTTCAGATGAAGAAATTAAAGCTATCTATGAAAAAAAAAATTTTAATGTCCTAAATCACTATTGATTAGAGAAATGCAAATCAAAACAACTCTGAGGTACTACCTCACACCTATCAGATCTGTTAATATGACAAAAAAAAATGATAAATGTTGAAGAAGATGTGGGAACTTTGGGATGCATTGTTGGTGAAATTGTTAACTGATCTAACCATTCTGGAGAGCAGTTTGGAACTATGCCCAAAGGGCTGTAAAAATGTGCATACCCTTTGACCCAGAAATAGCACTTCTAGGGCTGTATCTCAAAGAGATCATAAAAATGGGAAAAGGACCCACACATACAAAAATATTTATAGCAGCTCTTTTTGTGGTGACCAAGAATTGGAAATTTAGAGCATGTTCATCAATTGGGGAATGGCTGAACAAGTTGTGGTATATGAATGTAATAGAATACTATTGTGCTATAAGAAATGATGAGCAGGAGGATTTAAGAAAAACCTGAAAAACTTACAGGAACTGATACTGAGTAAAGTGAACAGAACCAGAAGAACCTTGTACACTGTAACAGCAACTTTGTGTAATGATCAGGTATTATTGATTTGGCTCTTCTCAACAATATAATGATCCCAAACAATTCTAAAAGACTTATGATGGAAAATGCTATCCATATCCAGGGAAAGAACAGTGGAGTCTGAATGCAGATCAAAGCATACTATTTTCACTTTTTTTTGGTTTTTGTGGCTTTTCCTTTTCATTCAGTTTCTTCTTTCACAACATGACTAATGTGGACATATATTTACATGAATGCACATGTATAACCTATGTCATATTGCTTGCCATCTTAGGGAAAGGTAATGGGAGGGAGGAAGAAAAAATTTGAAACTCAAAATCTTATTAAAAATGAATGTTGAAAACTATTTTTACATGTAATTGGAAAAAATAGAATACTATTTCCATGAAAAAAGAAAGAAAGAAAAATGAAAACCCTAACTGTGGGTCATCAGGGTCAGACATTCCTGAACCGACTCAACAACAACCACATATAGACATATGTATCTTAAGTGAGTACACACACATCGTATATGAGCAATTGTAAACAACATCAAAATGAAAGCAAACAATTAGAAAGCTATGCCTCCAAATGCCTAATTCTTTGGTAGGCAGTTGAGAAGGGTTAAGTTACTTCCTCCCTTTCCTACCCCACCCCATCAGATCATTGAGAAAAGCAGAAAATGAATGATGGCCAGGTAAAAAGGAAACATCTCCCTGTACCACAGATGGTGTAGAAGGATTTTCCTGGCCTATGCTTCCAGAAAAGAGGAAAAAACCCAGCAGAGCTTAGACTGAACTGCAGGGGTCTCACTAACCATAATCCACAGTGCTACCATTTACTCATGACTGTACTAGTCCACCAATTTTCTCCATTCCCAATTTCTATCAGGCGGGTTCTGCTTGTCTGCTTGTGATCTGATCATTCATACTTCAGGTCCAGTCCCATCCTTTCCTTCTCTCTACTTTGCAAGCAGAAAACGATCCTGGCCAATGTGGAAGGTTCATCCTGAGTTTTAAGTCCACTAAAATTTCCAGGGTCTGTTCAGGATTTCTCTGGTCTTTCCAAACTCAATATAAAATCCAATCTACCACATTACCCCCTCCGATTACCCACTCTGACCCCTCTGGTTAGTTAGCTTTCTGAGAATTTTAATGACACCATGGTTATTATTTGTAAGAAAAGTAATCCAGACAAGAAATAATCAGTATTCAGGGCTCTCCCAGACTGAACTTCCACCCAGGCTCAATGGGTCTCCCTGGCTCTAGAACTGATTTGAGCCTACAATAACTCTTATACCTGTCTACTAAGGGTATACTGATTCCCTTTCAGTAATAACTGAGGTATCTAAAAATTATTTTTCCCTTTAGTTGATGTAGCAGATACAATTCTGGGCTTGGAGTCAGGGAGCCCCAAGTTCAAATCTGACCTCAGATACTTAGTAGCTGTGTAACCCTGAACAAGTCACTTAACTTCTGTCTGCCTTAGCTTTCTCAACTGTAAAATGAGGATCAAATAGCACCTATTTCCCAGAATTGGATCATATCATTTGTAAAGGACTTACCACAGTGCCCAGTACGTTGGTTGTTATCCTTCATTGTCAAAAAGGATCAAAATGACATCACTATGTTAGAGTCAAATTACAACACGTCCAACTATGGTCGATCACACCAATATAAGCTCTGAATGCTCTGCCACAGATCAAGCACAAATAGTCCATGTGAACATTTGGGATGGATTCTCTAAATTTGCACATTTCATGTTTCTTTGGAGCTACTTCAAATCTGCTTTGCTCATAGAACATAGCACCTTCTTTGAGAAAGGCATGCCATGTTGGGCGGTCCTATACCAGTGTCTCCCATGTCACACAATCAATTCCAAAGTTCTTAAGACAGACCTTGAGAGTGTCCTTGTATCGTTTCTTCTGACCATCATGAGAGCACTTGCCCTGTGTGAGTTCCCCATAAAATAGTCTTTTAGGCAAGCATACATTTGGCATCCACAAAATATGGCCAGCCCATCATAGCTGTGCTCTCTATAGTAGCGTTTGAGGTGCTTAATAAATGCCTGTTTCCTTCCTTCCTATTCAGGTGAGACTAGAATCGAATAATCCAAAATGAACGCTTATTTAAGAAACTACGGAAAAATAAACATGTGTCTGGGGTGGGGAGGGAGGAAGAGAGGAAGAGAAATGAGCAGACTCATAAGTGGAAATGAACCGGCCCTCCATCTGGGCAAGGATACAAGTTTCACAACAGAATGTCAACTCTACCTCCCACACATCTGGGATCTAAAGTCAATGGATGTCTCTTTAATCAAGAATACAGAATATCAGTTTTGCGGGCACTCATCAGAGATTTCAACAACAAATTGGCTACAACCCAGGATTTACCAAAGGCCCACTTGAGACAGCTGCTATTTGATAGAGGTAGTCAAATGAATCCTAGAATCTCAGATTTGGAAGAAATTGGAGAGTCCCTCCAGCTCAACTTCTACCTGAAGCGTGAATCACCAACAAATGGTTATTCATTCTACCTCTTCCCCATTCATTTTATTATTTATTATTGTATTACTTTATTAATTTAATTTATTATTTATTATTTAATCAAATAAACCTTTATTAAATACCCAGGCCCTGTGCCAAGTGTGGGGTATACAAAAACAGGCAAAAGACAGTCCCTGAGCAAGGAGCTCACAATCTAATGGGAGAGACAACATGCACACAAATATATGCAAAGCCATATACAAAATAAATAGGAAATAATTAACAGAGGGAAGGCACTAGAACTCTCTAGCTATATCTATTCATCTTATACTTCTTTGGTTGATGTTTTTAACCTATTAACATTCAGGAATATACTGTGTTGGTGGTAGCTTGTTTTTGTTTTCTTCAGTTTCTCTGTTGTGTCAAAACAAAATGTATCAATTAAAAAACCCATAAACGGGTTAAAAATTATCTAATGTAGAGCTGAAATGATCTAGCATTATTGGGTTTCATGCCAAACTCCCTTCAAGGTTATTCTCTCTTCACTTGCTTTTCACTATTTTTAAATTCTATTCCTATTCTTCATCCTTCCTCTTTTTTCTGTAATGTGTTTTGCAAATGAACTCATACTCTAAACCAAATGTTGACCCTAGCTAGCACATCTCTCTGTTTGGCAAGTATATCAAATGTCCGCTTGTTGAGGCAGTGTCTAGGCCCCCTAGTATTCCAGCCACCTTAGACTCCTTGCTATTCCTCCCACACTACACCCCATCTCAGGACTGTGTCTTTTCTCAGGCTACCCCCACATGCCTAGAATTCTCTCCCTCTTCATCTCCAGCTCCTAGGTTCCTTAGTTTCCTTCAAGACTCAGCTCAGATCTTACCTTCTGCAAGAAGACTTTCTTGATTTGCCCCTCCTTCCCTCCTCAGATGGCCTAATTCATTTTTTAACAGCTCTGATTGTTAAGAAGTTTTTCCTCATCTCCAGAAGTAAATACGTATCTTTACAACATTCATCCATTGTCCTGGCTCTGCCCTCTGTGACCAAGAACAAGTCTATTTCCCCTTCCATTTGGCAGCTCTTCAAATACTTGAAGATATTTATCATTCTCCCCTGACCAGTTTCCCTTCTAACTCCCTTAATTTTACAGATGAGAAACTGAGGCCCAGAGAAGAAAGGTGACTTAACTAAGGTTGTACAAATAATATATGGTGGAGCCAAGATATCAAGTCAAATTGATAATGGAAAGAGGTTCCTACCTCTTATTCTGGGCTTTTAATTAGTCAATCAATAAATATTTATTCAACACTTACTGTGGGTCAGGCACTTTCTAAGCTCAGAGATCCTGTGTGTAAAGAGCGAATCCTAATGGAGATTCTATTGATAAGAATGAGCAGTTGGCTACAACTAGCAGAGGTGAGGAGTGAAGAAGAAAAGTTCACTGTTTACAAGATCATAGATCTAAAGTTGTAAGGGACCTACGTAGTCCAGTCATTTTATAGGTGAGGAGCCCAGGGCCCAGAAAATTTAATTGACTTGGGGCAGCTAGGTGGCACAGTGGATAGAGCACCGACCCTGGAGTCAGGAAGATCTGAGTTCAAATCTGACCTCCAACACATAACACTCACTAGCTGTGTGACTCTGGGCAAGTCACTTAACCCCAATTGCCTCATATTAAAAAGAGAGAGAGAGAGAGAGAGAGAGAGAATTTAATTGACTTGCCCAAAATCACACTGATAGGTAAGTAATAGAAGTGGGATTTGAACTCATTCTCCTAGCTCCCAGTGAGCAAATCATGACAATTTCTGTTCCCTGCTGCCCAGATTGTTTTCCTGGATTCTGAACCTATTTCTTCTTCTGGCTTTTGTTACCTAATTGTTTAAGTGTTACTACCTGGACTCCAGACTTTGTGCTTGCCTTGACCATTTATTTGCGCCTTGATTTGGTCTTTTTCTATTTAGATGTCACCTACTACTTCCCTCCAACTTTTAACCCAAATAAGTGACCCTACTCCATACTGCTCTCCTAGTTATAGGTCTCTGTGGTATTTTCCCAGCCCTTCCTAAGGTTCCTATGCCTATCTCCTTCCCTGTAATCTGCTTTTCCTGTCCCAGCTCCAAGACCTACATCTGAAACTCACTGCTACCTATAGTCCTAACACAAGTACAGACTCAGTCTTAATTTATCTTCAGCATGACATGGCACTCATCCACTGAAAATTCCCCTCTACTGTGTCATACGGTAACAGCTTCCTAAATGAAGTACACAGGTAGTGGGGACCTGATGGTTTTTTAGAATTTCTTAAGGAAAAGAAAATTGTGAAATGTACCACTGGGGCCATGAAGCAATATCTGACAGCCCAGACAGAGACCCAGGGCTATGATGCTCTGGCTCAGAGATAACCACGCCCCATCCTGAGCTGCCACCAGCAGACTCTGCAAAGTAACAAATTGACAGCTTTCAGAAAGACTATTCCCATTTCCAACAGTATCATCTATACCCTATGGCATAAAACACCTCCTGTCTTATTAACGTCTTTTACATTTTTTAGTGCTGAATCCAAGGTGAAAAGGGGGAGGGGGAGAGGATAACTATGTACCAGATTCCTTTAGGAACTAGGAGAATACAGTGGCAGAGATGAATTGGAGACCCAGAAATAGCATTTTTCGGATGAAATGTATGATGTTCACTATTTTTTTTAATTTAATACAGCACAAATGACATCATATAAACTCAGACAGAGGAGAGAAGAAAAAATACAGAGCATGAGGGAAACTTAATACAGACAGGAGTTTCCTAAAATGGATACCACTCAATGCATATTGAAGAATGGAAACAAAGCTCTTATCTAAAAAACAGTAATTATTGCACTTAACAGAGCTAAATATCAAGTGAACTTATTTAGACTTATAGCACATACATTATCTCTTAAATGGTTGTTAATGTAGAAATACAAAAGAAGATAAATCAATACAGTACTGGTCTGAATAGAGGCTGCACATCGTTCCTGCTCTAAAATCTGGCTTGTAAAAAACCTAAGCATAGCTTATAATCAGAGTTATTTGTCAAAGTATAGCTATATACATAGGTCAAAGCAGTCTTACACATTAATTCAAAACAATCAACATCTCAAGTATAAGACAAAGAAAGTGTAGCTTGACAGTTATTTGTCTGCTAAAGATGGGATTTAAGTAGGACTACAAGCTCAGCATGAGTCAACAGTGTCCTATAGCAGCAAAGTCAGTCAGTGCAATATTTAATCTCATTGAAAGAGTCCACAGGTCCAGGATTGGAGCAGTAAGTGCTGGGTGTGGGAATTGAAACTAAGTCTTTGGATTCCAAGTCTATTGTTCAAATCATTATTGGGGGGGGGGGGTCAACCACCAATAGCCCGAGGGCCAAATGATGCTTGCCTCCAATTTTTTATACGGCAACAGAGTTGACAATGGTTTTTCTTTTTAAAATACAATAAAACTTTATTTTTAAATGTAAAAGTCATTCTTAACTTTCAGGATGTACAAAAATAGGAGGCAGGTTGGATTTGGCTCTTGGCTGTAGTTTGCCAATCCCTGTCTTATGCCAGCTATAGTGAAATTATCACCTGCTGAGGTAAAGACACTACACTTAATATAGTCTAAAATTCTACCCTCTTTTTTGAGTGAGTGTGTCACCTTGCCTGTGTAGTTTGGATTTAGTCAAAGGGCCGCACTGAGGACCTAAAGACCCACATGTGGCCTAGAGGCTGCAGGTTCCTCAGCCCTGGATCATGCTAACTTTTCAAACCTCTAAAATCTCCAGATTTTTTCACACCAACTACTGCCAAGCCAAGTCTACCTATCCTGCACTTGTTATTGATTCATTGAAACTAAATGCAAAACTTTGCCTTTCTCCCTGTTGAATCTCATCTTCCTTTTAGACAAATACGGGAAGGCTCATATGAACTGCTATGGAATGAAGCAATCAGAGTCAGAAGAATAATACAGACAATGCCTCCAAAAACATAAACGAAAATATGTTGAATCTCCCTTCATTGGAGAATGAAGGACAAACAACAACAATCTGTTGGAGAGGTGGAGGGACTGTGAAAATAGAACGCTACATGGACAGTCCAATATAGTTGATACGGTAATTAGTTTTGCTAAACTATTTTTTTCACTTTCTTGAATTTCTGTTACAAAGAATATCTCCCTGAGTAGGGGAAAGGTAGAGATAAATTTGGAAATGAATGTGATGCAAAACAAAATGCATCACTAAAATTAAAATTTTAGAGCAAATATTTAAAAAGAAGTTGAAGTTGGAATAAATTTAATGATCAATTTTGCTCTTAGAGAAAAAGTAATGAGAGGAATTATGGAGGAAGAATGTCACCCATGTTGTCATGGTCACTATATTGGTTGTTTTTGTTTAATTCATTTTATTTGTTAAAAGAGATGGTTTGGTTCCATGGAGCAGAATTTGGGCACTATATCTGGCAATGACTTATGGAAAAACAAAAAACACCAATAAAATAGTTTCTTAAATAAACCTCATCTTCTTCTATTGAAGTTCTATTCCAATGCCTCATTGTGGTGTGAATATGACCTTGAGTTCTTGAAGGCTATGCCATCAAAGCACAAACTCCAACAGGTCCTACCAACTAGAAAGGTTGTAAGCAGAGGCTCAGAGATTGACTATCTGTTGCCCCAAGCTCAGTCGAGCAATATTAAGAGAGCTTATCCCCAGGTTGACTGTCAATGGATGAATTTTTCTGACCACAGCAATTTTCAAAGATCACCTACTATCAATCAATCAGCAAACATTTATTAAGCACATTCTATATGCTAGGAATGACATTTAATGCTATGAATGAAAGAACAAAAGTAAAACATTCTCTGCCCTCAAGGAGCATACATTTAGGGGATGGGGGAAGGTAGAAGATAGAGATAAACAGATACATATAAAAATATATGTAGATTATATGCACATATAGATATATGTATATGTGTATCTATAAACTATATTTATACATATGTCCATATATGTGTTGTATTTGTACACGTGTATTATATGTGGTCATATACATATGCATATACTCATATACATGCATGTGTACAAGTATGTATGAATGAATATAGTATATACAAAATACATGTAAATAGTTTGGGGTGTTTGAACACTAGCAGCTAGGCAAATCAGGAAAGTCTCTATGTAGAAGATAGCACTTAAGGGGGCAGCTAGGTGGCACAGTGGATAGAGCACCGGCCCTGAAGTCAGAAGGACCTGAGTTCAAATCCAGCCTCAGACCAAACACTTGACACTTACTAGCTGTGTGACCCTGGGCAAGTCACCTAACTCCAATTGCCTAAAAGAAAAAAAAAAGAAGAAGAAGAAGATAGCACTTAAGCTGACTCCTAAAGGAAACCAGGGATTCCTAGAAGCAAAAGTGGGGAAGGTACACATTTCAGGCATGAGGATCAGCTAGGGCAAAGGCACAGAGATAGGAGATGAGACATTTTTGCAGAACAGCAAGTAGGGCAATATGGCTAGAATGCAGAATGTGAAGTAGGAAATAATGTTTAAGGAGGCTAGGAAGAAACTAGGTTGTGAAGAACTTTACATGACAAAGGAGTTTATACTTGAACATAAAAGGGTTACAATCTATGCTAGTAGAGGAAGAGCTCACACCTATGAAAATTACAGCTCATCGAAGTGAATATAATTCATCTTGTTTCTCCAGCATCCATCTTGTCAAGATCATTTGGAATCATAATTCTAGTACCTACTATATTACCTATTCCTCTCAGCTTTCTGTCATCTGCAAATTTGATAAGCATACCCTCTGTGTCTATCCAAAGTTGTTGATAAAAGCATTGAAGGAGATAGAGCCAAAGACAGCCCATGGTGCTCTACTAGAAAAATTGCCTCTGGTTGATACAAAACCATTAATCAACATTCTCTGAGTATAGTTATTTAAACAGGTATGATCTCAACTAACTATACTAGAATCTAGCCCACATTTCTCCATCTTTTCCTCAAGAATACTATGAGTTGAAAAATCTAAATTTAATATGTGCAATTTGGTTTTTATGTATATTAAACAGAAATATTTACTGGAAAAAAAAAGAATATTATGAGTTGTTGTCAAATGCTGGGCTGAAATGAAGCACTGGGTCTTTGGCACTCCCTCAGCTACCAACTTAGTAACCCTACCAAAAAAGGAAATTAGTTTAGTTTAGCTTGACTGATTCTTAGTGAACCCATGCCATGATCACCCCACTCTTTTCTAAAGGATCACCAACTGTCTGCTTAAATAATCCATTTCAGAGTTTTTCCAGCTATCAGAGCAACCTTACAAGTTTGCAATTTCCCAAATCTACTTTTCAGAGGAAATCAGACTTTTTGCCCATCTTCTGTCTTCTTAGAATTCTTCCATATACATGATTTCTCAGAGATTACTGATCAGTGACCCTGAGATCATACTATAACATGCTATACAAAGCTGTAATAGGAATACTCACACAAAAGTGGCTAAGGCAAGTGGCAAAAGAGGCACCCCTGAGGAGAGACAGAGAATATAGAATACCATAAGGTGAAGAGGCTGACCATCCTTACCACCCCATTTGGTAGCTTCCTATATTAATGAATTATTCTTGATAACTTGGTGCTGAAGTCAGTTGTTGTTTGTACTTACATCCAAGAAGTCTGATTACTGGGGGAAGGGAGTGGTAACCCTTATGGCAAACAGACCAAAATGCTTTTAAGCAGGGGACTGAAAAGAACTTGAAATCAACCCTCTCCAATAACACATACCTCCCCTCCAAAACTCCCTCCCCCCCAAAAAAAGAAAATGCAAGGTATCATATTATAGCTGGTTGTAAAGTATGGCCCCTTTCATATATGGACATTTTATTTGCCAAAGGGGGCAAAAAAAAAAAAAGACTCACTTGAGATAGTTCTAAGGATCTGAATGAAAACTGCCCCTCAGATAGATATACTTGCCAGAATCTGTTTGAAAGGCATCTCAAAGGCACAATTACTGACTGAGGGTGGGGATGGTTGTCTGGCTTTGGTGTCCTGTCAATTAGTTCATTTATATATGAATGTTCTCAGAGTTTTGAGGGATATCACTGAGGAAACATAAATCACAAAATTATTGGGTGACTGCTGGAAAACTGCAAATTATTTGTTTGTGTTAGATGTGACTGAGCTATGGATTTGAGTTAGAAATGGGTCCCCCCTTCTGAGGAGGCCCTAATTTGAGGCATTAAACAACATGAGAAGCCAGAGATCTGAAGAATATGAATGAAGAAGATGATATTTGGTGGCAGAGTCAAGATGGCAGAATAGAGAAACCACTGAGCTGAGCCCTCCCAACATTCCCCTCCAAACAACTTTAAAACAAAGCCTCAAATCAAATTCTGGGATGGCAGAGCTGACAAAAGGTGAGACATTCTTTCAGTCCAAGACAACTTGAGAGAACTGTGACAGGGGCAGAAGCTGGCCCAGAGCCCACATGAATGAAACACCAGCGATGGGACAAGGTGGTGGTGACAGAAGATTCAACAGCTTAGGGAGCTCCCAACCCAGAGATAGTAAGGGTAGTTAGCTAATGATCAGAAAGAGACTACAGCAGACCCCTGTGCTAGCACTGGATGATACTCTTTGATACTGTTTGGCAAATCTATTGCTTATACCCACCTCTGGGTCACAGTTCAAAGGCAGAGGGAATACTTTTGGTCAAGAGTGAGGGGCAACTATTTGGTAACTTTAATGTCTATATCTACTTATGGGTCATAGTACAAGGGAAGTAAAGAGCAGTTTCAGTCAAGAGGGAATGGAAGCGATGAGGGGCAAGTAACACTTTCAGTCTCAGGAGATAAGGGACCCTGAGGATCAGTATCTATTACAATCACAGAGGATCAGGGGCCCTCCCAGGGTAAGGACCAAAGGGCAGATTAGTACAGCAGTGACCATACCTCTCCCTAGATCACACAGCCTTAGAAACACCAAAAACCTTCAAACCCCAGAACTATCTCTGAAAACAGCATTGCAAAAAAGCCTAAACCTCAAGACTATGCTTCTCCACACCCCACGTTAGGAAGAACCCAACATTAGCATGAAGTTCCAAATCAAGAAATAGAGTGTGAAAATGAGCAAACAAACAAACAAAAAATAAAAAATAAATAAAAAAGAACCTGACCATAAAAAGCTACTAAAGTGACAGGGAAGATCAAGACACAAACTTAAAAGAAAACAATAAAATCAAAACAGCTATAAGCAAAGCCTCAAAGATAAATGTGAATTGGCCACAAGTCCAACCAGAATTCCAGGAAGAGCTAAAAAATGATTTTCAAAATCAAATAAGAGTGGCAGAGGAAAAATTAGACAAATAAATGAAAACAAAAGAAGAAAAAACATTAAAAGACAATTAATAACTTGGTAAAAAGACACACACACACACACACACATACACACACACATACACACACACAAATGAAGAAAATAACACCTTAAAAAACAGAATGACCAAATGGAAAAAGAGGTATAAAAATTCACTGATGAAAAAAACTCCTGAAAAAAATAGAATTGGCTGAGTGGGGAAAGAAGTACAAAAGCTCACTAAAGAAAATAATTCTTTAGAAATTAGAATTGGACAAGTAGAAAATAATGATTCCATTAGACATTAAGAAACAACAAAACAAAGTCAAAAGAATGAAAAAAAAAGAAGAAAATATGAGATTCCTCATAGAAAAAAACAACTGACCTAGAAAATCAATTGATGAGAGGTTAATTTAAGAATTATTGGATTACCTGAAAGCTATGATAAAAGAAAGAACCTAGGCCTAGACATTGCATTACAAGAAATTGTCAAGGAAAACTCCCCAGATATCCTAGAATCAGAGAGTAAAATAGAAATTGAAAGAATCCACCTAATCACCTAATCAGCTGATCACCACCTAAAAGAGATCCCAAAATGAAAATTCCCAGGACTATTACAGTCAAATTCCAAATTACAGCCAATTTTCCAAGTCAAAGAGAAAATACTTTCAGCAGCCAGAAAGAAACCACCCATACCATGGAACCATTGTCAGGATAACACAAGATTCAGCAGTTACCACATTAAAGGAGTGGAGGGCTTGATACATGATATTCCAGAAGAAGTGGGATTACAACAAAGAATAACCTGCCCAGCAAACTTGAATATAATCCTTCAAGTGGAAAAAATGGATAGCTAATTAAATAGAGGACTGTCAAGCATTCTATTCCAGAGCTGAATAGAAAACTTGACTTTCAAATATAAGACTCAAGAGAAGCATTAAAAGGTAAATAAGAAAGAGAAATCATTAGGGACTCAATAAGGTTAAACTATTTACCCTTCTATATGGGAAGATGATATATGTATCTTCTAAGAAGTTTATTATCATTATTAGAGGAGTTAGAAGGACATATGAAAAAGATACTATTTGCATCCAGAGAAAGAACTAACAAATAAAAGTATCAATAGAATAATTTTACATATATACACATATATATGCATATACATATATATTTATATCTAATAGTAGCCATCTCTGGGGGGGGGGGAGAAAAAAAGGAAAAAATGATAATTTTGTTGTATATTTGAAAGGAATAGTAAATTGTGCATAGTAGATTTGCAGCTTCATGTGTAATCATCTTTTTATTTTACTATGTTATAGAAATGCTTGCTTTATTCCATAAATTTAAAAATAAAAACTTTTTAAAAAAAAAGAAAGAGGATACAGGAATGAGTCATGTTGGGATGATGTAAAAAAAAAATGGATAGGCAAGCAAGAAAGATCCCCTTGGAGAAGAGGGAAGGAAGAAGAAGAATAGGAAAGACTATCTCATACAAACGAGGTACACAAGGAAGAGCTTTTACGGCGGAGGAGCAAGGAAGTGGGCAACCACCAACAAAGATGAGATTAAAGCAGTTATGAGGAGGTTTTTTTGCCCAATTATATGCCAGCAAAACTGACAAAGTAAGTGAAGTGGATGAATATTTTCAAAAATATAAATTTCCAAGATTAATAGAAGAAAAAATAGAATACTTAAATAACTATCACAGAAAAAGAAATTGAACAAGCTATTAATGAGCTCCCTAAGAAAAAATCCCCAGGACTAGATGGATTTACAAGTGAATACTACCAAACATTTAAGGAACAATTAATCCCAATACTATTAAAACTATTTGAAAAATTAGGGAAAAAAGGAGTCCTGCCAAATTCCTTTTATGACACAAATATGGTGCTGATACCTAAACCAGTAAGGGCAAAAACAGAGAAAGAAAACTATGGTCCAATTTCCTTAATGAACATCAATGCAAAAAATTTAAATAAAGTATTAGGAAGGAGGTTACAGCAACATATCACAAGGATGATACACTATAACCGGGTGAGATCTATACTAGGAATGTAGGGCTGGTTCAATATTAGGAAAACTATCAGCATAACTGACCATATCAATGACAAAACCAAAAAAACCATATGATTATATCAGTAAATGTAGAGAAAGTCTTTGACAAAATGAAACACCTAATTCTATTGAAAACCCTAGAAAGTATAAGAATAAATGGAGACTTTCTTACAATGATAAGTGGTATCTATCTAAAACCAAGAACAAGCATTATCTGTAAACAGGAATGAACTGGAAGTCTTCCAAATAAGATCAGGAATGAAATAAGAGTGTCCACTATCACCACTGTTGTTTGCTAATGAATTTAATTGCTAGCTACAGCAATAAGACAAGAAAAAGAAAGTGAAGAAATAAAAATAGACAATGAGGAAACAAAATAATTACTCTTTGCGGAGTATATGATGGTATATTTAGAAACACCTAAAGAATCAATTGAAAAACTAGTTGAAATAATTAACAGCTTCAGCAAAGTTGCAGGATATAAAACAAACCCATATAAATCATCAGCATTTCTATATATTACTAAGAAAGTTCAGGAGGAAGAGATAGGAAGAGAAATTCCATTTAAAATAACTGCAAACTGGCAATGGCCTGGGATACAGTGGGTGACCTTGTTTTTGTTGTCATTTCTCAGTCATGTCCAACTTTTCATAAGTTCATTAGGAGTTTTCTTGGCAGAGATAATAGTGGTCTGCCAGTTCCTTCTCGAGCTCATTTTAAAAATGAGGAATTGAGGCAAACAGGGTTAAGTGACTTGCCCAGGGTCACACAGCTAGTAAGTATTGTGAACTAGTCCAACCATTCTGGAGAACAATTTGGAACTATGCTATAAAACCGTGCATACCCTTTGCCACAGAAATACCCTACTAGGTCTGTATCCCAAAGCAGTCAAAGAAAAGGGGAAAGGATCTATTTGTTCAAAAGTGTTTATAGCAGCTCTTTTTGTGGTGGCAAGGAATTGGAAATCAGGGGGATGCCCGTCGATTAAAGATTGATTTTAAAAGTTGTGGCATATGATTGTGGTGAAATACTTTTGTATTATAAGAAGAGCAGTATGGTTTCAGAAAAACCTGGAAAGACTTATGTAAATTGATGCAAAGTGAAGTGAGCAGAACCAGAAGAACATTGTATACACAGTAACAGCAATATTGTAAAGATGATCAACTGTGAAAGAATTAATTACTCTGATCAAGATAATGATCCAAGACAATTCCAAAGGACTCATGATGAAAGGTGCTATCCACTTCCAGATAAAGAACTCATGGATTTTGAATGCAGAGTAAAGTATACTTTTTTCCCTTTATTTTATTGTTTTATTTTGTTTGTGTTTTTGTTTTGGTGATTGGAGTTAAGTGACTTGCCCAGAGTCACACAGCTAGTGAATGTTATGTGTCTGAAGCTGGATTTGAACTCAGGTCCTCCTAACTCCAGGGCCAGTGTTCTATCCACTGCACCACCTAGCTGCCCCTTGTTTGTGTTTTCTTTCACAACATGGCTAATAAGGAAATATGTTTGGCATGACTTCACACGTATAATCAATACCAAATGGTTTGCCTTCTCAAAGAGGGGGGAGGGTCAGAAGGGAAGGAGATAATTTGGGACTTAAGTTTTTTAAATGAGTGTTAAACTTTTTTCCTTATAATTGAGAAATATTTATATATAAAGCAATTAACATTTTAAAAATAGAAAGAATATGAAGACGCACAAGCCTCCTGAGAAAACAGCTGACCCTTGTGACTTGAAAGAAGCAGAATGGGGGATAATCAGAAGATACCTGCTTTGGGATGAGAGAACTACCTGCTTTGGGATGAGAGAACTACCTG
>NW_020954737.1:13246830-13475238 GCF_900497805.2 Vombatus ursinus | reverse complement strand
GCTTTGGGATGAGAGAACTACCTGCTTTGGGATGAGAGAACTACCTGAAGCCCAGGAGGCTCTGCAGCTGCCAGGAGCTCACTAGGCAAAACAGAGCTCTGAATGAAGAGCTACCTGGGCTTGTTTTTTAATGCCATCTAGAGCTTGAGAGCTGAATGAGGACAGAAAAGCCCTGCAGGTGCTCTTGGAGCTGATTGGAGGTAAGCAGAATTCTGCTGCTATAAGAACTAGCTGGGCTTCTTGCCCTTTAGCATCATCTATAGCTTGAAAGAGAAAAAAGCCCTCAGTGTCTTGACTGCATCAGAATCCAGAGTTCTTCAGTTTCACTGAAACAGCCTAACATTGCTTCAGCACCAGCCAAGTAAGGAGACCTGGAAAGTTTCTGGCCCTAGGCTTTGGGCTTCTATTTCATTTCTTTTTTAATTTAATGCTGCTACTTTACTAAAAGAGCCTAAACATACTTCAGTAACTTAAGAGTAGCAGAAAAGCTGCTTCATCCAGTGGAAGAGTAGATAGAGACTTAAAAAAGGAACAAGAGACATGTGATACAGATGTTCCCTAAGAGACCAGCAATATCCAGTCATGAGTTATCCTGTGCACATAGGTTTCCTTACTTAGGTGCGTCATTGCTCAGTTTCTATGTATTTCCACTCTCTCCCATAGACACTGTGTACATTTATGAGATAGTGTAACTCAGGTCTCCAGGTAGACTGTTACATTTTAAGTATTCCTGCTTTTGTCTTCTATTGAGTTGATTTTACATTATGATTGTTGTTGCTTTTGCCTTCTAATTTAGTAAATGTTTCATGTTTAAGAATTGATAGTTTCATCAATGACTAATTTGTTTAACTAAGAAGCACACTAGTGGGGACTAAGAAGCTGAAGTGGTAAGTAGTAAGAGTACATGATGCCCTTCCACCACACTCCAGGATTACTCCTAGGACCCAGAAAGAATGAATTGTAGCAATGTGGCTACACCCCATCCCCTAAGGAAAACTTCCCAGATGTGTCAAAATAAGTGCAAGTTGAGGTGAGTAACACATCCCAGAGAAAGAGAAGAAAGATATAGTGTCACATAGAAGACCGTATCTGAGAGCAATGCTATCCAAATTCATTTCACGAAGGAATAAACCAAGGCCCTGGGAGAGTGACTTACCCAAGCTGACTGGATTCTGGGAGCTGACTACCTGTCCAACTGGCTGGTCTTCCCTTTTTTTAGTTGACATCCCTAAATTTGATGCCTAGACCTACAATCTACCAAACTCCTCCTGCTTAGCTGAACTCCAAGTCCTTATCCCTCCTAACATTATCCCATTACTATGTTTAAGGGTTTCTATTTAGAATAAAATTATCACATCTTTCCTTTCTCATTCAACAAATTCACCCACCAAAACATTTATTAAGCAAGTTCTACAAGCACTATATCTTTTCACTCTCTGTGAGTTCAGGCAGCTATGAACTACAGCACATAGCCCACACTGAGTGACCTGGGAGGGTCAAACTGATATCCAAAGAATAGAGGATGAATAACAAAACATAAGGTAATCCCACTATGTTCAATCTACAGTTCCCTAAAGAGACAAATGAAAAAGGTACCTAGTAGGTACCTAAGATGATTAGAGATAGTGGGCAGAGGAACACCTGTGGCCATCACTGATAAAAGCCTGCCTAGAAACTCATTATGTCATCAGGAAGGTCTTCATTTCATCCATGTAATAGGCTGCATGCCTCCTTTATTTCATAGTGCTTTAGCTTGGCCCACAGCTTGATGTGTCAATTTTCTCTTTCAAGAAACAGATGAGATGCTAGGCAGAGGAAGATGAGGTTTTCAAGAGAAAGTTAGAGATATTTTATGGCTTGTTTGTACTGTCCAGGGCCATAGATCATGGTCGGCCCTCCATAAATACTTATTAAAATTAATACTGTTTGAGGGAGCAAAAAGAGAAGAAAATACCTTTGCAATCCTGTGCATAACGTAATTCTCACTTCTACAGAGTTAAAGACCATGAAAATGATAGGTTGTAAAGCTATTGTGATTGAGAGGACATTGGGTAGGCAGAATAAACTCAGCCAACATAATATTATAAAATAGCACGTAGATAATCATACACTTGGAATTGTGCTTGGGAACCTGCCTCCTGATTCAACTTTTCCTCTAACTTACCAAAATCCAGTAGGTACAAGAATAGGAAGATACCATTATACCACAATGTTCATTTTTACATAGATTTGGCCAATCACGTCTCTCCCCCACTCAATATTGCTACCACATACTAATACAACATAATTGGACTATTAAGCACCTACTATGTTCCAGGTACAGTGCTAGACACTGAGGATACAAAGTAGTTCCTGTCCTTAATTCTATGGAAGGAGACAACACATACATATTTAGACAGATGTACTTCTTAGCATAAGAGGATTGACCTATGGAGGCCAATTCTTGATGCACGGGCAGATATTCCCTGTGTGGCTTCAATCTAAACTACTATGTGGATAATTCAGGAGTTTTTACTGTGTGATAAGGAAAAGTTTTCTAGTAGGCAATATAGCCTCAGGAACAAATGACTCAGGAGATGCTCTGTGGGAAATGAATGGGCATACAAAAAGAGTCCACCTGCTCTTAAGTTTCACTCTCTTTCTTTGGTGATCTCAGGTGAGGAGGCTTACATGAGGCTGGTCCCAAAAGTCAGTCAAGAGAAGGGCAACAGCCCTATCTCCCATCCAGCTATGGCAGCTATGAGTACATGGCTGACACTCTCTCTTTGTTTATTCTTTCCTGATCCTAAGCAAATGAATATTCCAAGTTAATTCCAAGTGAACTCAATCCAGGAGCCCTAATAAGTTCAAGAGATCCAGAAGTTCACTTAGAGGTCACATTGGCAATCAGAGACAGATGGCAAAAGAGTTGGAGTAGCCTTCAAAAGCTTGTGGGTTCATTCTAAAGTTTCACGTGAGATGTGGCATTGGTAACGGACTTATTACTCTGCTGCTTACTTGGACTGGATCCTCATAGAGTATGGAATATCTGCTCAATAGGTCCATTTTATGGGGAGGGGGGTGGCAATCTGCTGCTGGACCAGGCTGATTCTCCACTGGATGGGACCATTCTGCTGCTACTGATACTGCTTCTCCTGCTCTTTTGCTCAATCATCAGGGGACAGGAAAATGCCAGGTATCACCCTTCAATCTCTCCACACCTTGGATGATTACAAGGTCATTCCTGGCCTCATCCATCTGAATGTTGCTGCTTGGTCATCTAATCAGGAAAACAAACACAAAGAGATCAAGGCATGATGGTGCAACGGGAGACAGGGCTGTTGACCTGGCACAATAAACTGGTAACCTCCCAGCCACAAATTTAAAAAGCAACGAAGGGGAGAGTGGACCATTTTATAAACCCATTCAGCAACCTCTAAGTCATCAGTATAACACAGCATTGTAAACAGCACATAGGTGCTTAATAAATGTTTGTTCCCTTTCTCTCCAAAGCCAAATAGAAGATATTATCACACGTGAGTCATCCACATGGTCATTTGTCCTGAAACCAGCCAAGGAATACTTGTGCATGCTTCAAGTTCTGGCATCCAGTAATGCTACATTCAAAACAGACACAAGGTAAATGGGGCAAAAGGGAAAGCACTAACTGAGGAATGAGGAAGGGCTTCATGTAGATGACACTTGAGCTGAAGCTTGAAGGAAGCTAGGAATTCTAAGTGTTAGTCATAGAATCATAGATTTAGAGCCAGAAGAGACTATAAAGGTCATCTATTCCAACTACCTTATTTTGTAAATGAGGATACTGAGAACCAAAGAGGTCAAAGTAACTGACCTAAGGCCACTCAAGTAATACGTGACAGGTGCTGGATTTGGATCTCAGGTCCCTGATTCCAAATCTAGTGCTCTTCCCATGCGGCCACCTATACACCTGTGTTCTAGTCCCCCAACACTAGTGCCATGATGAAATTCCACTATATCAGGATATTATTTCCAGCTTCAGTCTATTCAACTGAAAAACATGCCTTTGACAAGTCAACCATTGTGTTTGGTAACTGTGTCTACATTCTATCATCCAATCAGCAAACATTATTTGCAAATTACTAGAATCTGTTCTCTCTCTCTCTCTCTCTCTCTCTCTCTCCCTCTCTTTTTTGGTGAGGCAACTGGGGTTAAGTGAATTGCCCAGAGTCACTCAGCTAGTGAGTGCTATGTGTCTGAGGCTGGATTTGAACTCAGGTCCTCCTGACTCCAGGGCTGGTGCTGTATCCACTGCACCACCTAGCTGCCCCTAGAATCTATATCTCAACACCTGGACCTTTCACCTCACCAAAAAAAAATTAATTAATTAATTTAAAAAATTTTTTAAAAAAACACATTTCTGGTCTTTCCTGTAATTTTCTTTAATTCTTGCCCTCCTTCAAACTAAACTTCTATCTCCACCTAAGACAGACAAAAGCAACATTTCAAGGAATCAAAGTCATTTGGGATGCTATTATTAAAATATAAATTTTGAAGAGACATATATCTCCCCCAATCTCTTTTTTTCCATATATAAAAAGAACCTCTCTTCAGTAAATGTATTTAAAGAGGGAAGAAAGGCAATTATCAGGTTTTGCCTTGTCACTAGTCTGACACTTTCCACTGGGAAATGAAGAAGGTCCAGGGAGATAGAGGGGAAGCAAAATTGGACCTGGGAGTCAGCAGGAGAAAAATGGAGAAGGTTATCCTGCATCTAGAAGCTCAAGAGAGGGAGAAAAAGAGGATTCCATAGAATATGAAATTCCATAGAGATCTGAGGAATTACTGGGGAAACTCAGAAGTATATAGAGGTGAGATGGAAGATCAATAATTAATAGGATAGACTAGGATTAAAGGTAAGAGTGTCTGAAATGGAAGCAGTAAAGGCAATAGGGGAACAGGAGAGGTCAGCTATAGGAAGAGACCCAGAATAAGGTCAAAGTCAGCTGTACTTACCCCTCCTCATCCTACCTCTGAGTCCTAGTGGGGCCTTCTAATCTTTAACTCCAAATGCTGGGGGGTCTATGCCAATGCACTGTTTTCCATCTTTTATTTCTTGGGATGTTTCATCCTTATCCTCTCATCAGCATGAGCCCTTTGTCATCTTCCTCTTCCTACTCACCTATCTTTCCATTCTCTACAACCACCTTTTCCACAGCTCTATTTTCTTCCTCCTCTAATATTTCTTTCTCTCTCCCTATATATCCTCCCTGACTTTGTATTTCTTTCTCAGGTTCTTAGTGCTGAACTCAGATGCGTTGTCTCTTTAGACTTACATTGAAGTATACTTATATGTAAGTTCATGAATTTATTTTGGCCAAAAGACTTGTATATGTACACTAAGAATCACATGTGCTTGTTCACCCCTAACCTAAGTCGCAGATTGATCAGCAAGCTTTTATAAGTGCCTGCTATGTGTCAGACAGTCCCAGATATGGGGAATGCTAAGCCAAAAATGAAATAATCCTATCCTCAACATTCTATTCCATGTATACTTTAAGTATGTATAGGTCAAAGTAACTATGAAGAGAGAATGTAGCTAAGTTCAGCACCCACATCAACTCATTTTCTCTCCACATCCAAGGCATTGTCAAGTCCTGATTAAGAATAGTTTCTGATAACTAGGAATCCTGCCTTTATTTTTAGTTCACTCTGCTCAAAACTCATGTCAAAGAACTTAATTATAAGCTTGATTATAAGCAGAGGTGTCAAATATGTGACCTAAAAGACTCCAAAATACATCCTGAACCAGATTAAAATGTAACTGGGAAATATTTAACAAAATAAATTAAAATATAATAAAACATAAATAATGTTAATATATGGTTTCCTAAGCCAATATGCAGCCCACAGGGATCATTATTATGGTTTAGTGGCCCCTGTTTACATTTGAGTTTGATACCACTGGTCATAAGGTGACATCTCACAGAGGTATCCCTGCTAAACTTGTGAAATTGTAGTGAATTTCTCACTTCATTTAATCAATTGATTTTGTAGGTCTGCTTTTATAAATCATATTAGGATGTAGCATGTAGCTAACTTCCCTATTTTTGCAAAACTGAGCTCCTGCAGAAATAAACTTATGAGCGAAGTTCCTCTTCTCAACCAGTCCTAACCAGCCCCCTCGTACAACATAGAATTTCATGATGTCAATCTCCCACTTGCCAGAACTTTTGTAATGCTATAACCAATCAGATAGAAGGATGTTTACACTCTGACGATTGTCATGTCCACAACATGCCCAGCCCGATCTCCAGATCCAAGAAAGGACCAGTACAACTGTGGCCTCTACTATAAAGTTCATTTCTGTCCTTTTCCAGATCCTCCCAATTAGGTTGGGGAACAGTTCTAGACAACACAACCAGAAGCTTGTCAACCATAGGCTATCAAAAAGTCTGATTCAATACATTCTCAGTGTTGTGAAACAAAAGTTCCCCTACCTTGATTTTGTGCTGCCATAAAGTATCTCCATTTAGTTCAGAGAGTGTTAGAAAATTCTTCAGATGAGTAGATTAAATTTATTTTAGTTTTTAAAATAAGCAAATGGGGGATGGAGCCAAGATGGCAGAGTGAAAGCAGTGACTTGCTTGAGCTCTCCCCCAAACCCCCCCAAACGCCTGTAAAAAAAATGGCTCTATACAAATTCTAGAGCAGCAGAACCCACAAAAAGACAGAGTGAAACAAATTTCCAGCCCAAGACAACCTGGATGGTTGATCAGAAAGATATATCACGCCGGGCGGGAGAGGAGCACAGTTCGGCATGGCTGAGCAGGCAAAGCAGGCCTCAGTGAACCTGGAGCAAGCTTCAGAGGACTAAATCACGGGCAGCTGTGGCAGGTTCCAGACTTCTCAACCCATGAACACCAAAGACAACTTATAAGGTCTGTGGGAAAAGTCTGTGTCTGTGGTGAGACAGAAGTATGGTCCCAGCCCCAGTCCCCAAGATTGGCCCTGGGATGGCACCTGCTTCCAGAGCTTCTGGCCCATAGACTGAGAGGGAATTGAGTGGCTAACCAGAGGGAGATTGCAGGAATCTCTCACTTTGCCTGTTCTTGGATCTGGGTCACAGTTCTGGGTGGTGATCCTGGGGAGCGAAGGAGTGACGGCATGGTAGAGCTTGTAGTAATGGTGGAGAGGAAATCCTTCTCACAGTTCCAAGGCAGAAAAGAGTGCTTCTGGTCACTCATAGACCAGAGCACAGGCCAAGAAAGGAGTAAACACCTCACCCCTTATCATACCTCCTTGGAAGAATTGAAAATTTATAGGTCCCTAAAAGTATCTCTGAAAACAGCTACACAAAACGCCCAAAGCTTGGGACAATACATTCTCCACACTGGAAGCAGACCCCTACCTTAGCAGAGAGTTTAAAACTCAAGTAATTGGCTGGGATCATGACCAAGCCTCACAAAAGTCAGACCATAGAATCTTTTTTGGTAACAAAGAAGATCAAAAAATACAAACAGAAGAAGACAATAAAGTCAAAGCTCCTACATCCAAAGCCTCCAAGAAAAATATGAATCGGTCCCAGGCCATGGAAGAGCTCAAAAAGGATTTTGAGAAACAAGTAAGAGAAGTAGAGGAAAAACTGGGAAGAGAAATGACAGTGATATAAGAAAATCATGAAAAACAAGTCAACAACTTGCTAAAGGAGACCCAAAAAAATACTGAAGAAAATAACACCTTAAAAAATAGCCTAACCCAAACGGTAAAAGAGGTACAAAAAGCCAATGAGGAGAAGAATGCCCTAAAAAGCAAAATTGGCCAAAGGAAAAGGAAGTCCAAAAGCTTACTTAAGAAAATGCTTCCCTAAAAATTATAATGGAGCAATTGGAACCTAGTGACTTTATGAAAAATCAAGACACTGTAAAACAAATTCAAAAGAATGAAAAAATAGAAAACAATGTGAAATATCTCATTGGAAAAACAACTGACCTGGAAAATAGATCCAGGAGAAAGAATTTTAAAATTACTAGACTATCTAAAAACCATGAGCAAAAAAAGAGCCTAGATATCATCTTTCAAGAAATTATCAAGGAAAATTGCCCTGATATTTTAGAACCAGAGGGCAAAATAGAAATTGAAAGAATCCACTAATCACCTCCTGAAAGAGATCCCCAAAGGAAAACTCCTAGGAATGTTGTAGCCAAATTCCAGAGTTCCCAGGTCAAGGAGAAAATATTGCAAGCAGCCAGATAGAAAAAATTCAAGTATTGTGGGAACATAATCAGGATAACACAAGATTTAGCAGCTTGTACATTAAAGGATTGGTGGGCATGGAGTCTGATATTCCAGAGGGCAAAGGAGATAGGATTACAACCAAGAATCACCTACCCAGCAAAACTGAATATAATCCTTCAGGGGGAAAAAATGGTCATTCAGTGAAATAGGGGACTTTCAAGCACTCTTGATGAAAAGACCAGAGCTGAATAGAAAATTTGACTTTCAAATACAAGACTCAAGTGAAACATGAAGAGGTAAATAGGAAAGAGAAATCATAAGAGACTTATTAAGGTTGAACTGTTTACATTCCTACATGGAAAGATAACATTTGTAACTCATGAAACTTTTATCAGTATTAGGGTAGTTGGAGGTAGTTGGAGGGAAAAAATTATACTTATGTATATACATAGATAGATAGAGGGCACAGGGCGAGTTGAAGATGAAGGGGTAGTATCTGGAGAATAAAATTAAGGGGTAAGAGAGGATTATACTGGGAGAAGGAAAAGGGGAGAGGTAGAATGGGGTAAATTATCTCACATAAATCAGATAAGAAAAGACTTTTACAGTGGAGGGGAAGTAGGGGAAGTTGAGAGGGAATGAGTGAATCTTATTGTCATAGGATTTGACTTAAGGAGGGAATAACATACACACTCAATTGGGTATGGAAATATATCTTACCCTACAGGAAAAAAGAGGGGAAAGGGACAAGAGAGCAGGGGGATAATAAAAGGGAGGGCAGATTGAGGGAGGGGGTAATCAAAAGCAAACACCTCAGAGAAGGGACAGGGTCAAAAGAGAGAATAGAATAAATGGGGGGCAGGGTAAGATTAAGGGAAATGTAGTGAGTTTTTCACAACATGACTACTATGGAAGTGTTTTGCATAACTACACATGTATAATCTATAATGACTTGCTTGCCTTTTCAATGACAGTGGGTGGGGAGGGAGGAAGGGAGAAAATTTGGAACCCAAAGCTTTAAAAATACATGTTAAAAAATTTTTTTTCACATGCAACTGGGAAATAAAAAATACAGGAAATGGGGTATAGAAATCTATCCTGCCCTATAGGAAAATAGAAGGGGAAGGGGATAAGAGAAGGGGGGAGAGATAGAAAGGAGGGCAGATTAGGGGAAGGGGCATTCAGAATGCATGCCATCTTGGGGTGGGAGGAGGGGCAGATGGGGAGAAAATTTGGAACTCAAAATCTTGTGGAGGTGAATGTTGAAAACTAAAAATAAATAAATTAAAATAGGCAAATGCCATGTTTCATAATCAGGAGGCAACTAGGAATATGACATAGTATGCCATAGTCATGGAGAAAGCATTTGATGCAAAACAATTCTGGGGCTTCACATGGCAAAAAGGACAAAGGGTACAAACATTCAACATGAAAGAGGCTGCAAAAAAGAGAGCCATATTTATGTACTGTTCACAAAACTGATATAACCACTCTGAAAAGTAATTTAGAATTATGCTTTAAAAAATGATTAAAACATCCATATCTTGACACAAAGCTCTCACTGCAAGCCCCAAGGTTATCAAAGAGAGAAAACAAAGTCACACACACACACACACACACACACACACACACACACACATACACACATACACACCGAAATATTCATAACAACACTTTTTTGTAGTGACAAAGACCTGGAAACAAAGTAAAAAGCCACCAACTGGCAAATGACTAAATAAACATGGTAATTAAAAGTAATGAAATATTACTGTATCATAAGAAATAATGACTATGAAGAATTTAGATAAGCATGGGAAAACTTATATAAACCAACACAAAAGTAAAATAAGCAGAACCAGGAATAGCATACACAATGATGATAATAATGTAAATTGAAAGAATAATAAACAAAACAGAACACTGTCATTATAATGACCAAAGAAATTTGACCCTGAAGAATTGAGAAAACACACCACACACACATACCTTCTTTACAGAGGTGGAAGACTAAGATGGTAAAATATTTCTTACCTCAGATTCAGCTGGTTGATTTTGTTGAACTGGGATTGGGTTGAGGGTTTTGTGTTTTTTTTTTCATTTTTAAAAATTCATCATTACAAGAAGTAGCACTATGGGTAAGGGAGAAGAGAGGAAGAGGGAAGAGATATATTTGAAAATGAAGGTGAGGGGCAGTTAGGTGGCACAGTGGATACAGTACTGGCCCAGGAGTCAAAAGGACCCAAGTTCAAATCTGGCCTTAGGCACTTTACTAGCTATATAACCCTGGGCAAATCACTCAATCCTGATTGCCTCAAAAAAAGTAATAGAAAAAAAATAAACTTTTTTTTTTTTAAAGAAAGAGCACCAGATGGAGAGTCAGGAAATACAAGTTCTAGTCCAGCCCTACCACTAGACAGTTTAAATCACTTGTTCATATGTAAATGAATGACTTAGAGGCAGGGCCAAGGAGAACTGGATGATCTCTACTTTGCCCTCCAATTTTAAAATTCTAGAATCTCAGCAAAGACAACAAGGTATACCAAGCCTAGAAAGTTGAAGGCTCTGAGTTTTAGATAAGTAGCCATCACAAAATAGTTATGAAAAAAGGCTATTGAAAGAAAGCATTTGGGTTCTCTATCCTTAAGCCACTAAGAATAAATCTTTATAGTGATATCTAGATGCCTAATTAGCAGACTACCCTCTCCCAGATAATAGATTTACAAAGCACAGTGACTTTTGTTGCTCTTGTTCAGTTATTTCTGTTGTGTCCGACTCTTTATGACCTCATCTGGGGTTTTCTTGGCAAAGATACTGGAGTGGTTCGCCATTTCCTTCTCCAGCTTATTTTACAGATGAGGAAACTGAGGCAAACATGGTTAAGTTACTTGCCCAAAAGCACACAGCTAGTAAGTGTCTGAGGCTGATTTGAACTCAGGAAGATGAGCCTTTCTGACTCCAGGCCCAGCCCTTTATCCACTGCACCACCTAGCGGGGGGGGGGGGGCAGCTTATATTTAATGTAATACAAGGATCATTAAGAATAGAATTAATATTCAGTTGTATAAGGTAGTTTAGGCTCCACACGCCTGGAGGTAGGGACTAAATGACCTGTGAAATTCTGTTGCTATCAAAGATCAAGAAATATCAGTTTTATAAAATGAAATGATAAATCCTAGAAAGACCCATGAGAGAAATGATTATTTGTCTCCTATATTAATAGGCAATTACTGAATTAGAATTAAGGTTTTTCCCCATTGCTTTTCCTCATTTAGAAATCAACCTCTATAGGCTATTCAGATAGCCTTTGAAGCGCAGAGCTGATAATGAGATGAAATATTGGGTGAGACATACCCAACTGAGAAAGTTTAGATCTGAACAAAAGGTAAAGAAATTTTAGTTTAAGTGAGTTGGTGGATTCCTGTCCATTGTGTTTTAGTCAGACAGATCTGGGTGGAAATAGATTCCCCCTTTTGTCTAGATTCTCCTGGACTAGGGTGGTCTGGGAAGAGATTCTTTGTCTAAGACTGAGTGATGAGTCACATCCCCCAGACCCTCACTGAAATAAGCCCACCTTTCATTATAATATTCATTCTCTCATTATGTGTTAACCTATCATGCTTGATTTCCACCTGCAGAAACACCCTCTCTTCCAAGGGCATATAGACATTGAGTGGGTTCCATGAGAGGTCTTTGGTTTAGGAAAGATGGTTGAATAACCATCCTTTTATTAATTACATGCTAACATAATTAATCAAGTGATTAATTACCCATAAACTATGTCTCTCAAACATTTTACACATCACACTCAGAAAGAAGAATCTTTCAATCCAGCTGACTTGTCACAGAGATTATGACTGGACAGGTCTATGGGCACTGTGAATCAATGTAGTTTTGGGGGCATTGGTTACATTTGCCACGAGCTGGCATCATTTCCAAATGCATACCAGGTCATAAAATCATAGATTGAGCGCTGAAAATACCTTTAGACATCCACCCTCTCATTAAACAGTCCCAGGTAAGAGTAGTCCCAAAGTGAGAATGGGTAGCAAGTGGCAAAATCCAGATTCAAGTACAGGTTGCCTGACTCCAAATGCATTGCTCTGCTGTACAATGCATTAGCCTCTTACCTGGCTAGTGATGAGTTATCATTCCGCCTGCTGTCTCCAATCCCTTACCCCAACCCCTTTGAAACCGCTTAGTTGCTCATCCAGAAAAGTGCATGTTCCTGAAAATGAACTCATCTGCAGATGAGTGCGGATACTAATTATACCCCCATTCATGGGCTCCTTCACTCGCACTCTCTCATGAGAATATATGCACTTAGGCCAGTAATAACTACGATAGCCTCATTTCTATCATGCCTTTGAAGCCAAAGGATTCATTCTGTTCCCCTCCCCCCAGATTCTTTTCAAACACAAACATACTGGTATCAATCACTCCACCAGACCCTGCCGTACAGTCGTCTTTTTAGGGATACAAGGGAGCCTGGAGGACAGAAGACATCTGTCTTGACTATGAAAAGCAACACCACACAACCATTTGGGACTGGAAATAAGAATAGTGTCTCAAAGCCAGCCTATAATAAAATATACATTAACCTTGTTTATTCATAGCTACTTTAAGCCTTGGTCATAATTTCCCCATGAAGCCTGGGGGCAGCATCACTTCGTTTCATTTCTCTTTGCTCCTTTGCTTGTAGTCACAGATCATTCTCAAAGGAGAGTAAAAGAATAAGGGCTATGTGAATGACCCCATTCTTAGCCCCAGTCTAGGTGTCCAGCCCAAAAACTGTCCTCTCAGGCATCACTCTACAGTGTCATACTATGAATTATTGAGTCTCCCCTCCTAAATGTATTCACTTTTCCTCCCAGTGTAGACATACAAATGGGGCCCTAGAAGGAAATAACCCAACAATCCTGCTCTGAGTTACCAGAGCAGCTAGGCAGTACTTGAATAGAGTCCTGGGGTTGGAGTCAGGAAGACCTGAGTTTAAATCCTGCCTCGACTACTTACTTGACTGTTTGACCCTGGGCAAATCACTTGACCTCATTTCCTCATCTATAAAATAGGAGCAGGAGAGGGAATTGATGTACTTTGAGGTCCCTTCCAACTCTAAATCTATGATCCTACTGAGCAGTACTGCTATCCCTGGGCAGGACACACAGACTCACACCCTGGGAAGAGAGGAGTTGGACATAACACTCCTCAAAAGGAGGAAGTCAATTGATAGGAAGATACTGTCACAATTAGCTACCGCCAAGACATTATACTCTAACAGAGCATACTAGAGAGGAACCCATGTAGATATCCAAAGAGTAACCTCAAATGTCTTTCCCCATAGAACTTTGTCTATCTAACCCCACCCCACCTCTTAAATGATAACTTCTTTCTACTGATACAGAAACTGAGGACTAGGGAAATAAAATTATTTTCCCAAGGTCATATAACTAGAAAGTTGCAGAGTTAAAACTAGAAAGTAGTTTACTAACTTCCAATCCAGTGAGCCTTTCTACTATGCTAGGCTGCTGAAAGAGAAAGAAGGATAGGGAAGAAAGAAAGGACTACAGGAAAGAAAGATTAGAGAATTTCAGAGTCCAAAGGTGAAAACTATAATGTTTTTCTATGTACCATGAAGTAAAAATTTAGTAAATATATACATATACATATACACATGCCTATACAAATGTATATACTGTATGTTATAAAGACAGATAGGCAGACAGACAGACAGACAGATAGATAGATAGATAGATAGATAGATAGATAGATAGATAGATAGATAGATAGATAGATAGATGGATGGATGGATGGATGGATGGATGGATGGACAGGTGAATATAAAGAGGATTTCATGTAATCATGAATTTGATCTTTTTCTTTCTTGAAATTGTTTTATAGTTGTTACACACTTGGTATCTGTACAGCCAAATTGTTAACTTTCTAAGAGTAAGAGCCATGTTTTTTGTTTCCTTTGTATTGCCCCAAGTTTCTAATCTGGCATTGTTCATTTAACAAATTACCAAATGAATTTGAGAAGTTTTGTTGTATGCTAACTACAAAGGGCAAGAATAGGGAAAGGCCTAGTCCAATATGTGACAGGAATGTCTCTAACTTCATTACAGAAATTGAACATTCTCATTGACAATGAGATATGGAGAGGCAGATGCTTTTTCTAATTATAAATCAGCCAACCTTCAAGCATTTATTAAGCACCTACCATTGAACAAGCACTGTGCTAGGCCCAGGGTAGTCAAATCAAGTCATCAAGTGCTTACTATGTGCCAGGATATATGCTAAGGGCTGCGGATATAACACAAACAAAAAAGGAAAATAATCCTTTCCCTCAAGTAACTAACATTCTAATGAGAGAAGACAAGGGAGCTCAAAGAGGGGAAGGAGAGAGGAGATACACACACACACACACACACACACACACACACACACACACACTGTTATTCAACCTTCATTTTAAAAGAGGACCAATAATATCATGGGTGACAACTTGCACATAAATTGGATTTAAGCAAGGCAGAGTTTCACAAAACCATCAGTCTCACTCTCTCTTCCAGAGTCATCAAAATTCAGTGGCAAAACAAAAGTCAAGACAACTGGTGATGGCCTGAGATGCAGCAGATAATCTTGGCATAACCTTCAACGTCTCACCAAGCTCTAAATTCTCTACAGCACCTGCTTCAGCCACCTTCATGACCACTGGGACCAATTATTCTGCCATTTTGCCAGGGCAGTTTTCACATACTTAGGGCAGACATCCTCCTAATTTACTGATGGGTTTAAGGCCTGTCAGACCCTCAGTCTGGTTTAGCACATCTGCTGAGATAGTTTTATCAGGATGTGGCCACAGAGCATACTACAGGTTCTTGGAGCCACAGTTGAGAGTTGGGTGACGGTGGACACCAAAAGTGTATAAGCATCCCTGAAAAGAGTTCGGCAAGCCTTCATACCAGAGGTATTAGTCCTCCCTGAACTACAGAGAAAGAGAGAGAAAGAGAGAGAAAGAGAGAGAGAGAGAGAGAGAGAGAGAGAGAGAGAGAGAGAGAGAGAGAGAGAGAGAGAGAGATCACACAGGGTTTGGGGAGGGCAAGTGGTTAATTGTGGGAATTGAGTGAACTGACTCCGTCTTGTGACTCAATTCTGGAGTTAGCTCAGTTCCCTTTCTATTCAATTATGGGTCTTGTCCAATTTCTGTCTTGTGAGAAAATTTTATTCAGTTGTGGGAACTGGGGGAAAAAACCTTACTACATTGTTTGAACCTAGCCCTGTATGGCTGGGAAACTGGAACACCTAAATCTGTTGCTGAGAGACTCTTAACCAAGGACCTAGGTTATGTTGACCAGAAACCCCATCAGATCCAAATATTTATGCAATGAGTTTTCTCACAACTATTCATCTCAAGCAACCTAGGTGTCTTATCTGAAAACGGGCCCCATACTGGCTAATCAGTTATTGTTTCCATGTTCCTTTGTTTACAGACATTTGGGGAGTAAGATGTCTCTTTTTTTCTGATTTCAGAGAATTGCACCTGTTCACTCTCCCTACCCCCAACTTGAAGAGTCCCTAATATTTCATCCAATTAGAAAATAGATTGCCTAATGTTGTATTGTTTCTTTTTAATTAATCAGTCTTATTTGATTAATTGTTTTTAATGAGTAAAAGTATGCTCCCCTTGTATTCAGGGTCTAGGCATAGGCTGAAGTCTGGTCCCAGTTTGTTGGGCAATTGTCATGCATTGCTTAATAAATTGATATACTCAGAAGATCAAACCTTTGTTTCCTCAGTCATTTCATCTTTCACCCACCACAGTAGCAAAGTGCAGAGAATGAAGGATAGTCTGGACCCTTCCTCAAATTGGAGGTTCCAGGACAAATTCATCAATGAGAAAAGGAGAACAAGAGGGTTGATACAATAGGTTAAAGAAGTAAATTTTAGAATATAAATATTCCACACTTGTAAAACTTCAGTCATTTTTAATTTATCTAAGAGTAAAATAATAAATAAACAAGTTGGCTTGATTGGTCTGAGCTACCACCAGTGAAATCTTAACCAGTAAAATTTAAAGAATAAAGAAAATTCAGAAAAATTTAAATACTTTGAGGGAAAGAAACAGCAGAAGATCTTACTCAATCTTCTAGATCTTACTTGATCTAAAGCTTACTAGGGCCTTTGTAAATCTATTTGTAAAAATCTTTTGTAAATTTCTTTTAACTCGATAATTTCCATTATAGTTTAAGCTCCTCAAATATGTTGCTAAAATTTTTAACTTACAGCATTTCCTGAGTAAAGTGATCTAGAAGTATTTTTGTTTGTATTTAGTGAGAAAATATACAGTAGCAAATACTTCAGAGTACTCTGGTACAATAAATATTGTCTTTATTGAAATGTTGTTCAAAACTATGTCCTTATTGAATAATTATGAAGAATTAGAAAGATTTTCTTTACAAAGTATAAGATTGTTATTTTTTAAAGTTATTTGAATAAAATAACTTTCTCTTAAATAGGCATTTCTACTTTCATACTCCTTAAGAAAAATTTTGCTAGGGGAAAAAAATAACCTTTTTAGATTGAATTTAAGCCTAACTATGAAAAGGGGCTTTGTGAACTACCAGTTTGCAGACATTGCTTATGGACTGTGATTCTGTGATCCTCAGAACAAGAGTTCCCAGAATGCTAGAAAAAATCTCCTACCATCCTCATTTTCATGATGAGGAAACTGTGGCCCAGAGAGTTGAAATGACCTACCAAAGGTCACACAACTAGTGAGAGGCAGAAATAGGACTTATACAGGTCTTCTGACCTAAGATACAGTGATATTTTGCCTCAACATACTTTTTCTTCTCTCTTCAAGCTTCTAGAAGTAAATTCTTCCATATTTGTCTCTCAGTCAGAGAGGAACAGGCATAGATAGGTAGATCCTGATCTCTGGGAAAATGACCCTGTTTCTAGTAAAAGAGTAATCCAAATTAAATTACGCAGAAAATGCAGTGGCTACACGAGTGATGGGCACTTACACTCATAAAGCTGTATGCTAGAGACCTAGATCATTGTGTCAGTAAATAAGGGATGGTTTGCTGCAGCTATCTGTCATTCAGATCATTTCACTGTTTCCTGGAGGTTGGAAAGGAGGCTTTTCTTAACTTTACAACCCCTGTTGGACTTAACTGATCAGAGCTAGACAGGGAATTTATGAACCAAAACAAACTGAGATTCACTGGCATGGTGGCATAAATTATTTTATTTGCTAAATTTAATTATGCCCTTTGCCAGGTGATTTTACATGCTCTAGAAAACATGACACTTAAAACAATTCATTGTAAAAGAAATGCTTTAAAAAATAGCTAATTTTAAAAGTTTGTCTCTGTTATATTCTAGAGAGGAAAATTCTGGAGTGACTAGCACAGTATGTGCAATTTTACTTCAAGACTTCTAAAGAGTGATGATTTCACCAAGATAGTTGGTCCCTTTCCCAATGCAGATTACAAGTCCCTCTTGCCTTCGTGATCAAAAGAATTTATTACCTGATGGCCAGACTCTGAGGGATGAGCATCTCTATCTTTAGTTAGACTAGTTCTTAGTAATAATAGCTAGAGTATATCTAGTGCTTTAAGATTTGCAAAATGCCTTACAAATATTATCTCATTTTGTCTTCCTAACAACTTTGGGAAGTAGGTACTGTTATAATCATTTTACCAAAGAGGAAACTGAGGCAGACAGAATTTAAGTGACTCACCCAGCTAAGTATCTGAGACTAGATTTGAACTCAGGTCCCTCCTGACTCGAGGCCTAGTTCACCATCCATTACACCACCTGGCTGGCTCATAGATAGTCTGACAATTATTGGATGGGCTTTAGATCCATAAGAGCACTATGAGTAGACCTGTGACACAAGAGCATTATTGGTAGACCTGTGGATTGGTCCATCTATTGTGGAAAACAATTTGAAACTATGCCCTTAAAACCACCAAACTATGGATACATATCTTTTGACCATGTAAGATCACTTTTAGGTCTATATATAAAAGCTATCAAAGAAAAAAGAAAACAATCTATATCTACAAAAATTTTAGAGCAGTTCTCTTTGTTTTATATATAAGAATCAGAAATTGAGTGCCCATTAATTGGGGAATGTCTAAACAAATTATGGTATATGAAGGTAAGGAATATTATTGTGTCATAAAACATAAGAAAAGAGATAGTTTCGGAAATGATATGGTATTAAGTGGGAAGAACCAGGAGAACAATTTATACAATAATAACAATATTATAAATATATATGTGTATGTATGTATATATATATATGCATTCAAATATACATTGAAAGTCATTCCCTAACAAACACATGCACAAAGTATATTGTATAGTGACTTTGAAAGTCTTGAGGAATGTGATCTAAGGAATTCATGGGGATGGAGGAGTGTGAAGAATCACTGAGACCTATGTCCCATCTGCGGGGAGTGGAGCATGGGTATGACTGACCCTCAAGGGAATGAACCATTGGACCTTAGTCCTATAAATGCCTGTCTCTTTCTCTTGTTTTCTTTCCTCAAATATGTCATTATCAGTAATAAAATAACCAAGGAGAAAGAATGATATAAAGGGGACAGATCACCTACTTAGCATAACTAAGACCAGGGTGGCCCCAATATCCTTCCAATACAGACCCTAGCAACATCTGCATATACAAGATGGTTTTTAAAGCAGTTCAAATTCAATCCAGTAACCAGTTACCAAGTGATTACTCACAAATTGTTTTCAAAATAGCCTGCTATGTAATTGGGGAGGGAGAAGAGGAAGGAATTATTATTATTTTTTAAATATGACTTTTAAACCAATCTATACACATAAATAATAATAAATCTCACAAACTGTAAAACACCCCTTAACAAAGGCAATACATCAGACTTGAATTGAGAAGATGCAGGTTTGAATCACAGTTCTGAAACTAGAAGCATGACCCCAAGCAAGCCCTTTTACCTTATCTCTAGAATGGGCATAAGAATGTACTACTACTTACTCCACAGGATTACCATGAGAAAAGCATTTGCAAACCATAAAGTGCTATATAAATGTGTATTATTATTATTATAATTATTTCTGGTTAGGCACAATAACATTTTTCAAAACAAATAGAGCTGCAACAAATGTTTATATTGTCATCTTTGTATCAAATACTTTGAGTCAAATACTTGACTCTGTGGTGACTGTCTAAAAACGACTGAAAACTGACTGGAATCTGATAGTATGCTTTTAAGGAGGAGAAAAAATAAGGGACCTTGCCTCAAGGAACCTTTCTTTTTATTAACTCAGTGACCTGAAATCATAGAATCAAGTTTGCATAGAAAAATCGAGAGATGATGTTTTGCTGTATTGTTGAGTTTGAAACTCCGGGGAGATACTGGGATAAATATTATAATTATGTGTTTATGTTGCCCAGACCGACCAGGAGGTTCTGTATCCATTACTGGTCTGATGCTAATGGAAATTATTTCCCCTAGGAACTCTGGAAGGTAATGCTATAACATCCTATGCTTACTGTTAAATTAACCACACAGAGCTGGCATCCAGAGACTGGAGCTGAGTTCTCATGCGTTCCACCTTTATTTCTATCTCTGGTTTCTGGCATAGGTCACCAATGCCATGACCTCCAGCAAAGTTGCTTCAAGATCCTCTGAATCTTTCACACCCACAATTTGGAGAGATAGGGTAGAAAATGGTGAATGTGGTTAAATTAGCTTTGGGTTTTTTTAAAAAGGGAATTAATCTAGTCATACAATCTTTTAATAACGTGAATTTCATGTTGATATTGTTAAGCAACATCGTAGCAAGAGGGCAGTGCTGTTATCATCATCATCATAGAGATAGATAGGGACAGGACTTGTAATTTCATTAGTATCAAGCACTCCCAGGTGTGGAAACTCATTCTACCAATGTACGTTGGCACTTTCTCCCCAACTTGTAGACTTAGAGTCTTTCCTAGACTACCAAAAAGTTAATTGATTTGCCCACACAACCGGTATGAGGGGTGGGGAGAAGTGGGGTAAAGGCTTGTAGTGTCTTAGGGACTCTAGCTAAGTTCACTTCCTTTAGAAAGAAGGTGCATGGGACCATCTCTCTCTCTCTCTCTCTCTCTCTCTCTCTCTCACTTTCTTTACCCTCCTCTTTTCCATGGAGTGATTTAGCAGAAGGTACACTAGCTTAGAATAAGAGGACCTGGGTCCAAATTCCATCTCTGATACTCTCTGACCTTGATACTCTCTGACCTTGGCTAAGTCATTTAGCTTTTGTGTGAATGTGTGAAAATGAGAAGGTTGGGTTAGGGGGCCTTTAAGGTCCTTTCTAGCTCTGAATCTAATTCTCCATCTTTCCCTTTTCTTCATATCCTTCTCATAGACTTATAGAATACCAGCATTAGAAGGAATCTTCTCATTTAAGGATTCAACTCTCTTATTTTGAAGGGAAAAAAACTGAAGCCCAGAGAAGTAAAATGATTTGAGCAAGTTTATACAGGTAATAAGTGACAATCAATGATCAGCATTTATTAAGTACCTTCCACGTGCTAGGCATTTATCAAGACACTGATGATACAAAAATAAAAGTGAGACTGTCAGTACCCTAGAGGAAATCATATTTTAGTTGTTTTTGTTGGTGGTGGTTTTTGGGGTTTTTTTGGTGAGGCAATTGGGGTTAAGTGACTTGCCCAGGGTCACACAGCTAGTAAATGTCAAGTGTCTAAGGCCGGATTTGAACTCAGGTCCTCCTGACTCTAAGACCAGAGCTCTATCCACTGCACTACCTAGCTGCCCCAGAAATTATATTTTATAAGGGATATTTTATAATAGTTATCAGGGAAAGGAGGCTAGGGATGACAGCGTTGGTCTAGGTAGTCACAGGGACTGAGAGTAGAGATACAGTGCAATGGGCTTCCACATCCTTTCAAATAGCAATAATATTTTTTAAACCAGACTTGTGATTTCATTGGTATAGGAAATAACCAGTGAGAAAACTCTCTCCTAAAGCACACTGGCATTTGCTCTGCAACTTTTAAATATTATCCAGATACTCAGAGTTCAAAGAAATTAATTTCCCAGTGTCACAAAGTCAGTAACTCAGAGGCTGGATTTGAACTCAGACCTTGCTAATTCAGAGGCAAGCTCTTTCTCTACTAAACCCCTGCTGTCTCTTTTGATTATCATTCCCTAAGCAAGAGATGAAAATCAAAGTATGGATGGAGAAGAATGTGAGTGGCCATAGAACAGGAGGCTTTATGTAGACCCTGGTGTCCTCTTGGATAACTGGAAAGGACAAAGCATGGGGACCTGGGATTGGCTAGATACAAGAGAATGTGGTGAAGATTGACTCATTCACTCTGTGATCCTGGCAGCTCCACCCCAGGGAAAATCTAAAAACTGAGAGAATCTACTTGAGAGTGGAGAGTTTGGGGAGGAAGAGGAAGGGAGGAGAGAGTTTTGGTCCAGAAATTGCTGTTTCTGGTGGGCTGCAGCAGGGTAGCCCAGGTGGATGGCGAGGCCCAAGTGGATGGTGAGCCAGATTAAACGTGAGCATTATAAACCCAGGTCTCCTAAATGCAGGTCTAATGTACTTTTCACTGCACCACCATGCTCCCTCCTTCCCATTCTTTTCCATTTTCTTTCTCATCTTTTTCATCTTCTTTCTCCATTAAGAATAAGAATAGGGACTAGACCTATAAATTCATTGATGTAAAAAACTCTTAGATAAGCAAACATTTTCTCTGTTACTTACAGTCTTAGAGTTGCCTATAATATTAAAAGGTTAAGTGACTTGTCCCAGGTCACACAATCAGTGTCAGAAATAAGACTTAGAGTCAGGGCTTCCTGACTTTAAGGCCAACTCTGTATCCAATATGCCATCCTGCCTTCACTCACTTTAAGCAAATAATGGGGCCTATATTGGTAGATCAAAAGCCTTTGATTCCTTTTTTGATCCTATTATTTTAGTGATGGAGTTTCAAGCATCTGCAACAAATTGGAAGAAATATGTTTGGGTGGAGGTTTTTATAGGCTGCCTTAGACAGCTCCTATACTGATTTTATCTACCAAATGAAATGACCTTTGCACTGAAAGTAAAAGAACAAAGGAAAATGAATGAGCTCTTAACAAAATCAGCCCCCAAGATGGACAGAGAGATTGTAAGAGAGTATGTAGGTTCCCTTGATGAATTCAAGTAAGCTGGACCACATGGACTACATCCTTGGGTCACTGAAAGAACTGACATATATGATTACTGAACCACTGTCAGTAATATTTGAAAGAAGGGCAAATGTTGTCCAGAATTTCAAAAGAGGGAAGAAAATAGAATCTGCAAAGTATAGACCAGTAAGCTTAACTTTGAATAGTAGGGGGAAATATGCCAAGATTTTAAATATGGGTTGAACAAGATAACTGCCAAAGTCCCTTCCAACTCTAAAAATCTATGATTCTGTGGGAAACGTGCTAAATTTTCTCCTCGGTTATCTGTGTGTGTAGAAAACTTGGTCTTCTGAACTCTGTAACCAAAAGCCATGATTATAGGTAAATGCAGGAAAAAAGTGATATGGGACAAAGTTCAGTGACTCTGGAGCCAGAACACCTGGGTTCTCTGTGTGATCTTGGGCAAGTCACCTCCCTTGATCTGTTTTCTCATTTGTAAAATTTAGATCAGCCCCTGTCACCTCTGAATTTCCAGCTCTAGATTTATTCCTTTTGTCATTGTTGTTATTGTTATTATCTTGTCATCAGCCACCACCTTCACTAAAGACATACCCTGGAATAAAGCTGACCATGTCCATGAGTTATCTGTCCTTTTGGACTAGGCAGAGCTAGAAATGCTGTTCTGTTTTACCATGGCACCTAAAGCCATTTCAGTCAAACGGCAATCCCATTTGTTCAAAAACAATTCGTCTATAACTGTACTATAAAATACATCAAGGAACTCAAGGCCTTTATTTAACATCTATCATGACATAGTCTAGTTTAGCTGGAAAGTTTCTTACAGAGCAGTTACTAGGCATTTGCATAATGAATGAGCTCTTAACAAAATCAGCACCCAAGGAACCTTGCATGTGATGGCCATCTTTCTCATCCCACTGTGCTGTGTGTGTGTGTGTGTGTGTGTGTGTGTGTGTGTGTGTGTGTGTGTGTGTGTATCCTACTCATGACCAGGGTCCTGGACTATCCTTCATAAGAGACACAGCTTAACTTCTATGTCTCCAGAAAGACAAAATTCCCTTGGCAAGTATCTACTTCTCTGCGTATAAATGAAGGAACTAGAAGGTGGGTCCTGAACTGATGAAGATATTAGGATGTCAGAGGCCAGTGAAAAGAACTGGCCTCAGGCTAGCCTTCCTCTCAGTTTGTGTTTTAAGTCTTACAATTCTGAGGAAACTCTATCTACCCCTGAAGGCTGCAATTCAATAGAGAAACAGCATTATTCACAATGGTTCAATCTTGCAAACTTAAATATACAAATTACTACAAATGCCACACTTTTTCAAACAACCAATATGTAAAAGGGGAAAAAAGCAAACAAAAAAATGAATGATTTAGACAAAGCTAAAGAAAAATCCTAAATGGTATGTATTCTGTTGCTCTCTGAAAGCTCCTTACATCCAAGCCTCTGGATTAAGAATGATGGAAGGGAGAAACACCTTCTACCAATTAATTCCTGAAGTATAATGTATAGCCTGGACCCATCCTGGAAGATCCTAGACTGCTAATGAACCATGACACGGCTTTAATTTCTCCTTTGCCCCAACACTTTATTAAAACCAAGAGTGGGTTCTATCAAATATCCCTTCAAGGGAAAACATAGAGAGGAAGAGAAATAAAGCAACATTTGTCTTAATGAAATATGAAAGATTAGAGTTTTCTGGATAAAGAAAGAGAAGGGAGGAGAAATAGCATTCATGTGAAGCATATACATATATAATGATTTTATATGTTCATATGTAATGATTATATGTACATATATGCATATACATACATTATCCATAAATATATAAAATTTTCCTTTTGCAATGACCTCCTTATGCCCCATCCATCAGCCTGGGGTTGGCTTATTCTAACTAGCAGATTCTTTTATTCTGTATAACAGGTCCATCAGACACAATCTGCATGCCAATTACTGGCACAGACCCCTTGATACCGAAAAATGGAAATTAGCTGTCAGAGAAAGGCTTCAGCAGGCTGGGTCTCTCTCTTTCTCTCTATTTCCAGCTCATATACATACATACTCTGTTCAATGCCTGACTCTGACAAGGGAGTCCCCAATGGAAAAAGTCATCTAAAAAATACAAACATATTTTATTGTTATTAGTATTAGTTGCTGACTTTTTCCAGCACAATATGAAATTCACCAGTGGGCAAAAGCTGCTTAGGGCAGAAATGGGTGAGAGAGGTTGATTTCTGATAATTGCATTTCAGTGGGAGCAGATCAAGGCAGCCAATGAAAGGACACTCAGAGAAATGTGAGGATAAGGGCAAATAAAACAGAAAAGGAAATGGTTCCCATAACTGAGATAATAACCAGAACTCTCCCGCTTAAGAATGTGGCTATGCAAAGTGGAGGGGGCAGAGGTGAGAGATGAGCTGAGTGTACAAGCCGAAATCAATGTTGTGCATTCTAACCAACTCCCACAAATCCCAGCGCTCTGTCCAAACTGGAGGGCAGAGTATGTGAGATTGCAATGTACCTTTACTCTATTCTTAGTGCTCCCCAAGCAAACTGTGATAACCTCCTTTTTACTTGGTGTTCTGTCCTGCTGTCTCCCAGCCTCAAAACTGGACTGATTTCATTAGATGCCTTCCCTTTTATTACTAAAAGGAAGGACTCATATACAGATTTTATTTCTTTTCCTCTGCAAGCTCAGGATTCAGTTTAATCTCATCTGTTGGGGAACAAAGATCTAAACATAAACACTAAGATGTTTGCATAGTGGCAGAGTAATTAAAATCATCTGATCATGGATTTGGAGCAAGGGACCATAGAGGTCACCTACACCAACCTCCCTCATTTTACAAATGAGGAAACTGAGGCCCAGAGAGATTGACAGCATCGTAGATGAAACAATCATTGGATCATCGTTGATAAGCTCCTGAATTTTGAGCTGAAAAGGACTTTAGAAGTCTTTTAGCCTTCATTTTACAGAAGACTGAACAAAAGCCCAGAGAAGTTAAATATCTTGCCCAATATCATATAGCTACTAAGTGACAGACCCAGGTTGAACCTAGGGGCAGCTAGGTGGCACCATAGTACAGAGCTCTGGGCTTGGAGTCAAGATTTATCCCCCTGAGTTCAAATCCGGCCTCAGACACTTACTAGCTGTGTGACCCTGGGCAAGTTACTTAACTCTGTTTGCCTCAGTTTCCTCATTTGTAAAATGAGCTGGAGAAAAAAATGGCAAACTGCTCCAGTATCTTTGCCAAGAAAACTCCAAATGGGGTCACAAAGAATTAGACACAACTGAAACGACTCATCAACAACCTCTGACTCCAGGTCCAACACACTTTCCACTGTACCTGGAGAGACCATCCAGTCCATGTTCTTGCCACTATCTAGTACTGTAGGTAACCCAGCCTAGGGCTGTTTTTTGCCTCAGAATCTCCACAGGAGATTCCACAATCTTTTTTGATAATATAGCTATGAGTTTTAGTTTTATAGATTCTTTATCATTAAAAAAAAATGAGCTCTAAGCTTTTAAGTGCTATATAGGGCTTATACAAAATTTGGGTCTCCCCAGACTGACAAGGTCTCTTCCGACTTTAAGGATCAAAGGCAGAATCAGTGATCAGTAGTAGTATTATTTTCATTTCCAAGCAAGAATGCAGGAAAGTATAACAATTGACCAAGGATACAATTAACATATTTAACCTGAATTCACAAATCTTTACACTTTCCTACTTTGTTAATCTTGAAGAGAGTAGGGGCTCTGAGTGCAAGGAAAAACAGTTGAAGTGGCAAAAACTGTGAGTTGTGTGTTGTCCGTGAAAGTGATATATGTCCATACGTGTTTTCTAGACAGATAGACACACTCATGGAAGATATGATCTGAGGTCCTTGGTCCCTCTGAGGAAGTTAGGAATGCTTAGTACAATAGCCAATGGCCAAGACAAGCCTGGGAGCAGTGCAAGTCTGGGTGCTCACAGCTCTTTTCTCCAGACTCTGATGGAGGTACTCAACTAGAATTATGTCTACCTGCTCCAATAAATATTGTGGGTCTAGGGGTAGGAGTGGTTCAAAACAAAAGGTTATATTCCTGATCAGTCTTAAAGGGGGAGGTTTATCCCAAGCTTATATCCACAGCATTAATTCCTTCCCACCAAACACTGGTTATACAAAAGACTTTCATAAAGAGTGAATAGTTAGTAAATCCATTTATCCAAATAAATGGAAACAGAAATCAGTGTTCTATAGATCAAATATATAAGAAAGTACAAAATAGTAAATGAGCTCTTTAGATGGAAGTAAGTTGAGATTTCAACTCAGCCAAGAAAGAGACCAAGATCTCACCCAAAGGGAAATTCTCTGAAATCTCTAGGGAACTAAATTGGAACTTAGGAGCATGGTGCAGAGCCAGCTTCCTCTACAAGCCTGCAGCTTCCAAAATCTGTCCCTCTCTCTCTCTTTCTCACTCTCCCTGTATGTCTGAAACTGGTCCCCAAGAGAGTCTAAGACTATTGATGTCCTCTCTAAAAGAAAAAATGAATGTCTCCCCTCTTCAAAAGCTTTCCCACTAACTCTGTGTTAGTTATATGTCTCATCATTTTCTCTACCAATCCAGAGTCACGAATATGTAGCAAAAAGCCCCGGGTCTGTCCTAAAAAAAAAACCTGGATTACACAAAATGTTGGGGCTTGATGCTAATAATCTTTAACTGGCCATAAAATTGTTAACTATTTCTGTTATCAATAGCGGTAATATCGTTTAGGTCTGTTTGGGGGTCCAGCTTCTTTAGTCAATCCTATAGCTCTTGGGTCAATTCTAATAGCACATGGTTTCCGGACCACTTACCATTCATCATTCTCCTATGGACACTGGTATTTCAAATTTCCTCTTAAAATATAATTATTTTATTATTTCACTGGTGGCAGAGCTGTGAATTGTTCTAGCTGTTCCAGAAAACAACATGGAATTATGAGAGAAAAGTCATTAAACTGTTTATACCTTTTAACCCAGAGCTGTCATTTGAAAATTATCACACTTATTCTACTTACAGAATTTGAAACAGTTGGTGAAAGCTACAGGGGTAGATAGAATAACAACAACAATAGCTAACATTTGTATAGTGTTTACTATATGCCAGGTACTACGCTAAGCGCTTTACAATTATTATCTCATTTGGTCCTCACAACTCTGAGAGGTGGGTGCTATTGTTATCCTCATTTTACAGATGAGGAAACTAAGGCAAACATAGGTTAAATGACTTGCCTTTGGGCACACAGCTAGTGTCTGAGTTCAGATTTAAACTCAGGTCTTTCTGACTTTAGACTCTGTGCTCTATCCATTGTACCACCTAGATTTAGACTTGGTATAAGGGAAAATTTCCAAATAATTAAAGCAATATATAAATGGAATGGGTTTCCTTGTGATATGGTGTGAGATATAGCTCCTTGGGATATAGCCCTCTTCAGCAGGCATATTCAAAAACTGGACAATCATGTGTTGGAGATATTGTAGAAAGATTCTTGGTTAAATGTCAGTTGAATTCTATGACCTCTGAGTATCTTTTTTGATTCTGTGATGAGATAAAAGCCACCTTTAAGAAACAAAGAAAACTTGGCCTTAAATGTGTTTCATCCATCTTACTATGAAAAAGTTCATCCTTTCTTCAATTTCAGTTCAAAAGTTGGTCATTAAGTACTCTGTGCCAGGCATAGTGCTGCAGGTGGGCCCTGGGAATACAAAGACAAAAATGAAACAATCGCTGCACTTAAAGACCTTACATTCTTCTAAGGGAAAAACTCATGTCTACACATAATTAAATACAAAATGCAGGGTAATTTTGGTTAAAAAAAAAAGTGCAAACCACTGGGGGGTTAAATATTGTAGAAAGTGACCTTTAAACAGAACTTTGAAGGAAGCCAGAAATTCCAAATCAGAGATGAGGAAAGAGAACATTCCAGGCTTTGGGGCACAGCTTTCTCCCCCACCATAAAAGGCATGGAGGTGTGAGACGTAATGTCATTTATAGTAAGTATAGCAAGCAGTCCAGTTTGGAGAAGGTATAGAGTGACCAAGACGGAATAGTGTGAAAATTGCTCTAGAAAATTATGTTAGAGCCAGACTGTGGCCTCAACTGCCAAAAAGAGGGGTCTGTATTTTATCTGGAGATAACAGAGAACCACTGAAGCTTCTTGAGCTAGAGAGGGTCATATGATTAAACTCATACTTTAGAAATACCAATTTAATAAGTATATGCTGGATGGATTGGCAAGGTGGAAGGCTGGAGACAGGATTACCATTAGGAGATTATTACAATAGTTCAGGTGAGAGGTGAAGAGGGCTCACACTAGAGTAGTGGCCCCGTGATGGAAAGTAGGGAATGGATATGACAGATGTTCTATAAAAAGGTTTGCCAGGATTTGCATATGTAGAATATAGAGTCTCAAGTGTCAATTTACATGTTAAATTCTGTTGTGCTAAATGGAAATCATGCCCCCATTGTGCCAATTACCTGCACTGGAAAAAAAAAATCCTTCCCTTCTGGAGGGTCTTTCCTTCCTCGCTACATCATGTGAGTGTGGACCTCACTTATCTCCTTATTTATATGTATTCTTTCCTATTTGGCTCTAGAGAAAAATGCATCTTACATAAGGTGCTACACTAGAGATAAGTTACTTTATTAATGTTCCTTGAGCTTCCTTTGTCATGGTTATTATCATTTATACATGGTACGTACATCTTTTTTTATCTGTCCACATTATATTCTTGGTTAGAAATCAAAAAGAGAGGCCACAGGACATCATTTCTCATTTTCAGAAAGGGGAAAAAAATGAACAAATTTAGCATTTGCCAGGAGATCTTACACAGGTTGTATCCCACTGTACAAATTTGATGGATAATCAAAATTGTTATGCTATTGTTGAGTTTTGGTCAAAATGGAAGCTTTTTGTTGTAGGGCCCCAACCTTTTTTATGGGGAAAAACAGCTTTCCCTCTCCTGTGAAACCTCTCAAATGGAGAGATGTGGAACTTTTGACAATCCATTAGAAGGCAATGGAAGTCTTCCAGTTTTCCCAGCAGTTTTTGTCAAATAATGAGTTTTTGTTCCAAAGTTTGGATCTTTAGGTTTATCATATATTAAATTATTATAATCATTTCCTATAATGTAATGTGCACTTAATATTTACTGTCTCAGGGAGGGGGGAGGAGAGGGAGAAAGGTGAGAATAGAATTTGGAACTCAAAACTTTAAAAAAAAGTTTAAAAATTGTTTCCACATATAATTGGGGAAACATAAAATCATATATATGAAAGGAAGGTAATGGGAGACCAGTCAAAGGTAAGGACTATATGGGGGAGGGGGGCAGGTCATGATCTCTTCCTCAAGTCTCACTGGCATCTCAGTTGGCAAGTCCATACTGTCCATAGCTCTCCACTTGGGGTACCCACAATTGACTAGGTCAGGGTCCGTGATTGACCATTTGAGGGAGTAAACACTACCATTTTTTAAAGTGTACAAACAAATCTGAAAACAATAAAAACCTCTGAAATAGGGGGTATGGGAGTTGCAAAGGGAAGTAAGCTGAGAGGGAGAATTAACATATTATACACTCTTATTGAAATATGGGATAAGTATACAGGCTATGGAAACCAAGGGGAAACTGAAAGTTCTGGTCCCTGGGAGAGTAATTGTATCAATGCCTGTAGCCTATACATAGATATGCATTGAGCATGGGTCAACATAGGGGAACACCCAAAGGAAATAATGCTACTTTGGGGTGTGCAAACTACACTGCTCGTGTGCACGATATAGCCCCTATTCAGATACAGATTCAATGTAAATATCTAACTGCTAAAATATCATAAGAATGGTCTTCCATGTCTCACTGACACTTGGGCATTTGGTATAGGAAGGCAAAACACTCTTGCCCAAAAATCTTCAATGGCTCCCTATTGCTTATGGAGTAAGGTTCAAACTCTTTTACTAGAGACACATGTACTACTCTACATTTTTAGTTTTATCTCATACTACTCTCCACATTATGAACTATATTCTAAATTGTCCTCCAAATAAACCCTCTGGCTTCACACCCTCATGTCTTTGTTCATAATTCCTCTTATGCCTGAAATCTCTTTCTCTCCTCCTCTTTGCTGGTTGAATTTCTATTTATCCTTTAATGTTTGTTTCCATTGTTACCTCCTCCATGAAGCCTTCCTTGATAGCCTGTTGATAATGAACTTTGTTTCTTCTGTTCTAGAGCCATTTAGTTTTGTCCCTCTCTCTTGTATTTAGCACGTATTGGAGGAGGCGAGGAGATTATCTTGTATGTGTCACCTCATTACTAACTACATATCCGTGAGAGATCAGGCCATGACTGTTCTCAGCTTTAAAGCTTCCAGCACCTGCCTCAGGTGTTCTGCACACCCTGGTTACTTAAATATCAAACTTTTTTTTTTTTTTGGTGAGGCAATGGCATTAAGTGACTTGCCCAGGGTCACACAGCTAGTAAGTGTTGTTCCTCTGAGGCCAGATTTGAACTCAGGTCCTCCTGAATCCAGGGCTGGTGCTCTATCCACTGCGCCACCTAGCTGCCCCCTAAATATCAAACTTTTAAAAAATCATATGGTTGGGTCCTCCATCAATGGGAAACTGTTACTGGGAGGAAACCATTTTGCTGAATGGAAATAAGGAATTATTTTATTTAATCAATTAATATGTGTTCTATAAAAGAAGTAAGCAGACAAGCAAATGCTCACTCCAAAGACCTGGGGAACAAAATAAAAACAGACAAGTTAAGGAGATTATAATTGGGCTCACCTCTAGCATCCAGAGACCAGTGCATGCACTAGAATGTTAATAAGCCGATACCTGAAGAATGAATGAGAAGGGGCTGACTCTTAAGGATCAGCTTAAGCTTGCTCACAATAAGTTCTGAGACAGTGAAAAAAATTGGTCACACCAAATTCTGGATAAGAAAATCATCACTTAGGGGCAGCTAGGTGGCACAGTAGATACAGCTCTGGCCTTGGAGTCAGGAAGACCTGAGTTCAAATCTGGCCTCAGATGCTTGACACTTACTAGCTATGTGATCCTGGGCAAGTCACTTAACTCCAATTGCCTCACCAAAAAAAAAAAAAAAAAGCAAAAACAAAAAAACTCCATTTAGGGGGCAGCTAGGTGGCACAGTGGATAGAGCACCAGCCCTGAAGTCAGGAGGACCTGAGTTCAAATCCGGTCTCAGACCCAACACTTGACACTTACTAGCTGTGTGACCCTGGGCAAGTCACTTAACCCCAATTGCCTAAAAAAAAAATCATCACTTCTAGCAAAAGGATGTAGGTTAAGAGACAGATGAAATGGAATGGAAATAGCATTAAACTAAGAGTTCAGTTCTGGTTCTTGTCCTGACTTTGACATAAATTCACTGTGAGATCTTGGAAAAGTCTCTTATCCTCATGGGTCCTCAATTTTCTATACCATAAAAGGAAGGGGATGGCAAAACTATAATCAATAGTTTCTTACCTGGGAAGAGCTTCTCAAAATATGATTGAGACAAGCGGAATAAAAAGCACCCTCAAGTCAACTTTTTAAGGCCAATTCTGCATTGTTAAAGGATTTAAAGAGGGCTATTAATGCCCTCTAAATTTGAGAATCCTAGACAAAGTCCTAATCACCCAACTCTTGTTTTGATTCTAGGAAATGATCAGGAGATGACCTAGAAGAAGAACCCTTCCATTTCTAAAAGTTTATGATTCTATCCATATGTGTGGAGATGGGCAGATGGGGAGATCAACAAAGTATTTACTCTATAGATAAATTTTCCATTATGTTTCACTACTATCGTTCTGCGTACGTGTGATGAGCCTTATCTCCACCTAACATAAAACCAGTCTAACTATCTTAGAGCTTCTAGATCAGAGGAAAGGAAGTTTGGGCATAGTCATGAGCTCCAAATTTTAGGAAAGCAGAATTTTTTCAATTTCAGAGACAAGATAGGAATTATCACATGATCAGAAATTCCATTTTCATAGTTAAGCAAAACAATATTCAAGCTTGAAAGGGAAGAAGAAACATTATGAAGAAGGAAGCCCCAGAGAGAAGAAGGAGTTTTAGTTTTTCTATAAAGGAGCTCAAGTCTCCAACGCCAGATGGAAGGAAATATGACTCTCATTGGATAGGAGGCACCCAAAGATGCAACGACTCTCTACAATCACCATTAATTGACATGATGGCAAAAAAGAAGAGGCGAATTTTTTTTTAATCCAAAGTATCTGCATAGAAATGAGATCAAATTACAAGAACATACATGCATAAGATGGAGGGGGAACATAAGCCAGGAAGGATTAAAAAATGATGACAGAGCCTAGAATGATACTGTCAGAAAAGTTAAAGTCCAGAATGGGTTGAGGCTTGCCCCCCCCCAAAAAAATGCTAATAAATAAATAAATAAATTTTAAAAACAACAACCACCAAAATATTTTAATTATGTTCAGAGCAAAAGGAAGAACAAGGAAGGGATATACCCAATGCAGAGGACAGATAAAAATAAGAGGAGGAGGAGGAGGAGGAGGAGGAGGAGGAGAACTAGAATTTATAAAGCACTTTAAGAATATTACCTCATTTTATTCTCACAACAACCTTAGGAGGTCCATTTTACGGATAAGACAACTGAAGCATTCAAAAGTTAAGTGACTTACCCAGGGTCACACAGCTAATAAGTGTCTAAGATCAAATTTGAACTCAGATCTTTCTGACTCAAGGTCTAGCAATCTCTATCCATTGTACCACCATCAGGCAGACAGAAAGTCAAATGACAATTCCTATTTTGCTTCGTTTCATCACCTAGGGAAAAAAATCTTCAAACTGGAAAGCATAGAAGCAACATCATAAAGAAGGAACTGAAGACCAAGAAATAAGAAAGAACAGTCAAATAAATGAGTCCATCTATATTCCCAGATAAAGTGTATTAGGATGCTACAAGCACTGGGAGAGCTGATTACAGAAGCACTGGTGGTAATCTCTGAGAAATTCTAGATGGGTGAATGCTATTCCAGTTTTCCAAGTGGAGAGAAAGAAATGGATTCCAGGAACTGCAAGCTGTAAGTTTTGAAGTCCAACACTCAGAGAGCTCATCAGTGCTGGAAGGGAACTTCAACGTCCTCATTTTACAGATAAGGAAACCAAGGCTCCTAAACGTTCAATGACTTGCTCCAAGTCACATAGCTAATGAGTAGAAAATCCAGGATTCAAACCCAAGCCCTCCAACTTTAGATTCATCATTCATCATGCTGTTCTAGGCTTTCTGTTTGAACGGATGAATTTTGTGCTCTTAAAAAAGGAAGAACCAACATTGGTTCACTGAGGATAAATTATATGAAACTAACCTAATTTACAGTATTGATAGGATGCACAGGGTATCCAAGTCCTATATAGGTCCTTTCTGCTAGGCTTTGATATTCCAGCACAGCGTTTAACACATTGTGTGTCCTCAAAGATTACTAAAGGATAGTTAACACCACTAAAGTGACAGAACAGACAGAAGTGAGAGACGGTGGAATATGCCACTTAAACTTGATGAATGAAACTTTCATTAAGGGAATACAATAAGTATGAACCAGGGCATGGTATTCAGTAAAATGACATTCTACCCATTATGCCTTTGCAGTGTATTATGATGCCCAACATCTATAAACAGTGGCCAGAAAGCCAGACTTGTAGTCAAGAAGATCTGAGGGTTCAAATTCTATGTCAGAAATTGAATTTGTGTGACTCTGGAACAAGTCACTTAAACACTCTTGTTCTCAGTTTCCTAATCTATAAAATAAGAGGGTTGGTGGGGCAGCGAGGTGGCACAATAGATAGAGCTCCGGTCTTGGAGTCAGGAGGACCTGAGTTCAAATCTGGCCTCAGATACTTGAAACTTACTAGCTGTGTGACCCTGGGCAAGTCATTTAATCCCAATTGCCTCACCAAAAATAAATAAATAAATAAATAAGAGAATTGGCTTCAATGGCCCTGTAAGGTCCCATTCAGTTTTACATCTACAATCCTGTGATTCCCTAAGTACTGGTTAATGTTCTCAACAAAACCCTGTAGTTCGAGAAGTGAGCTTTCCCAGAGTTTCTCCAACCATCTCCAGGCTGCAGTTGCCATGTGAGCCATGAGACACTCAATGGCTAAGGGAAGAAACACTACTCCCTCTCCCCAGAATACCTGCATCCCTGTCAAAATCAGGCCTTTTTCTGGGTGCAGAAAGAAAGGAATCCCTGAGTGTTTTCCCTCTCTGTACCTTCCTACCCAACTCCCTAGTTCCTTGCTCCCCATCCTTGCATATCACCTGCAGTCCTCCTCACCTTCCAACCCCCAGCATCCAGGAAGAATTAAGCAATGGCTCTAATTCAGTTTATTATCTGTGCACCTGCTCTCCTACTCCTGCCTTCTCCCCAATTCACATTGTCATCAGTTCTTTCAGATGTAAATGATGTGCAAGGCACTGTTCTCAGCCCATCTGCAGGATTGGGTACAAATGGTATCAGATAAGGGCTGGGACCATGAATTTTTTTAAGTTCCTTCATGGAAAGATCAGGGAATTCTTTCACCTAGGGCAAAAATAGTTGAAAAGAATAAAGGAAGCACAACTCAGACCAGGATGCGGAACCTGCAGCCTGGAGGCCACATGTGGCCCTCTAGGTCCTCAACTGTGGCCCTTTGACTGAAGCCAAACTTCACAGAACAAATTCCCTTAATAAAAGGATTTGTTCTATAAAACTTGGACTCAGTCAAAAGGTTGCACACAAGGACCTAGAAGGCCACATCTGACCTCAAGGTCACAGGTTCCTCACCCCTGGCCTAGATAGTACTCTAAACACAGTTGTTTTTCAGTCATTTTCAGTCACATCTGCCTCTTCGTGACCTCATTTGGGATTTTCTTAGCAAAGATACTAGAGTGGTATCTTTTCTTTTTCTCAAGTTTTCATGAAAAATACCCTTAATACATGTATAAATTGTTTTCTTCAAGTCTTTGAAGAGCTGAGAAAGTAGGCATATGTAATAATAATAATAATAATAATAATAATAACCACCAGTATTTCTACAGTGTTTTAAGGTTTAAAAAGAGAAGTGGGCTTTTGCAAATGATGTTTTATACAGACTACATCTTTAGAGTTAATCAACTAAAAATATAGAGAATGCAAATCTCAATATGTTTCAGTTCAGTTCAGTTGTTTTCAGTCATGTCTGACTCTTTGTGACCCCATTTGGGATGTTCTTGGCAAAGATACTGGAGTGGTTTGCCATTTCCATCTCCAGTTCATTTTACAGATGAGGAAACTGAGGCAAATAGCGTTTAGTGACTTACCCAGGGTCACCCAGCTAGTAAGTGTCTAAGGCCAGATTTGAACTCAGGTGTTGACTCCAGGCCCTGAACTCTATCCAGTGCATCACCTAGCTGGTCTCAATATGTTTATCAAAGCAAAAAGTTAATCCTAAAAATTCTCATCCAACAAAGTGTGTCTCATGCTACTGTTAAAATCTTAACCAATTCCTTTTTGCAACAACAGAAATAACTTGATTTGATGATCCTCTGATTGAATATCCAATGAGACATAAAATAGAAAGATGTATGCTTACCAAATGTGGAGGTTGTCCACCATATAACAACCCCCTAAGGCAGACACTGCAAGTAATATTATTTTTGGCTTACCTCTAAGGAAACTGAGGCTGAAAAAATTAAGCGATTGTAATTGAATTCAACAAAAGAAAAAAGGCCCTTTCTGACATCCCTGCTTAAGAGCACTTAATTGAAATCCAAAGTACTACATATAAGGGGAAATTTGTCTATACCAACTACAAACCAAGTCTTCTGTTCTCTAGATTAAATGATGTATGCCATACTCCCAATTTTGTCTTGCCATGACCTCTTCAACCACTCATATTTTCAACCATCATCTCCATGCAAATATCTTCAAAATCTGGTGCCAGCCTCACCCCTAAGTTCCAATTTCATTCTTCCTACTCTCCACAAAACATCTCTACCTGAAGCTCAAAATGGAAGTTATCATGTTCAACCCTCAACACCTACGCCTCCTCTTCCCTTCCCTATTTCCGTGGATGGCATCCTAATTCTCTCAACCACCCATGTCTGAAACCTTATGTTTCAATTAGGGTACTCTTTGACTCATTCTTTTCCCTCACTACCAATGTCCAGTCCTATCAGTTCTATCTCTACAATATCTCCTGCAACCACTTCCTCCTTGACCTTTCTCCTGCTGCCACCAGAGTTCAGCTCCTCTTTACCTTGTTTGTCTCCTAACTTGGTTCTTTGCCTTCATCCTTTCCCCCTCTCTAATTTGTTCCTCCCACTATCTCCAAAGATATCTCTCTAATGCACTTTTGGGCACTATCCTGCTCAAAAAGGTTCAGTGCCTCCCCATTGCCCAATGGATAATTTATGCACTCTAACTTCATCTTGCCTCCATGCATTTGCATATGCTGTCCCTTAAGCTTGGAATGGATTCTCTTGATACCTCTTATTTAAATCCTTTTCTTCTTTTAAGACCAAACTCAGGTGTCACATGCCTCTTCTTCAAACCTCCAACTAGCTATATCCCCTCTGTCATATTTTCCATGCAAATCTGATCCCTTTCACACTTACTTATTTTAACTTCTTGTGATTCAGTCATTTAGTTGTGTCTGACTCTTCACGACCCTGTGGACCATACTGTCCATGGGGTTTTCTTGGTGAAGATACTGGAATGGTTTGCCATTTTCTTCCTCAATGAATTAAAGTAAACAGAGGTTAAGTGACTTGCCCAAGGTCCCACAGCTAGTAAGTGTCTGAGGCCAGATTTTGAACTTAGGTCTTCCTGACTCCAGGCCCAGCACTCTATCCACTGAGCCACCAAGCTGCCTCCATTTTAAACATTCTAACTTATAATTACTTGTATACACATAACTTTCTCTATTGGAGTATAACCTCCTTGGGGCTGGGAACTTTGAAGTTATACATTATTGTATCCTCTACATCTAGCACAGTGAACCCTATAAGGGAAACAAAATAGAGATTAGCTGAATTGTTGAATTAAACCAGGTCTCTCTGCCACCTGACTTTTTGGGGGGTGTGGAAGGGAGGAGGAAAAGGCTGGCTTATGGGTTAGTGCTCATCTCCATGATAGAGAAGAGCAAGAGACATGTAGGTTTCCAGCCTCACTCCCTGTGCCTCTGGAAGAAAGAGTAAGCTGCTGCCAAGAACAAAATGAGAGCAAATGTCCCAGGTCCATATTGACATGTGTAGGCATTTCAAGCACATTCTGATCACCTCCTCTCTTTCCCAGTCTCCCTATTTGTGTTATAAAGAGACCATCTCTCCTCCAGTAGGCTTCACAATTCATACGGGATTTCACATCAACAGTACTTCCTGACAAGCATCACTTAGCCTACATTACCTCTACATAATAATCTCATATATCAAACTGGGAGAGTGTACAGAGCAGTTGCCATGAGGTATTCTGTTTAGACATTGAATATCATTATTAAAAGTCCCTTGGTCTCTTGGCCTGATATGCAAAAACTCTTGGGCTCCCTAGAGTACTTGCTGGAGAAAATACCCTATACAATGGACATTTGTTATATTCAGGGAGAGGATGCAAACACATGGAGGGGCGGGGGCGGAAGGACGATCGGAGTCGAAATTATACCAGCAGCTTTTTTCAGGACAGGAAGAGCTAGGCTGACACCCAGTGGCCTCCATGAGAAGCCCAGATCTCTCTGGCTGGCTCTGCACCATGGCAGACTCCTAAATGTAAAGAAAATATATGCAGTGACTCCTCTGCAGATTTCCAAATATCCCAGTGTTTGGCACCATGGGCTTCAGACGATTAGCTAGATTTTGTTTGTTTACTTATTGATTTGTTTGCTTCTCAGAGGTTTGAGGGTATACTTATTTTAATTTTTTTTAATCATGAAATTGTGTGTCTGCCACTACTATCAAATGTAGAAATTTTAAAAAACAAAATGCAAAGGATGTTCAAAAGAGGTTCATTTGCTTACCGAGGCCAGACTATCTAAAGAAACTCTGACAGACACACCCTTTCCTCTTTTTTTAGAGTCCCAGGGAAAGACATTCTACCTCCTCCTTCCATAGCTAAATTACTCTAGATTACCGTAGATTACTCCTAATGCCTAACCTGAAGGAACTGTACACTAATGGAGACCCAGGAATAGATCATAAGATCCCAGCTAAACAGGTGGAAGGGACTTCAAAGGTCATCCCCTCCATTTCATAGATGAGGAAACTGAGGTCCAGAGAAAGTGTTAACTTGCCCAAGGTCACACAGGTAGTAAATAGTAGAGATGGCATTTAAAAGTAAGTCCTTCGATTCTAAATTGTACTCTTTCCACTGTACCCCACTGGCTTTCAGGGCTACGGGGCACATGAAAATGTAAGTAGCCTAAGAAAAGAAGGAAACTCTCCGCTAGGACCCAGATTTGCCCACACAGGGCTATGCATGTGAAGCTCCAGTGTGGTTATGATCTATCTCCCTTGTCTAAATTTAATCCCATACATTCTTGATTTGTCCTAGACATTTCCAAACCATGCTGTCTACCCTATTGCCATCCTCCTCCCCATCCCACCCGAATGAAGACCCACCCTCTTCCCCTGGACTCTAAGCTCTGACAGGTGAGCTTTTACCTTATCTTGAACCCAGAACCAGGTTCCTCCAGCCATTTCCAAACCAAATCACCATGTATATAGCCCACACCTTTTCAACACTACTTCTCCCTTCTGTGTTGTCTTTCCCTATTATTAAAATGTAAGCTCCTCCAGACCAGGGACTATCTACTTGTTTTTGTATCCCCAGTACTTAGCACAGTGTCTAGCACATAATTTTTTTTTTAATGTCTTTTCATTCATTCTTAAGTAACAGGAAGAACTGTATTATTTTCATTTACATATTCACTTAGGTCATAGGCTAATGGGATCATAGTTTTTAGGATTGGACGAGATCTTAGAGATCATCTCGTCTAATCCATTCATTTTACAGATGAGGAAACTGAGGCTCTGAGAAGTTAAATGATTTGTCCAAAGTCATCTTTGGACTTTTCTTTTCCAAGTAAGTAATGCCAGCTTCTATCATGTTTCTTTGTAAGTTCATTTGTTCATTTTTTTCTAAACCTACCTTGAGGTTAATATGTTCATCATACCAAGATGAACAGGTCACAGGTCCTTCCCTACAGGAGATGAGATAGGTATTCAAATAACTGTACTACCAGGTACAAGGTGATCGGTGTCATAGGAGAGATATGAGCAGAGTTACACACATTTAGAGAAGGAAATGAATTCTTCAGACAAAAAAGATCAGGGATAACTTCTTGGTGGAAGAAGGAAGCATTTATTAAGTGCCTATTATATGCCATGCACTATACTAAGTGATTTGCAAATATTATCTTATTTTATCCTCACAACAATCCTAGAAGGTAGGCATTATTATTATTCCCTTTCTACAGTTGAGAAAACTAAAGCAGACAACATTTAAGTGGCTTTTCCAAGGTCACACAGATAGTAAGCATCTGAGGTTGGCTTTGAACTGAGGTCTACCTAACCTTAGGCCCAGTGCTCTACCTGCTTTGCCACGTAGCTGCCTCTGGAGATGAGATTTGATCTGGACCTTCAAGGATGAGTATAACTTTCACAATGAAAAACAAGGGAGAGTATAGGGAATGTCATGAGGAATGACACAGAGCTGGGCATGTTGAAGGAACCGTAAGTAATCTGTAGTAGAATAATGAGAGAGAAGCCTGGGAAGGTAAGTTGGGACAGAGCAGGAAGAGCCTTGAATGTCAGAGTCAAGAGTTTATATTTGTTTATTAACAAAGCAAAGTCATTGAAGGTTTTTTGAGCACAAAGTCAACTTGATTGGAACTCTGTTTTACCAAGAATAATAAGCAATGATGTGTAGGGTGGATTGGAAGAGGACAAGAATGCAGTTAAATAATAATAATAATAATTATTATTATTATTATTATTATTAATTAGTTGGTCAGCAAATAAGTACTTGTTAAGTGGCTCCTGTGTTCAAATCTGTGCTCTACTACTTAGTAAGTCATTTAATTTGGATCAGGTCACTTGACCTGTCTGGGTTTCCTCATTTGTAAAATGAAGTTACATTAGGTTAATTAGATTAGATTTAGTTAGATTAGCACTGTGCTAAACTCTGGGAATAAAAGAAACACAAAAGACAGTCCCTGCTCTCAAGGTGATCACAATGCAATGCAATGCTTCATATAGTGCCTTAAGGTTGGCAAAGCACTTTGCATATATTATCTCATTTTGATTAGGGAGACTAATTGGAAAGCTATTGCAATATTCCAGGCAAAGGGAGAGGAGAGCTCAATTCAGTGGTGTTAATAGGAGGGAAACAGTTTGAAAGTATTGATTTTGTGCACAAAAGAGATAGTAAGTTCAGACTTATATATGTTGAGACTGAAATAAAAGTTGAATATCTAGGTAAAACTACCCAGCAGTCAGTAGGAAATATAGGATTAGAGTTCCAGAAAGGGGTCTGATTAGATATAGATTTGGGGTACAGTCACGTAGGAATGATAGCTAAATCCTTAGGAGTACACAATATCACCATGGGAAAGAGAATTAGAGAAAGGGGAAATGGGGCCTGAGGAGAAAAACCTTTTGAATGTCCATATTTAAGAAATGGGAGGACAAAGAATATCTAACACAGGAAAAGTCAAATAGGTAGGAGAGGATTCCAAGAGTTGTGTGCTGGAGCCCATCAGATTGGATCAGTGAGAGCTGGTTGTTAAATTTTCAGTGTGAGCATTTATACCTCAGAAACTGACAAACATTACAAATCCAAGGCTTGATTTATTGTTTTGTTGACTGTCTAGACTTAAGAAAGTAATGGAAAAGAAGTAGATTAAACTTAAAAGTGTGTCCTGCATATTTTTTTTTTCTATAGCTCTGGTTGTTAAAGATTTATCAGCATATCCCTGATGAGGAACCATGAGAAAGTAGTGTTACAGAGTCAAGGGAACAGAGAATTTTAAGAAGGAAAGAGTTATCAAAAATGTCAAATGTTACAGAGAAATCAAGGAGGACAAAGAACAAGAAAAAGGTATTGGATTTAACGCTTAGAAGGGCTTTGTGACCATTAAAAAAACATTTTCAATAAAGTGGTGGTATTGGGCATCAAATTGCAAGTGGTTAAGGAATGAGCAAATGGTAAAGATTTGGAAATGGCAAATTTAATAGGTTCATGGCTGCCATCAGATACCACTGGAACCCTGGATCTAGAGTAAGAGTATCCAGGTTTAAATTTATACTTCAGTCTCCTGTATCTTGAAAAACTTTTTCTCAAACCTACTATGTCTCTAAACTACTATTCTGTCACCTTCTTCTGCTAGTAAATAAAAGGTTCTGAACTTGAATCTAGATCTCTCAATTCCAAAAATCTCTAAAGAGTAGGTTCAAATCTGTGCTCTGCTACTTAGTAACCCATTCAATTTGGGTCAGGTCACTTGACCTCTCTGGGTTTCCTCATTTGTAAAATGAGGAGGTTAGATTAGGTAAATTTGTTTGTTTGTTTGTTTTTTAAGGCAATTGGGGTTAAGTGACTTGCCCAGGGTCACACAGCTAGTAAATGTCATGTGTTTGGTCTGAGACTGTATATTGAACCCAGGTCCCCCTGACTTCAGGGCCAGTGCTCTATCCATTGCGCCACTTTGCTGTACCAGATTAGGAAAATTTTAAGATCCCTTTTAGCTATAAATCTATGATCTTGCAAAGATTATCACTAAGATAATTTTACAAATGAGGAAACTAAGGCCCAAGCAGATGAACTAACGACTAAAGTCACATTTTTAGTAAATAGCAGATCCCAGATTTGAACCTACTTTTTTGAGAAATTTGATGATGAAGGGAAAGAGGGTGATAAAGGTAGCATAAGACAGTAGGAAGAGTGATGGGAAGTTTTTCAGGGTTGGGGTGAAGTGAGGTCATTTGTAGCCCAAGGGAAAGGATCCAATGGAGAGAGAAATATTGAAGATGAAAAGAGGGGAGATTATTGATGGATTATGATTCAAAGAAAGGTAGGAGAGGATGGGATTAAGAATGCAAATACAGCATGTAAAACCTATATCAAATTGCTTTCCATCTCAGAGTGGAGAAGGGGAGAGAGGGAGAGAATTTGGAACACAAAATTTTAAAAAACTAACATTAAAAATTGTCTTTACCTGTAATTGGAAGGGAATAATATATTATTCATTAAAAAAAAAACACAGATGCAGGGATTTAGTAAAAACTTAAGTAATTAGCAGTCTTCTCCTTTAAGATTCACTTGCCATCTTAAAATGGCAAACCACAAGCTGTCCAACCAAACACCTATTATGACTCCCAAAATGAGACTGTCAGGAAGGCTCCCCACTATTCCCTCGTCACCTCACTTGCTCTATAAAATTTGCACTCCCACAGGATCACAAATCAAATTACCAGTACAATTTAAGAAGCAGCACAATATGGAAGGATAAATAGTACTCAAAAAGGAAAAAAGAACAGTTTCCCAACAAATCCCAGGTCTGCCACTTACTAGCTATGTGACCTTGGATAAATCATTTAACCTATCTGAGCTGCAGTTTCCTCATCTACAAAATAAGGATGTTAGACTATATAACCTCTAAGGTCATGTCAAAATCTAAATCTATGATCCTCAGATAATAAACCTCAGGATTTCTTCTTCTGTAAAATGAAGATGATAACACTCAATCCATTTCACAAGGCTGTTATGAGGAAGGTACTTCGTAAAACTTAGGAGAGGCAGCATATAATAGAAGCTAGAGAACCAGCCCTAATACCAGCCTGGAGAGGAAATAGGAAGGACATAAATGTGATCAAAGGGCCCCGACCCGCAAAGGGAGCTTCAAGACCAAAACCTTTCTCATCCTTGCTCAGGTGACTCATTTGTTCATCCAATGCCTGATCTACAGGGATGTTGCTGAAAGAAGAAAGCATTCTGTGAAGGAAGGAGCATGTTATAAAGGGAAGAATAATCACTTTAGAATGAGAAGATATGGGTTTGACTGGGGACAGTGGTGAATGGATAGAGCATCAATCTTGGAGTCAGAAGGACCTAAGTTCAAATCCAGACACTTGACACTTACTAGCTCTGTGACCCTGGGCAAGTCATTTAAGCCCAATTGCCTCATTAAAAAAAAAAAAAGATATGGGTTTAATTTCTTGCTCTGCCACTTACTAGCTGTGTGACTTTGAGCAAATTATTTAATCTCTCTGGGTCTCTGTTTCCCAATAGATAAAATGAGGAGTCTGGACTGGATGACCTCTGAGATCTCTTCCAGCTCTAAATCTATGGTCCTGTGTTACAGAATAGTGTATAATCAAAACATACAAACATTCCAAAATGAACACGCATATACACATATACACATATATGTGTGTATATGTATATATAAATGTTTGATCATAAATACATCTGTAAGGAGACTTCTGATGCCTGCGCTGAGAACAAGCGCTTCACATGGGGGCTACCTTTTTTAAAAATAAAAACCCGAAGATCCATATCGTGAGGGCTGCAACCTCATTACTCCTAAGTGTTCAAAGTGTCCAACTCCAGTTTGTGTAAAAGCCTCTCTGGGCAAGAGCAGCAGCTCCCTAATGGCTTACCCTGCGCTTTCTCCCTTCTGCATTGTTTGGGAGAAAAAAGGTTACTCTGTCAATCGGTCCTATTCTTGGTCAGCTGAGTAAGAGAACTGCTGTCAGAAGAGAGAAAGAACAAAGAAGAGACGGGAGCTGGGAGGGCTCATGACTGCCACCAGCAGATGAAAGAGAGAAATCTCCATTGCTAGGGAAAAAATCCTTTTTCTCCAGACTACCCAAACTGATCTGCCCCAGTGGCCTGCAATTACCCAGGGCAAAGTTTGTAAGTTGCAGGTCTCAGTGAACCCTCTGCTTTCCCTAAGCCATTTTGGCTTCTCCTAAAACCAGTCTAAGTTATTGCTCTGTTCATGGAAATGGAGAGTAAAATTTTTAACTCAAATAACGTTGGCAAAGGAAGAGGACAAGGTACAACTAAAAGCACAATGCTAGATGTCCGTCACACGGCCTCATGAACCAGGCTGACTGGTTTGTACTCCTCTAGACGAAACAGGAAGAAACTTGGAAGTCCTAAGGGGCTAAACTTCCCAGATAGATGGGGAGAGGGACAGGTGGCTTGCAAAGAGAAAGAGAGAAATAAATATTTCACTAGATGGTCTCATTGGTTCCCATGGATTCAATTATCATCTCCTTGCAGATGACTATCATGTCTACTTATCCATCCCTCACCTCTCTGCTGACCTCCAATCTGACATCTCCAACTGACTATTGGACATCTCAAACCGGGTGTTCTGTAAACTTTTAAACTCAACATGTCCAAAACTGAACTCATCCTCTTTACCGGCCCCCCCCCAAACCCTCCTCTCTTCCTAATCTCCCTATTACTGTTAAGAGCACCACCATCCTCCCAGGCACCCAATCTGACAACTAGGAGTCATCTTCAATTCCTTACTCTTCCTCACACCCCATATCCAATCTGTTGCCAAACCCTGCCAATTTTACCTTTTAAACATCTCTGGTATATGTCCCCTTCTCTCTTCTGACCCTGGTGCAGGCCCTCATCACTTCATGCTTGAATTAATGCAATAGTCTGCTGGTTGGTTTCCCTTTCACAAGTCTCTCCCTACTCCAATTCATCCTCCATTCAGGTATGAATGAGGCAGCTAGAAATAGCTTAGAGTCTGGCCTCTGACATTTCATAACTCTATAACCTTGGTCAAGTCATTTAACAACCTCTGTCTGCCTCAGTTTCCTCAACTATAAAATATGGAAAATAACAGCACCTACTTTCTAAGGTTGTTGTGAGGATCAAATGAGATAATATTTGTAAAGTGCTTAACACAGTGCTATACAAATGCTAATTCTCATTAACTGTTAACCATTCAGCTATCAAAGTGAGGCTCCTTAAGCATATATCTTACCAAGTCACCTCTCCTACTCAATCAACTCCAGTGTCTCCCTATAACCTCTAGGATCAAAACCCTTCACAACCTGCTCCCCCTGCCTTTCCAGTCTTCGTACAGCTTATACTCCTCCTCCCCCTTGTACTCTGCAATAAAGTATCATTGGTCTCTTACTCTTCCTTGAAGAAGATACTCCACCTCCCATCTCCAAGCATTCTCTCTGCCTCTTTCCCATGCCTGGAAAGCTCTCTCTCCATCATCTCTACCTCCAAGATAAAATCTCACATTCCAGAAAGCCTTTCCCAAATCTTCCTTAATTCTAGTGCCTAACTGTTGATTATCTCCAATTTATCCTGAATATACCTTCTTTATACATACATATCTCATTTTATTATATTTTGTTTTATTACACTTTGCAAATATTGCATTTTTTACAAATTGAAGGTTTGTGGCCACCCTGCATAAAGCAAGTCTATCAGCACCATTTTTTCCAACAGCATGTGCTCACATTGTGTTTCTGTGTCACATTTTGGCAATTCTCACAATATTTCTAACTTTTTCATTATTATTATATCTGTTATAGTGACTTTTGATGCTCCTATTGTTATTGTTTTGGAACACTACGAACCACACCCATATAATAGAAAACTTAACTGATAAAAGTTGTGTGTGTTCTGACTGCTCCAATGGATAGGTCATCCAGGTCTTTTTTTCTTTCTTTCCCCAGGCCTCTGTATTCCCTGAGACACAATAATGTTGAAATTGTGCAAGTTAATAACCCTGCAATGGTCTCTGAGTGCTCAAGTGAAAGGAAGAGTTAATGAAGCAACCTTCCTTGTTGTCTTATTTTAAGAAATTTCACACAGCCACTCCAGCCTCCAACAACTACCACCCAGATCAGTCAGCAGCCATCACCATCAAGGCAAAACCCTCCACCAGTAAAAAGATTACAACTTACTGATAGCTCAGGTGATGGTTAGTATTTTTTAGCAATAAAATATTCTTAATTCAGGTATATACATTGTTTTTTATATATAATACTATTGCACACTTGATAGACTACAATAGAGTGTAAATATAACTTTTACATGCACCGGAAAACCAAAAAATTCATGTGACATGCTTTATTGTAATATTTGCATTTTTGCAGTGGTCTGGAACCCAATATCTCCAAAGTAGGCTGGTAGTTGTTTACATGTTGTCTCCCCCATTATACTGTGAGCTCTTTGAGAGTAGGGATGGTCTTTCACCTTGCTTTGGATTCTGAGCGCTTAACACTGTGCCTGGAAAAGAGCAGGTGCTTAATATTGACTGATCATAGAATTTTAAAGCTGAAAGGGATTTTCAAGATTCCAAGGATGATTCTACAAATGAACAAACAGAAACCATAGAACATAAGTGTCACCCAGTTAAATAATGACAGAACCAGAATTCAAACAACTTCTTCCCCTCTTTATCTACTCTCCTCCCTTCTTTTGTTTTAATCTTTTTTTATAATTAATTTGTTTTTAGTTTTCAACATTCACTTCCATAAGATTTTGAGTTTTAAATTTTCTCCCCTTCTCTCTCCTCCATCCTCCCCAGGATGGTGTACAATCTGATAGAGACTCTACTTATATATTCATATTGTGCGGTACAGCTACTCTAACACAATTAAATTCAGAGACTTTTCAAGGTGGAAGCAAAAAGTTACTCTTTATCACAATCTCCCGAGAAGAGGCTTCTACTCCTCCAGTACACTACCAGCAGGAGAGAGTCGAAGTACAAAGGACAAAGTAAGGTTATATATCTTAACGCAAACAAGAAACTCCCACCCCCTACTATCCCTTACTCCCATTGGCTGGGAGGCAGGCTTACATTCTAGGTGCGGAAAATCTTTCCCAAAGAACAAGGAAACGGGATAGCCAATCCAAACATACAGGTCCTTATTTAGTATACCTAATGCTGATGTGGCAGTGGCAATCAGCAGAGGGTTTAGGGCCAAATTAAACTTATGGCCTGTTGGTTCTCTCAGAGCTTATCTCTAGTTTCAAGACAGTCTTTTCATCACCACCCTGAGAAGTCTTCACAGAGGTTATATCTCATTCGATATTAAATACATGTTCACCTTAGTCACGATGTAAAGAAGAATTAGAACTAATGGCATGTCCTCCCTTTTCTTTCAGGGTCAAAACCTGTTTTCTCAGCACCCACACCTGCAATTCTGGGTCTAGGCCCTCTGTCAAAATTGTTCTCTGGAAGGTCCCTAGTGGCCTTACCAAATCTAATGTCTTTTTTTTCTCTTCATTCTCCTCCTTAAGCATATGATACTATTAACGCTCATCTTTTTTAAAATTTTCTCTCTCTTTGGCCTATGTGACACCATAACTTTCCTGGGATAAGGGGCCAGTGACTTAGATGTACCAGAGGAATGCAGGGAAACGGTCCACGTTACCATGGAGCTCAGCAAAGCTCCAGGATCAGTGCTTTAGGCCTGACAATAGCTTCCAAGCCAAGTGGGGAAATGAAAGAAACCCTAACCTAACTACTGAATAGCCTTCAGAAGTTCCTACTTAAGGAAAGTGTTTATTTTAAAAATCAATTGATAAACATTTCTTAATTTATCCTAGGTATTGGTGATGGGGTTGGGATCTGGGCCCCAGAAAGGAAAAACCCTGGACTTTCCCACACTGCCAAATCAGGCTATAACCCCATCAACTGGCCTTTCATTGTGGCTACACCCTCCCTATGGCCCCTGGCCATTTCCCACACTTAATCCTAGCTAGGCTCCATTGGCCAGGTCCCAGGAGTTCTGTTCACCCCAGCTTACTGGCCACTTCCATCCAGATCTCCTTAGACCCCTCCTCCAGTCACCCCAAACTACTTGGCCACTCCTAGATCCCTCCCACAGTCTTTCTGTATATAAGGTCCATCTTGCCTCCATTAAGATGCTGGGATTCATATAATCTAGCTGATTGGGTTGGAATCTGAGCCCCAGAAAGGAAAAACCCTGGACTTTCCTACATGGCCAAATCTCTGGCATTCCCCTGAGGCTATAGTCCCATCAACTGGTGCCTCCCTATGGCCCCAGACCACTTCCCACTCTTGGTCCCACCTAGGCTCCATTTCCCACCCTTGGGAATTCTATTACCTCATGGACTACTTGGCCACTCTCCCACATTCTTTCTGTATATAAGGTCCATCTTGTCTCCATTAAGATGCTCAGATCTTTACAATCTAGCCAATAGCCCATAGATGCTCAGACTCCCTAAGAGTCTAGCTAATATAGCGAATCTTCAATAAACTTTGTTTTTGGCTGCAAGAAGGCTTGGGTCGAATTCTTTCAGGCAGGACCCGCATGTCATGATTTTGGGATTCCAGGACCCCTAACCTCTAGACCTCATCGTTGGGAAGACAAAACTAAAACAGTCCTCCTCTTAAGGACATCATGTTCTAGGAGAAGAGGGGAAGAATAATTTGTTTACTATATCAAAGAAAATACAAAAAGTATACAAGGTAAATTCAGGTAGGGAGCAGAAAGATTTCATAACAGGTTGTAATATTTGAACTAAGTCTTACAGGAAGCCAAGGTCTTTAGAAGGCAGAAGTGAGGATGAAGTGCATTCCAGACAGTGGCAGGCGTGCAGAGAAGGGAGAGCCTTAAGGCAGGGAGTCCAATTGGGAGGTTAGTGCAATAGTCCAAGTAAGAATTCATAAGGTCCCTAGAGGCTGTGCCATTGGAGAGAAGAGATAAATACAGGAGATGTTGTGAAGGTAGAATTATAAAATTTATCAGCTCATTGATATGGATAGTGAGTGAGACTGAGGTGTTAAGAATGATTCTGAGATTGCAAAACAAGGTGACCAGAAAGATGGTAGTGCCTTGGACAAAAATAGAAATGTTAGAAAAAGGAGTGAATGGGGTGGGGGGTGCAGGGGATAGAGAATAATGAAGGAGTCTTTTCTATGCTAGCTGACTGTAGCTGTAGACTTAATTTTTAAAAACTTGAACTATTCCTTAAGCATAAACAGTGTCACAAAAGAAAGATAAATGCATCTGAGGAAGAAGCCTCAACAGCTTCAGCAGATGAGAGCAGTCCAATCAAACAAGCCCAGCTGAAAATGGTCATAACTGAGCACAGATGCCCAGAAGCAGATTCAGATGCAATGGAGCAGTAGTGAATTGTATATCCCCAGCAGTGATTAACAAGTTGCTAATCAATGAAACCATGAGAAGTATTCCAACCAGGACACAACCTGAGTTGTTCATAGGAACAGGAGTTGTTCTATGATAGCTCTCTCCTATGTTTGCAGTTTGGGATTCTGTATAAGTTGCATCCCTTTGCACACACATATGGGGGAATTTTAAAATCCCTTATTTGCCTTTCTGTTCTTTTAATTAAATGCTTTTTGCTTTGAATTAATGTGTCATGCAGCTTAATCTGGTATAAGGAAATATTCTGCTGGGAGCTCAGAGTGGTGGTTTGTAATGAACAGTTACTCCCAAGAGCACCATGAACCAAGGTGGTATAACTGAGTAAAATCCCTTGTGAAGAAAGCCCTAGACTACATTGGTTTTCCTCCAACTTCTATTATTTCTTCTCTAGCCATTTTGCTGCCTTCTTTTCCTTCCCCTGACCTAAAATCATAGGCATTTCTCTAAGACTTAGTATCCAACTATATCACAGTTGCCAACTCCAGATTATAAACCCTCCAAAGTTCTCATGTAGTGGCCTAATGCCAAGACCAATACATTGTCTTAATAAGGTATTTAATAAAGTTGTTTTTTTTAATTTCCTATACTTAACACTGCCTTATCTTTATCAGTTCTTTTCACTAAGTCAAAAGACTTAGTGTCCAAACTTTTGCATTTCTCTCTCTATTCTTATTTCCCTTTGATAGGTCATCCACTCTCACAATTTCAGCTATTACTTCTATCTAATGATCTTGAAATCTCCACTTACTCTGGGCCTGTCTCTTCAGGTCCAGTTCAGTATTTCCAATTGCCTTCTGGACAATTCCATTTAAATGTCAAAGTAGTGCTTAATTCTTCTGTCAACAGCCTCATTATTCTTCTGCTTACTCATGCTCAAAACCACCCATAACTTCTCCCTTTAAAATATCTCTTGTTACCATCCTTTCCTTTCCATTTTTAGGAATTCATACTTTTATCAATTCATACTTGTGATGGGGCTGGGATCTGAACCCCTAAAAGGAAAAGACCATGTCTTTGGGATCTGGACCCCAAAAGGGAAAAAGCCCTGGACTTTCCCACGTGGCCAAATCTCTAGGGTTTGCCCAAGGCTATAAACCTATCAACTGGCCTTTCCTTATTTCCTAACCCCAATCTCCCAAATTTTCTGTTACCCTTAACCTAGCCTAGCCCTCCATTGTCTTGCCTCCTTATGCCCCAGTCACTTCCCACCCTTAATCCTATCTAGCCTCCATTCTCTCTTGGCCATGTGGTCCAGCTCCCTGGTATTCTGTTGCCTCACAGTCACCTTGGCTTACTGACCACTCCCATCCAAAGCCACCCTAGACCCCTCCTCCAGTCACCCAGACTTCTTGGCCACTTCTAGATCCCTCCCGCAGTCTTTCGGTATATAAGGTCCATCTGGCCTCCACTAAGGGGCTCAGATTCTTAAGATCTGGCCCACTTGCCTTAGCTATACAAATGCTTAGATTCCTTAAGAGTCTGGCCAGTATGGCAGATTCTTTAAATCTCACCCACCAGCCTCGTTGTTCTAATAAACCTTGGCTTTGGCTGAAAGAAGGCTTGGGTCGAATTCATTTGGGCAGGACCCACATGTCATGATTTTGGGGTCCCAGCACTCCTAAACCTCTAAACCTCAAAACTTTATTGCTACAAGATGTTTCAAATTGACCTCCCTTCCTTCATTCTCTCTACTTCCAATCCCATCTCTTCTATAAAGACTTGTCTTCTTGCTTTAAAATCAATTCCTACAGCATTTAAGGTCTATGCCAGTGGTATCAAACTCAAATAGAAACAGGGACCACTAAACAATACATGAGGATCCCTGTGGGATGCATATTGACTTAGAACAACACATGTTAACATTATCTATATTCTATTGTATTTTTACTTATTTTGGTAAATATTTTGTAGTTATATTTTAATCTGGTTCAGTCCTTAAGTAGTGTTACCAGCTGCAAATGTGGCTCTTGGGCACTTTGACATCTCTGGTCTATGCCATACAATTTAGCACATATGCAACCTTACATTGTTTGCTAATTGTGTCATAAATGTTAGTCTTGTCTCCTTGGCTGAATTGTAAATTCCCTTGAAGACCTGTTTTTTATTCCTTGTGTATTCCCTAGTACAGTGATGGAGAGAAAGGCTTTTCTTCAGAGGCAAGTCCAGAGCTTGGTTAATTGGAGAATGTACTCCAAACCCTGGAGAGTGTTTGTTTTGCCTGAATGGCCAAGCAAAGATCAGTGTAGTCCTTTTTCTTAGGAGGGTGGAATAACACAAGAGATAATCCATAATAATGAGTGAAACACCCCTTTCTGCAGCTGAATTAGAGTCTTTTTATCCTTTATAACTTGCTGCCTTCTTGATTTACCAAAAAGTCAGACTCTATCTTGAATGCTTAGGAACCCACAGGTTCCCCAATAGGACTAGGAGCAGCTTTATTAAGGAATCTTCTCCACAACAGTGGACAGATAGTTTATAGGAGGCTATGGTAGTAATCAGGCAAGTTAAAGAGCTTAGGACTGAAGGAATATATCTTAAAGAAAGACACACATTAGACCCTAAAGAGAGAATATAAGTCCCAAATATGAAAGATTCGATAGCCCATCTAAAGAATATTTCATATGGGTATAAGGAACAGATGGATATATTTAAATATATATGAGTATGTGTATATAGATTTTTTTTCAATTATCAAGCATTATTTTTTTCTTACTCCTACCACCTCCTGATCCCCACCAATGGAAAAAATGAAAAACAAAAACAAAACCTTTGTAACAAAAAAGTATAATTAAGTAAAATCAATCCCCATGTTGAACCATGTCCAAAAATATGTGTCTTGTTCTGCATATCAGTCTATTACTTCTCTGTCAGGTGATGGTTAGCATGACTTCTCATAGTTACTCTAGTATAAATAGTTCTCCTAGTTCTGCTCACTCCACTCCACATCAATCCATCCAAGTCTTCCCAAGTTTGTCTGAAATTATAGATGGATATCCTTCAAAAGCCTAGGGACAGCCAGCATATCTTACCCTCAGAGGAACAAATGAAAAAGCATTTATCAAGTATAAGTACTTAAGGTGCATTGAGAAAGTGAGCTAAGAGCTGGGAATTCAAATGTAAGCAAACAAGACAATCTCTACCCTCTAGGACCCTACATTTAAAAGGCAGATGGTAAATATAAGGAAATGGTGAGCTGAGAGGAGTGTTTTAGACTACAAAGTCCACAGAAATGGTGATTTGAATCAGCAAATGACTTATATGTTCTTTTTAAGGATGGTAATGTTCAAATTACTGTTCTTAGTGCTAGAGTTGGAAGGGGATGAGGATTGGGATAAGGCATAAATGGGGGGAGGGTGAGGGGTGCATGATGACATGGCAGTGAGATAGCTGAGAATGGGTCTGAGACCTGAAAGAGATAAAGTGGAAGTTTACCTCTCAAGGCCCAAGGTCACTGGGGTTGGAGCTTGAGTTCTAATAGGGAGGTTGTGACTGTGATGAGGTCCAGAGGTTTAAAGGTACTAGGACCCCAAAATCACAACACCTGGGTCTTGCCCGAATGAATTCGACTCAAGCCTTCTTTCAGCCAGAGACAAGGTTTATTAAAGATCTGCCATATCGGCCAGACTCTTAAGGACACTGAACATTTGTGAGCTATTAGCTAAATTCTTTTTTTAATTAATTTAATTTCTTGATTTAATTTATTTAATTATTATTTAATTAATTTATTTATCAACAATCACTTCATATGCTTTTGAGTTTAAAATTTTTCTCCCCCTTCCTCCCCACCACCTTCCCCAAGATGGCACACAATCTGATATAGGCTATATATATACATTTCTATTAAGCATATTTTCACATTAGTGATGTTGAAAGTAAGAATTAGAACCAGTAGGAGGAACCACCAGAAAGAGGAAACAAAACTCAACAGAAGAAAAAAAATAGCAAATAGTATTGTGTGGGGTGTTTGTGACCCCCAAAATAATCAAATCAGAGACTTTTTCTTAAGAAAGGCAAAAAGGAGTTTTATTGCTTTCTCATGAGAAAGGACACACCCAGCATTCGCTCAAGATGGCTCCAGCCAGGGTGTGCTTCAGAGTGTCTTATAAAGAAGAATATATAGACCCTATCCGCAATGTCCCCGCCCTTCCCCTCAACCCATTGACTGGGTATATTAGGGGCACAATCTAGTTGCGGAATTCTAACTTCTACTGAAGGAAGTTCGAAACAAGTTAGAGGGGAGTGGTCTCTTTGCACAACCAGAACATCCAGTTTAGCCACGTGGAACATCGGGTTTAGCCAGAATGTGCTGCAAGGCATCTGGGTGCAGTCTCCCAACAGTCATAAGTATGAAAAGTAACTGAGGTTGGGGTTAGTTCATTCCCCTGAGGGGGCTTCACCCTATATTATCCCATTCACTCCCTTATCTTGTTTACATATTTATGTAAACCAATAAACCAAGAAATCAATTAATCAATAACCTAATCTCCCCCTGTCCTGTTTTCTTATTAATTCTGTGGGAACCAAACTGTTAGCATTCTTCACAGTATGCTTCAATCTGCTTTCAAACTCCATAGTTCTTTCTTCGGATGTGGATAGTATTTTCCATCACAAGGCCTTTGGAGATGTCTCAGATCCTTATATTGCTGGGAAGGGTTAAGTTTATCAATATTAGTCATCTCACAATGTGGCTGTTACTATGTACAATGTTCTCCTGGTTCTGCTCACTTCACTCAGCATCAGACCATACAAGTCTTTCCAGGTTTTTGTGAAGTCAGCCTGCTCATCATTTCTTATAGCACAATAGTATTCCATTACATTCATATACCACAACTTGTTCAGCCATTCCCCAATTGATGGGCATTCTCTCAATTTCCAATTCTTTGCCACCACAAAAAGAGCTGCTATAAATATTTTTGTACATGTGGGTCCTTTTCCCATTTGTATGATCTCTTTGTAATATAGCCCTAGAAGTGCTACTGCTGGGTCAAAGGGTATGCACATTTTGATAGCCCTTTGGGCATAGTTCCAAATTGCTCTCCAAAATGGTTGGATCATTTTACAACTCCACCAATAATACATTAATATTCCAATTTTCCCACATCTTCTCCAACATTTATCATTTTCTTGTTTTGTCATCTTGACCAATCTGATAGGTGTGATGTGGTACCTCAGAGTTGTTTTGATTTGCATTTCTCTAATTAATAGTAATTTAGAGCACTTTTTCATATGACTACAGATGGCTTTAATTTCTTCATCTGAGAACTGCCTGTTCATATCCTTTGACCATTTATCAATTGGGGAATGACTTGTATTTTTATAAATTTGACTTAATTCTCTATATATTTTAGAAATGAGGCCCTTATCAGAGAGACTGGTTGTAAAAATTCTTTCCCAATTTTCTACCTTCCTTCTAATCTTAGTTGCATTGGTTTCATTTGTGCAAAAACTTTTCAGTTTAATGTAATCAAAGTTATCCATTTTGCTTTTCGTAATGTTCTCTGTCTCTTGTTTGGTCATGAATTCTTCTGTTTTCTGTAAATCTGATAGGTAAACTATTCCTTGCTCTCCCAGTTTGCTTACAGTATCAGCTTTTATATCTAAATCATGAACCCATTTTGACTTTATTTTGGTATATGGTGTGAGATTCTGATCAATGCCTAGTTTCTGCCATACTCTTTTCCAGTTTTCCCAGTAATTTCTTTCAAAGAGTGGGTTCTTATCCCAGAAGTGGGGGTCTTTGGGTTTATCAAATAATAGATTACTATAGTCATTGACTACTGTGTCTTGCATACTTAACCTATTCCACTGATCCACCACTCTATTTTTTAACCAGTACCAAGCAGTTTTGATGATTGCTGCTTTATAATACAATTTAAAATCTGGAATGGCTAGGCCACCTTCTGCATTTCTTTTCATTAGTTCCCTTGATATTCTGAACCTTTTGTTCTTCCAAATGAATCTTGTTATTATTTTTTCTAACTCAATAAAGTAATTTTTTGGAAGTTTGGTTGGTGTGGCACTGAATAAGTAAATTAGCTTAGGTAGAATGTCATTTTTATTATATTAGCTCAGCCTACCCATGAGCAACTGATGTTTTTCCAATTATTTAGATCTGACTTTATTTGTGTGAAAAGTGTTTTGTAATTGTGTTCATATAGTTCCTAGGTTTATTTCGGGAGGTAGACTCCTAAATATTTTATAATGTCTTCAGTAAGTTTAAGTGGAATTTCTCTTTCTATCTCTTGCTGTTGGGCTTTGTTGGTAATATATATATATTGGCTAAGTTCTTAAGGAATCTGAGCACCTTAATAGAGACAAGATGAATCTTATATACAGAAAGACTGTGGGAAGGATCTAAGAGTAGTTTGGAGTGACTTGAGGAGGGGCTTAATGAGGATCTGGACGGGAGTGGCCAGTAAGCTAGGGTAAACAGAATGCCAAGGACCTGGACCATGTGGCCAAGGGAAAATGGAGTCTAGATAGGATTATAGCCTCAGAGAAATGCCAGAGTCCTCCTTGTTCAAATGGCAGAATTCAAGGAGAATCCCTTAGACAAATGTGACCCAAATTCTTTTTTGGGGTAAGGGGCAAAGGTCTTAGCTTGGGCCCATACCTCATCATTCCCCCCACAAATAAATGGGACCTAAATTCTTTTGGGGTAAAGAGTGAAGGTCTTGGCTTCTAAAACTGCTTCCTGCTGGCAAGGGGCATAGAGCTGTCCCTGCCTCTCTGGGTCCCATTCAAGGGGTCAGACTTCAGGTCCAGTGGGCTAGAAAACCTTGGACTCAGTTGAAGGTTGCCTGAGCAATCATCTGGAAGTTGATGGCTAGGACCCTGGAGGAGAGAAACCTGGCAAGGAGGTTAACAATGGCTGGGGTGGCATGAGTAATTTACCCAGGTATTCCCTGATCCCAAACAATTAGCTCAACTTTCTCCCACACTTCTGAGGGAACATGGGGAGGTCTGGTGCACAGAAGGAAAAGGGAGGTATAACTAGAGAAGATTGGCTCCCCAACTTCACCACCAGGTCCCTTCCAACAAAGGGGCAGGGCAAGAGGGAAACATAAGAAAGGAATATTCAAACAACAGATCCTCAAATAGGCAGGGGAGGGGGTATGTCTAGAGACATCCTTAGTTTTCCCTTCAATGCCCATGACCAGACAGGTTGAGGGGTAGGTAGGGCCAGAGTAATCAGTTAAAACAGAGAAAGTAGCCATGATAAAGTGGGTAACCTTACCTTTGGTTTCGATTTTGCCCAGGGCTCGGTGAGAGAGATGGAAAAAAGTGGGAGTGCTCCCAAGTCCCAGGCTCCTCTGTCCTTCCCAGTCTTAAGAAAACTGGAGAACAGGGTACTGGGGGGCGACTCCACCACTTTTCCAACCTCAGGGACAATCCTTCTTCCAATGTCCCTTCTGGTCACATCTTGAGCTCAGTCCCAGAGGTGTCGGTCTCAGGGGCTCCTTCTGGGGAGGGGGGTGCCCTGGAGAGGAATTCCTTAAACCAGTGACCCTCCTGGTGGCATCAAAAGCAGGTTTCCCCACTGCCAGAGTTGCCAGGAGCACGCTTGGGTCTTTTCCTGGCCATGGCAGGAGACAAGAATTGAGCACGTTCTCTGTCTCTAGCCCTTTCCCTTCTTTTTCTTTCCTCTGCTGCTACTAAGTCTCTGTTGTTAAAAACTCCAAAAGTCATCTCCAGTAATTGGGCCTGAGGTGTTTGGGGTCCCATTGCCAATTTCTGCAGTTTCCTCCTATTATCTGGGGCAGACTGATTAATGAAATACATACTAAGGATTGTTGCCCCTTCTATAGAGTCAGGATCTAAATTTGTATACTTTTTAATAGTTTCTAGTAGCCTGTCTTGGAAAAGGGCAGGGTTTTCCTTTTTTTTCCCTGAGTAATTTTCTTTATTTTTTGGAAATTTACTTGCTTTTGAAATGCAGTTCTTAGGCCTTCTCACCAGCAAATTACCATATAGTCTCTCTTTCCCCTATCCTCACTCTTCTGATAATCCCATCCTGGGTCAGTAGCTGTTCCTGAGGGGTATTATGTGGGGTTGTTGCTATAGGCCCCAGATTTTTGGGGTTGTTCCCAGATTCTCCTCTTCTCCTCAGTGGTACAACAGGTGGAGGAGGAGATATACAACTCTCCCCAAGAAAGCTCAAATTGTAGGGACATGTTCCTAATTGTCCCATTAGCAGAGGCAGGAGCTTCCCTTAGGGGAAAAAGCCCTGAAAGTGCTGTGGGAACAGGGGCTAGGGAGGAAGGGAGATGGGAAGTCCCATCTTGTAAGCAAGGGACTGGGGAATGTCGGCTGCAAGAGGAAAAATCATCTGGCACTGGAAGAGGGGAAAGGGTCAGGGGAGGAGATACCACAGAGATTGGGGCTCAGGCCAGGATCTGGGTGGTCCTGGCCTCAGGGTGAAGGACTTGGGGAGGAGGTGCCAAGGCAAGGCCCTTGTCCAAAGCCTGAGTAGGGGTCGCCTCCAGAGTAGGGGCCTGGGGAGAAAATGCAGGGTGGGAGATATGGAAGAGGAAGGAAATGAGGTGGGGTGGCTGGAGGAAAAGGGGAGGAATACCAAGGAAAAGAGGGGGTGGGCAAGGAGGAAGGGGCATTGGAAACTGGGGGAGCCAAGGGAAAATGGTGAGAGGCAGGAGGGCCAAAGGAGAATAGGGAGGGGGTAGGAACTGGGGAGGTGCTATAGCCCTGGGGGTCATTAAAAAAAAGGTCATCCAAAAAGTTTAGTTGATCCCCATTCCCCATTTGTGGGGCAGCCCTAGCTATGAGCATCCTACAATCTTTTCTGAGAATGGGGTCATGAGAAAGTTCAACAAAAGTTATTATGTAAGGAATCTCCACCCATTTTCCTTCCCTGCTACAATATTATTCTAACTTTGAAAGAGTATGTTGCTGTAATGTCCCAAAAACAGGCCATGCCTTGCAATTTTCCAGGTGATACTGAGGCCAAACAGTGTTGCAAAAGAACACCAGCCTTTTCTTTTTAAGTTCTTCAGAGAAACTAAGTTTTTCCCAATTTTGTAAAAGACAGCCCAAAGGTGAATCATCAGGAATTGAAGAGGATTGACCCTTTGCAGGCATGGGGGCTGGAAGTCCCTCTCTCCTTAAAGGAGGATTTGGGAATAAGCCTTGGGAAACAAGCAAAAAAACCAAAAGCCCAAAAAGAGTACCTGAAGTTTTCCCAATTCCCCAGCATCAAGACAGTTGAGAGAATTGGGCCTACGCTTCCAGATATGGAGTCTGAAGGTGTGCCCAGGTCCGTGGTCTTGAACAGAACTGATGTGGTCTAGAGGTTAGGGGTCCTGGAATCTCAAAATCACAACACCCAGGTCCTGCCTAAAAGAATTCGACCCAAGCCTTCTTGCAGCCAAAAACAAGGTTTATTGAAGATTCACCGTATTAGCTAGACTCTTAGGGAATCTGAGCATCTATGGCCTATTGGCTAGATTCTAAGAATCAGAGCATCTTAATGGAGACAAGATGGACCTTATATACAGAAAGACTGTGGGAGGGATCTAGGAGTGGCCAAGTAGTTTGGGGTGACGGGAGGATGGGCCTAAGGAGGTCTGGATGGAAGTGGGTAGTTAACTGGGGTAAAAAGGACTCCTGGGACCTGGACCTAGTGGCCAAGGGAGAATGGAGTTTAGCTGGGATTAAGGGTGGGAAATGGCCTGGGGCCATAGGGAGGTAAGACAGTGGAGGGGATATTGGGTGTAGCCACAATGAAAGGCCAGTTGAGGGGATTATAGCCTCAGGGAATCCCCAGAGATTTGGTCATATGGGAAAGTCCAGGGTTTTTCCTATCTGGGGCCCAGATTCCAACCCCATCAGAACCACTGGACCCAGAGACCGGGAACATCAGGCTCTCATAACTGTCTGACCTAATGGGACCTGAGAGGTCACACCCAAAAAGCACTTCCAAGCCAAGCCTTCCTAGTTTCTTGGAAATCCATCAACTGCAGGGCAAGAAAGGGCTGAGAGGGAGACAGGAGGCTTACTTACCTTCCAGTGTTAACTGGTGAAGAGCTTGGGATTAGGCAATTCTTCCCAGTGCAGGGAACCATATGATGAGGTCTAGATGTTTAAGGGTACTGGGACCCCAAAATCATGACACCCAGGTCCTGCCAGAGTGAATTTGACCCAAGCCTTCTTTCAGCCAGAGATAAAGTTTATTAAAGATCTGCCATATTGGCCAGACTCTTAAGGAAACTGAACATTTGTGAGCTATTGGCTGGGTTCTTAAGGAATCTGAGCACCCTAATGGAGACAAGATGAATCTTATATACAGAAAGACTGTAAGAGGGATCTAGGAGTATTTTGGGGTGACTGGAGGAGGAGCCTAACGAGGATCTGAATGGGCGTGGCCAGTAAGCTGGGGTAAACACACAACCCAGTTGCTGCCAAAGGTGTCTGGCCCTTCCCAGCCTACTTGAATACTCAATAATCCTTTTAACGGCCCTTTCACTGTGGCTTTTCCTACCACTTAACTCCTTTCGTTGTCTGCACTTGGCCCACCCCAGGCTACTTACCACTCCTTAAGCCTATCAAAATCTTTTCACTGACCCTTTTTCCCTTTTTCTCTACAAAAGCATCATTCTCACCTCCATTAAGCTGAAGATTCTTTAGGAATCTAACTCACCTCTATTGGCATTACAATAAACCTCACTACTTTTGACTGAAAGAAAGCTTGAGTGTTTGAATTGCTTCCAGGCAAACTCTCCCTGTACTCTTACATTTTGGGATTCCCAGCAACCTCAAACCAAATCATTAACCAGAGAGAAAATCATGCCTAAAAAGGAGACTCTGGGAGAGTGGCACTGCCACATAAGGGTACAGGCTAGCCAAGAGGGAATAGCTCTGCTAGCCAACCAAGCACCTTTGACCCCAAATACTGTTGCATTATGTAATCATGAAAAGGTGACTAAACCTTCCAGGGCCTCCATTTCTTCATCAATAAAATGGAGATAATAATGCCTGTATGTTATAGAGCAATTGGGCAATAAGGGCCCAGTCTTGACAACAGACAGAGCCCCTCCCAAGACTGGGCTTTCATTGGCCAATCACCTGTTACATGTAATACCTACAGCAGAGGACTGAGGATAACCCCATAGCCTCATTTTCACAGGGTTGTTATTTGGCTCAAATGCAATATTGCCTGCAAAGTACCTTGAAAACATCAAAGCACTAGATAAATGTCAGTTATTAGAGGTCTCCTGGCCTTGTGGATAGAGAGCCAGAACCGAAGTCAAGAAGAGCTGGGTCTGAGTCCTACCTCTGACACAGATGGCTGTAGGACCTTAGATATATCACTTAACCTCTTAATTCCACCAGGCAGCTTTCTAAGCCTAGAAGTGGCAGGAAATGCTATCTTTTCCCTTTGTTAACTATTTATCATTTATCCTATATATAGCTTACTTAATATACATTTATTTGCCTGTTGTCTACTCCATTAGACTGTAAACTCCTTGAGGGCAGAGACTGTCTTTTGTCTCTTTTTGTATCCCCAGTGCTTAGCACAGTACCTGGCACATAGTAGGTGTTTAATTAATGTTTATCAATTGATTGATAGAGAATTGATTGGTTGAGTTCCTTTCCTGGGAGCTCAATACACAGATGAAATCACAGGCCCAGTAAAAATAATAATAATAATAGTCACCAGCAGATATAATTGAGTGTGGAAAAATAAGCCCTCCACCCTAACCCTTCTTTTGGGCCCATAACATAATGGGAAACAGTCAAGAAGTTGAAAGAAATGAATACTTTCTATCCCTTTTTTCTTTCTGTTTCTGTTGGACTTCTATGGGATATGGCCTATGGAAACATTCTTAATGTGTTTGTTGCAGGTAGGTGCTTGTTTATCCCTTTTCTTAGTGACCTGTGGAGCAAGAAAGGAGGGGAGGAACCAGAGTCACACAGTGAGAAACAGGCATGTGGAGAAAGAAGGAATAAAGTCAAGCAGAGAGATTTGACAAAGTTGAAATCAGAATGCATACAGCATGAATAAGAACTTTGGGGAGAATGAATAGAGAATGAAGCTTTGCAAACAGTCAATCCAAGAAAACTGGGTTGTGATTTTCTTTTTCCTTTTAAAAGAGGGTCAAGGAAGCAAGCCTCAGAAATTTCATACTCCTCACCACCACCACCACCACCACCACCCCCCACACACACACTCAAAAATCTATTACAGATAGGAAAAATTTTCATAATTCACCACAAGGTGGTGCCAAATCTTTATTAACAACACAATATTTAATAGCCAAACAACAGTTTCAATACTGAATGAGATGGAGGAGATACCAAAAATAAGTTGGGGGAAAAAAAAAGAATTAATAGAAACCTCTTATTCCAGACCTGTGCCTCAAACTTTAGTGTCATCAATGACAAGGCCATAGAGCCATTTTTTACCATTTTTTACCATTTTTTACCTAGTTACTCCAAGAAGTTGGTTTGCTCCAGCTAGTCCAAAAAAATGTTCGATAAAATTAACTTTCCATATTGGAAGGATTCTCTACCTTGAGTGCCTTGAGGATATTCACTAGTGCAGAGGAATGCTTAATTTTGTCTTTTAAAATGCTTCCCACTGGACAGATAATTTCCTGGTTGAAATGCAATGTGCTGAAAGGTCACCAAGGGCAAGGCCTGTATGGCATTAAGGGATGCTCTTCAAGGAAAGTAATAGGAATGTCTCAACCATTCCAAATTGTTCCTTGATATATATTCCTTGCCACTTTTTTCAAAAGGTCCGTGATTTTACCAGTATGAGTCTTCCCTTCACTAATGAAGATCCCAACCCTCTATGTTTTAACCGACAGTTGCATGTGTTGCTATAAGCAAAAGAATTTATAACTTGGTGACCAATCTTCTAGGAATGAGCTATTCAGAACTTGGCTAGTCTCATTCCTTGAGAAACAGTTCTACGATACATCACTAGGCTGTGGGTTTCAAAGTCTCATCAACTTAATAGAGGCTGCCAAAGCTTACTTTCAATTGCCACTCAATTGTTTCAAAAAACTTGGTTCATCTTCATGCTGCACTGAGACATTAGAGTAGAATTCCAATATCCATAGGCCAACCTTTTAAATTATTTGGGAAAGCTTAAACCCACAATTCCCTTGCTGTAGATTTAGGCATCTGGTGCTGATGACCATTTACTACTGAATATAAATCCCACTAGGCTAAGCATTATGCTGAATACACACACATAAGTACTGGCCCTTTACACTTTATACCCTATTACAGTTCCCTTCTTCATAAGACCCAAACTGAAATTAAATCCAGTAATGGAGACAAGAAAAATGCCAAGAATTCAATTGAGTATTGCCGTGATTGTTTTGAAACCTAGGCTTCAACGATATCTTCAAAGCAAACTATTAGCCAGAAGACACTGAATGACTTGGAAACCAAAATAAGGGCAAAGTGCCAAGTCATTGATTCAGCCGTTGTTTCAAGCACATAATTCTAACTTGTTCATCTATCCATTCAATAAACATTTATTGAGTACCCACTATGTGCAAGGCCTTGGGGGTACAAAGAGGAATAAACCTTGTTCTCTGTCCTCTGGAAACATAAGTTAGCAGGAGGATATTTTCAAAGCATAAGTAATCATACTATAAAATAAATCCCAATAGATATATAGGAGAAAGGCAAAGTGCCATCACAGTTGCAAAAAGGAGACACCATAGAAAACAGCACAGACCAGCCCGACTCCTCAAAGATTCTATACCCCAAACCCTACTTTTATTCCTACTGATTCCAGACAGAAAAGAGAAGCATAAAACACAGCCCCTCATTCCCAGGGTCACCACTACAACTAAATGGGAATCAAGGAGAAACTCTGGGGTAGACCAAAGCAGTTTCTCATCTTTCCTTTCCTCTTTCAGAATGCCAAGAGAGATCATTATCACTCTAAAACTATAACGCCTATTTCAGAAGCACCCTCCTGACATGAATGCCCTTGGACATTTGGGGGATTTATCATGTTTCTGCCTCATTGTCTTAATCCAGATACTGTAGAAACTTGAGTACCTGACACTCCTCTAAGGGGAGTCACTAGATCCTCTTATAAGCACTTTGCTTTACAAGGCTCAAAACATGAAGAGATGTCTTTGCATTTCTTTATAATGTTCTTATTGGTTGTCCTTCACTGCTCTGCTGCAGCTCCCATTAGCTCCTAAAAGGTGGTACCATTGTCTCATCACTAGCACTGTCCTCTCTACTCTCTACATCCTGCTACTCAGCTCTCATTCATCAAGTCTTCATTCCCAGCTCCTGTCACTGCCCCCCATGTTTTGTTGGAGTTTTCCTTCAGTAGGTGACGCTCATCACCTTCTGCTTTCTGTTCATTAGTTCTTACTCTGCTCAGGGTTCTCCACAATTTGGCTCTCCTCCAGCAGGTGGTTCTTGCCCTCTTTCTCAAAGGACAAGCTCTAACCTGATCTGTATGGGGACAAGTTTCCTAAATTTCTTTTTTTAAGATAAAAATAAAATACATTTCCATTATTCTTGCATTATTCTCCCAATCCCCAAAACTCATGTGGTTCTTATAGGACTATGGGAACCCATCTGTCTTTCCATAAGAGAAACCTCTGTCTCCAATCCAGTGGAAGCTTATGATAAGTCAGTGTCATTTGTATCCTCTCTCACTCAGTAATGGAGTTGTTCACCTCGTACGTGCACACGTACTTCCTGATGGGTTTCAGTTTTCAGGAGATTTGGAGTCAAGGGACCTGAGTTCAAAACCTAGCTTTGCCATTCACTTACTACCTCTATCATCTTGGAAAAGTCACTTCACTACCCTGATCCTCATTATTAGTAGGATGTGCCAAATTCATGCAAAATTACATATATGTATGTGTGTGTGTATATACACACATATACATATATATACACATACATATCAGTATATATATATATATATTGTCAATCAATATCACATTGTCAGTTTACTAGAAAAGCACTAGAAAATGTGTGAATATCTATGTTGGAAATGCATACAATTACTACATCATGCAAAAATTTGTCCAGAATTTTATAGAACAGATGCACATTTATAGAGGCAAGACAAACCCTCTTATGGACAAATGTAAAGACACTATCAAGAAACAATTCCCAAGATTACAAATAGTAAGCAAACATTTGAAATGTTCACCTTTATCAATAGTTTTATAAATGCAAAGTAAAATAAGTATGAGAAACCACTTATATACATTAAACTAGCAAACCAGGGGTCAGGAAGAGGATCAAAGTTAATGCTCAGAGGAGTTAGAACAGAAATGGAATCAGAGGACTCCTAATTTAGGCTCACATCCTGACTCTGCCCTCTACTACCTGTGTGACCTTGGGCAAACCCCTTCACCTCTGTAAGTAAGGGTGTTGTGCCAGATGAATTCTAAGCTCCCTTGCAGCTCTAAATCTGAGACTATGATTCTATAATGCATTGTGCATTGAAAAATAGGGCCATCTCTCCGGGAAATAATCTGCATATACCCAACAAGAACCATAAGATAGATCATACCATCAACACGCTATTCTCAGTTTTGGAAAAATAGCATAACGAAGCAATTAAAAAGAAAAAAATCATTTCTGCAAAAATCTGAATGGATGTAGATAATAGGGGGAAACTAGAAAACACCTCAGCATCCATTTGGCCAGATAGTTTAGCTTTCTATGGACTTCAGTACATCAATGTCATGGAAGGTTCTGTTACCATAAAGGATGATAATGTGAAGAACATGTAGAAATATGAAAAAATACATAGAAAAACATAGAAAATTGAGAAAGTAAAACTATGCTAATTGCATACACTGATTACAACTATATAAAATGTTCGTATACATATATGCATATGATTTAATAATAAGTATAAAAGACTATAAAGGGAATTATTGATAAATTACCATTGATACCTATATATATTTGAATGTATTTAATTTATTGATTAAACACTAAAATAAAAATTTTTTAATTGTTGGAGAAAAATGTAGTAAACCTATAAACTATAGGGGGCAGTCATGTCACATCAGTTCCAAACTGAGTCAGATTACGACCTTTCTACAACTCAGCAGAGAAGTCTTCTAAAGCTGTGTGAGGCTTAGAGAGGTAGTGATTTGCACGTGGTCATACAACTAATAATAATTCAAGTCTTCCCAACTACAATTCCAGTACCTTTATCTTCCACACAATGCTATCTTTCTCATCTTTGTCAATAGAGAAAATAGGAAAACAAAACAAACAAAAAACAAAACACCGCAGGAGTCATTGATTCTTAGCTAAAACAACCAAACTTTATTGTTTTCTTATGTAATTCACTGTTTTAATTTTTTATTATGAAAAACTGTGAGTTCTGTTTTACAATACAAAAATAACACTGGGTCTGATTAACAGGTTCTGAAGGAAATACATCTTTAAAGAGTTTGTTTAAATTATTCCCAAAACAAGTACAGACAAGAATCGATTCAGGAAATACCATCAGTTTTAAGAAAAACAAAACAGGAGAATGATGATTCAGTTGGAGCATTATAAGCTTGGCCTCGGTTTGGTTTTTATTAAAAGAAACTACAGAAGATAGAAAGTGCTACCTGCCACTGTTCCTTCATTAACTTATCATAGTTCACTAAAAATACTTTCTTATAGAATAAAATAATGGACTTCAAATTTTGATGTCGTCCTCAACTCCTCACTCTCATTCACCCCACATATGCAATCAGTTGCCAAATCTCATCTGTAACACCTCACACATACACATTCCCTCCTCCCTACTGACACCATCACCACCCTAATTTAGACCCTCCACGAGTCTCTGTTGGATTATTCCAAGTCTTTCCCCACTCCAATCCATCTTCCATGCAGTCACCAAAGTGATTTTCCTAAAGTACAGATCTTGACAATGTCACCACCCTACTCAATAAACTCCAGTGGCTCCCTATTACTTTTGGGATCAGTTATAAAGTCCTTAGCTTGGCATTTAAATTTCTTCACAACTGCCACTCCCCACCCCCCACCCCAGTCTTCTTACACGTTTCTGCCCTCTGGGCACTCTGAAATCTAGTCACCCTAGCCTGTTCACTGCTCCAAAGATGCAACATTTCATCTCCTATCCCGATTCATCATCTCCTATGCCCATCCACGCTTTTGCAATGGCTATCCCTCATGCCTGGAATACATTTCCTGCACATCTCTGCCTCTTGGAATCCCTGCAATACTCAGCTCAAGTTCCACCTTCTATAGGAAGTCTTTTCTGATCCCCCAGCTTCTAGTGCCCTCTCTCCCAAAATTACCAAGTATTTATTTTGTATGTATGTGTGTTTATATGTTTATATATGAAATTATATAAATCTTTATTGCATATATGTATGCATATATACATATGCATATACCTATGTAACCTCATGTAAAGATGTGGTCTGGAATTGAACAGGGTATGAAACAAAAATATCCTTCTTGCTTCTGGTCAATCACAAGTGCTGACTCACACTGGGGCATGTTAGGGATGAGGAGACCCCAGGCAGCTCTGTCCATGACTGAGCACTGCTGGAACTCCAGGATTCAGCCAAATGTCATTCATTAGAGTCTCTAGGGAATGAATCCTTCTCTCTGAAATCTACAGTGGACAACCTCCATATGTGGTAAGCATACATCTCTCTATTTTATGTTTCATTGGATATTCATCAGAGCATCATCAAATTAAAGTTATTTCTGTTGTTGCAAAAAGGAATTTTAAAAGATTTTAACAGTAGCATGAGAGACATTTTGTTGGATGAGAATTTTGGGGATTAACTTTTTGCTTTGATAAACACATTGAGGCCAGCTAGGTGATGCACTGGATAGATTGCAGGGCCTGGAGTCAAGACCTAATTTCAAATCTGGTCTTAGACACTTACTAGCTGGGTGACCCTGGGTAAGTCACTAAACCCTGTTTGCCTTAGTTTCCTCATCTGTAAAATGAGCTGGAGAAGGAAATGGCAAACCATTCAAGTATCTTTGCCCAGAAAACCCCAAATAGGGTCACAAAGAGTCAAACATGACTGAAAAACAACTGAACTGAACTGAAACGTATTGAGATTTGCATTCTCTATATTTTTAATTGATTAACTCTAAAGATGTAGTCAGTATAAAATATCATTTGCAAAAGCCTGCTTCTCTTTTTCTCAAGTTTTCATGAAAAATGTCCTTAATATGTGTATAAATTATTTTCTTCAAGTCTTTGAAGAGCTGAGAAAGTAGGCATATGTATTAATAATAATAATAACCAGCATTTCTACAGTGTTTTAAGGTTTGCAAAGCATTTCATAAATATCATATCATTCAGATTCTCACAGTAACCCTGGAAGATAGGTGCTATTCTTATCCTCATTTTACAGATGGGGAAACTAAGGCAGACAGAGAATAAATGACTTGCCCAGGGTCACATGGCTATTAAGTATGAGACCAGATTTAAACTCGGGTCTTTCTGACTCCAAGGCTCTATCCTAGCTGAAGTTTTCCTAATATCTTCTTCTTTCCCCATCCCTTTCCAATGCCAAATTTACATGTTAAGTAATATGATTTTCCCTGTCTGGAATCATAGAATGTCATGGCTCAAAATGACCTTAAACATTATCTAGTCCAGCTCCCAAGATTTGCAAATAAGGAAGATGAGGCCCAAAGAATTCCAGTAGTTCTGGTTCCAGAGACACACAATGAGCAAGTAGCAGAACTAGACCCAAAACTTAGGTCTTCTGCTTCCTAGTGCAGTGATCTTTCTTGTACCTGTCAGATTTGTTATAAGGATATTGTGAGGTTAGCATAAATTGATTTAAAAGCTATAAATTGCTGTGCGCATTTAAGATAATAAATCAATTCAACAAGTATTGAGTATCTTAAAGGTTGCATGGTTGAGTATTGGAAAGGTTGAGGAAACAAGACTGGGGTCTAATCCTCTGCCTCTTACTAGCTGTGTGATCTGTAAGGGATAACAAGTCACTTAATCTCTCTGAGCCTTAGACAACTCTCTAAAACCCTAAAATATATATTGCAATCTGCTTTGATGAAAGGCACTCCCACACCCAGGAAATCACAGATTAACAGCTCAAAATAATAGAAGGGATGCTACAAAGCCACCTATCATCATTAAATAAACTATGAGCATAATAACTAACTGCCATATAAATTCAGAGGATGGCAAGCACTCCAGAATGGCATGGTCAAATAAAGCTTTAAGAAAGAGATAAGCATTAATCAGGGCCTTGAAGAATGGGTAGGGTTTGGGGAGTAAGTGGATGAAGGTAGTATGAGCAAAATGGGAAAGCACACGGGTGTGTGCATGTGTGTGTGCATGTGTGTGTGTGTGTGTGTGTGTACTGAGGGGAGAGGGGATTATAGAGTGAATAAGTATTGCAGAAGCTAAGAAATTTGATGTGAGTAACCAATGACAGGTTGGAGGTAGAGAACAAGAGAGCCTTAGATCCAAGGCTAAGAAGTTTGCACTGTATCCTGTTGACAGTAGATAGTGATTGAGGGGTTTTGAGCAGGGAAAAAAATCAAAGTTGTACTTTAGGAAGGTTCATTTAGCAGTTCGCAAATCAGTTCTTCCAAATCTTTTCTTCTTTCCTCAAACTTCCAACTCTTCTCCTCCTTCTTCCATCTCTCCACAAATGGCCTTGTCTCCAAATCTACTAAAACTGTGGTGATTTGATTGTGAGCATCTTCAAGTCCCCTCCGTGACATTAAACCTCTCCCTTTCCACACCTGTTCTTTTCTTCTTCCCTTTGTTCTCAAAAAATAAGGTGGCGTTTTTCTTTATAAAGACTAACTGCCCCTCCCCCCACTTATGCCCTTATTCTTCTTATCCCATCATTGTGTCTTTGATGCCTTGCAGAATGCACTGTGCACAGTAGACCCTTAATAAATGTTTTTTGCTTATTTTCCATTTGTTTGTTTGTTTTACACAGCACAGGCATCTCAGCAATGCGATGATTTCAAAAATACAAATGGAGTTCACTTTAAATTTTCTGCACCTAATACATTTTTTCAACAAATACTCCCCATTCATTCCCAAAAACAGTAATATCAATAGTAGTACTTTTAAATAGCAAGATAATTCACAGTATTTTCGCCATTCCTCTTGGGCAGAGTGGTTCAGAGCCTGAGTTTTCATTCAGAGCAATACCAGCTGAACTGTAATAAATTATATTAAAATAAATACGATTAAGCTTAAAATGAATTGAATTGATCTGGGGGCAACAAGCCAACAGCATTAGGGGGAGAGAAATATGAGAGGCCTGTAAGGAAGCTATTGCAATGCTCCTAAGGAGCAAATGTCCCATCCCTGAAACCTCAACAGGGGTTCCCCGGAGTTGAGGACCAACGCATGTCCTTCTGCCCTCTCAAACCCAATGCCAGAAAACTCAAAGAGCTTTACCTTCCCCCTTTTCTGTCCTTCATTTGTCACAGGGACTGAGCTCTATAATGGTTCATACAGGAAGCTGAGGGAAACTTTGTAGGGATAGATACAGAATTAACTACGTACCCCAAAAGAGGTGCGTGGGAGTGAATTTCACACCACGCTCAGTCATGCACCTTAGCAGGAACTTAGGCTGGCAGTACAGAAAGAGGGTGATGGTGAGGGTCCTGTGAAGTGAATGGTTTCTGCCATAATCCCAGCACGTACCACCATGTCTGGCACTTAATAAGTACTTAATAAGTGTTTATTGATTGACTGACTGATTGATTGATTGTACTCAAGATCACACAACAGCATGGGAGGCTGCCAAAATTCAGGGAACCCAAAGATCACCAATTGTTTGGGGGTATTTCCCTTGCTTGAGTAAGCACTTGTCAGTGCAGTTAAACCACAACACCTGCGCTGGGGTTAACAAGTAGAGTGCTAAACTCACAGAGGTTGGCCATCATTTCCTAATGTAGAAATGCGCTGTTCCAGGACACAGCAGAAATTAACTGATTGAGCTAGCTGGAAGAGGGCCTTCAGGGTCCTCTAGACCAATTCAAACTTGAATAAGAAACCTGTCTACAGGGGGCAGCTAGGTAGCATAGTGGATAGAGCTCTAGTCTTGGAGTCTGGAGGACCTGAGTTCAAATCCAACCACACACACATAACACTAATTGTGTGACCCTGAGCAAGTCACTTAACCCCATTGTCTCATTCAAAAAAAAAAAAAAAAAGAATCCTGTCTACGACATATCCTCTTACATGTTACTGCTCTGGGGGAGGGAGTTCCCACACCAAGGAAATCATAATTGCTCAAGGTAACAGAGGGGATGTCAAAAGGCCTATCACTATACTGTGGTGTGTTAAGCCATCTAGAGTCAACTGTTAAATTGTTGTTGTTGTTGTTACGTCATTTCAGTTGTGTCTGACTCATCCTGACCCCATTTGGAGTTTTCTTGGCAAATATACTGGAGTGGTTTGCCATTTCCTTCTCCAGCTCATTTTACAGATGAGGAAACTGAGGCAAACAGAATTAAATGACTTGCCCAGGGTCACAAAGACAGTAAATATCTGAGGTCAGATTTGAACTCATAAGGATGAGTCTACCTGATTCCAAGCGCTTTGCTTTATCCAATTCACCACCTAGCGGCCCATTAAGTTTTTCACATGCACATTTATACCTCAGAAATCAAGCTACAAATCTGGGCTCAATCTATTATTTTGTTGATTGTCCATAGGTTCCCAAAGTGGATGATACTGCTTCCAGGGACACTGGAAAAATCCAGAGGGGCAGTAGTAGAGGGGAATGGTGGAACCATAAGGAAAAAAGAGGAGAAAATTTTGAAAAACCATTCATACATGTTTAATCTGTTGTGCAACAGAGTTAAAGTTGTAGTGATTACATTATTTTCCAAATAAATACACAAAACACAAGCTATAACTGATCAGTGGTCAAGTCTGCCAATGGGTCTTAACAGGCAAATATTGGCAGGTGAGCATGCCGTACATGCATCAGCAAGAATATGTGCATGTAATGACTTGTTTATAAAATGATACTGTATGGTTACATGACCCAACATTGAGTCATCAAAATTTCAATGCAGGAAAAAAAACCCACAAATTTACAATAAATTATTAAATTTAACATGTGTCATTTTTTTAAATTATATTTTTGAAATGATGGAAATTTCAAAAAACCATTAAAGGGTTAAAAATTTTTGGGTTTTTTTTTAAAGGGGGCAGTAGGCCAAATAAGTTTGGAAACCTCTGTTAAGAAAGTGTTAATAATTTCTATTAAATTTAAAAGTGGAGGCAGCTAGGTGGCGCAGTGGATAGAGCGCCGGTCCTGGATTCAGGAGGACCTGAGTTCAAATCTGCCCTCAGACACATAACACTTACTAGCTGTGTGACCCTGAGCAAGTCACTTAACCCCATTGCCTATCCTAAAAAAAAAAAAAAGTATGCACATACATTACTTTCCCTCTCTTCTGGTTATTAAACATTTACCAGCATACCTCAGAGCTGTTCAAGGAATGAAGTCATCACCGGACTGGAGGCCTGGTGACTATAGGACAATAACAATAACAACTGGCATTTATATAGCATTTTAAGATTTGCAAAGAGCTTTACAGTCACCATTTCATTTGAGCCTCACGACATCCCCGCCACTATCTCCAATACACCCTAAAGGCCTACAATAAGAAAGTTCTATTGTCTCCCAAAGCAGCCCATTCTACTTTTAGATAACTCCAATAGTTAGGAAATTTTTTCCTTACACCAAGATTTTAGTGGGTTTCCCCCCATTGTTTGTTGTTGTTGTTTGTCCTTCAGTTCTGGAAGAGGACCATTACATCAGTGAGGTGATGCCATGACTTGCAAGTGAATTGGATTTAAGTGAGGGAGGGCAGTGCAAAGTCATCAGCCTCACTTTCTCCTCCAGGGCCATCTGAGTCCAATGGCAAGATATAGATCAGGACGACTGGGAGATAGCCCAGCTTCCTCACTGTACGTCTTCAAGCAAAAAACTGGATGACCTTTTATCAGGTACATTGTAGAAAAGATTATTATCCAACTTGTCCCCAAATGGTGACTGAAATCTCTTCCACGTCAGAGACTCTGTGATTCTGTGAAGACTAAATTTGCCTCTTGAAAACTACACTCTTAGTTTGTCCCTCTGGAACCAAACAAAAAGGATTCTAACCCTTCTTTTATTGGACAACCATCCAATACTTGAAGACCATCATCATGCACTATTAACTCTCCCCTCCCTTTCCATCTTTTTTTCTTCCAGGATGAACATTCCCAATTCTTTCAACTAGTCCTTATATGGCATAACGTCAAGGCTCTTTGTCATCATGGCTGCCCTCTTCTGGACACTTTGAGCTTAGAGGCTTTAGCTGAGGAGGCCTGAACCATTGACTATAAGGAATTAAACTCCTTACGCTTTCATCTAAGATATTTTTTTTTTCTGTTTCTAAGTGCAATCCTAAAACAATTTGTTTAAAAGTTGTCATTTCATTTGTACAAATTTAATTTTAAATGTTTTATTGGTACCTGTATGTTTGCTAGGCTTCCCAGAAAGTAACACTGCCTTTGGTACATGTTTTTCTCTGTAATAAAAATAGGACAGAGCTTGGATCTGTGATTTCATTAGTATAGGGAGCTTGCAGGAGAAGGAGCTCCCTCTTACCAATGAAGACTGTCACCTTCTCTGCAACTTATAGGCTTAGAGAGTTAATGATGCAGTGGTGTCAAACTCAAGTAGAAATTTATCATGAGGAGCACGTATTGATTTAGAAAATTGCACCACCCTGCCTCTCTCATAATAGAATATGTTATTTTCCACTTTTGTAATTATATGGATCCCTGATTTCATCAATGTGATGAATTATACAGATTTCAATCCCTCCACCTCTTCCATGTCTTTCCACAAATCCTTCATTGGGGGAGTTCCACCCGATACAGTGGAGGTCTTGATCTGTTTCTCTAATTATCTCTGGGATACTAGCATGGCACTCAGATTATCGATGTATTGGCTTTCATTCTTGCTACCACCTGGCCAGCCCACCTCCATTTCTCGTATAATAATAACAACAACAACAATTATGCAGCTAGCAACTACTATGTGCCAGGCAATGGGCAAAGAGTTTTACAAATACTATCTCATTTGATCCTCACAACAACCATAGAGCATAGGTGCTATTTTGATCCTCAGTTTACAGCTGAGGAAACTGAGGCAAACAGAAGTTAAGTGTCCAAGGTCACATAGCTAGTGTGTGTCTGAGGCTGAATTTAAAGTCAAGCCTTCCTGATTCTAGTCCTCAATGATGAAATTTAAGCCACTTTTCACACGGAAGCCTTGCACCATTACTGATAATATGTTGCAACTTGCTTATATCTACTTACATATGCATCTAGGTGGGTTTTTTTTTTCTTCATTACCTGTTGGGTTACTTCTATATGTCATTCTTTCAGAGTTGTGGTGTTCTGTGAGCCTCAGCAGCATAGCGTCACGAGAAGAATATTAGTGTTAGAAGAGATGAGAGCTTTTGTACTTGCAAACAGTTTGGCATCCTTAAGAGCCACACAGCTTCCCAAATGTGATCCAGCCTAATTTTTGCCTAGTACTACACTTGCCAACAAGTTGTACCACTCGGCAGAGCAAAAACTCCCTAATTTCAGCAACATCACAGTGTGTACAAAATGGTTTGCAAAGCAGTGCAAGAAATAAATAATTAAAGTACTTATTAACGTATCCAGCTGTTGGGGACTCTCCACGTACCATAAATGCTTAAAAGCTATGAAAAGTAAATAAACTACCTATTAAAAGTTCTTCAAAGAAGAGAAAATATAATGCAAGCAAACATTGAGAAAGGAAATAATTCAGACTTTCATCCATCCAACAAACATTTATTAAATGCATTCTGTGTGCAGATCCTTGCTCTGGGTGTTGAAAAATATAAAAATGTAAACAAGATGTTATTCCTGCCCTCAAAGAGCTTACAGTCTGGTCAGAAAGAGGCACCTTGATGGATGGAAGAACAAGAATATAAGCTGCTATCCTGAACCATTTAACCCTTTACTGGACACTTCTCAAGGTCCCACCATCACCAGGACCTGTTCCAAGTCCTCATAGCATTTCATTTCAAAAAGGTCCTTCAAAAGGTTCTCTCAGTTTTTATGTACCCACAATAGTGGCAATCACCATTCCCTTTTCAATGAAAAGAAGTTTTAAAGATAATACCAATGACTGGAAATTAATAAATTGTGACCAATATATTTCAATACCTGAAAAGACCAAATGGATGTCAATATATCCATAGCTACCATTCAAGCAGCTCCTGTATTGGTCGAGGGTAGGGGATGTCTATGAAAGGACACAACTCTCCAGAGTTCATGGTAAGAGCATTTATGAACGTAGTTAAGTAGAAGAAGATCCCTTTGCCAGCTTTTGCTTGGCTAGCATGAAAGTCAACGTATCACTAGCATGTCAGAATGCTGTTTCATAAAATCATATGGTCATATAGTCCAATCCCATCTTTTCACAGATGAGAAAACTGAGGCCCAGGGAATGAAAGTAACTTGCCCATATTCACATAGTTTCTTAGCAGCAGAATCAAGACTACAGCCCAGATCTTCTGATCTCTAGTCCAACGAACCTCCCATGATACCAGGATATCTCTGGTAAGAGTCTTCCTGAAGCTATTTCTGCCTACCAACTAGTTCCAGGACCACAGGTTATCTATCCTTGGTTCTCTTGTTTACTTTTCAAATAGTGAAGTCCTCTTCTCTGGGTGCTCCTGGTGTGCTGCTGATCTGAATTTCAGCCAGAGTCCTCTATAAAGCTTCTTGGATCCATGAACGGAATAGCTCTTCTGGATAGATCACCCGTGCAACAATGTCACAAGGTTCAATGTCTTCCTTTTTACAGCTTATTAACTTCTGAGGTGAATCTGTTATTTTCTGGAAGGGAAAACATTTTAAAGTGAACATTCATTAACATTAATGAATTTTCATCCAGGATAAAGTCACAACTGTGTCCTTAGTTATGGTTCTCAATCTGAGAGAGACCTAAAGCAGGGGTCCCCGAGAAGGTCCATCTTGATCTACTAATTAATCTTCATGACTTACCTGGTTAATCTTTAAACTGCTTCCTGCTATCATGCCTCCTTTCCCACTTCTGCACAGATTGGTGTTACCCAAATCATGCCCTTGTACCTAGAGTATCAATCACACTGCAGCTACTCAGATCAGAAACCAAGAGTCAAACACCATCTGGCTCTGCTTCAGTTGTCAGCCAAATGGAACTAGATGCTGATAAAGAGTGCTCAGTACTGATTCACTCAAAATCAGTGAGTCAGTCCATCAATAAACATTTATTAAGCACTTACTATGTACCAGCTACTGTGCTAAACAAAATGGATACACGCAAAAGATAGCCCCTGCTCTCAAGAAGCTCACTTCTAATGGGAGAAACCATGGGCAAACAGCTATGCACAAACAAGAGAGAGACAGGGTAAGCTGGAGATAAATTTCAGTGGGAAGGCAATTAAAGGAAAGCATTAAAGGGGAATTGGGAAAGTCTTCTTACACAAGGTAGACTTTTACCTGGAACCTGAAAAAAGGCAGGGAAACTAGGAGATGGAAATGAGAAAGGAGAGCATTGAAGGATAGTCAGTGAAAATAGATAGTCAGGAGATAGAGTGTTTTGTTCTAGCCTCAGCAAGAAGGCCAGTGCCACTAGGTAGCAGATTACATGGAGAAGGGGGAGATGATTGAGTAAGGTATAAAAAGCCTGGAAAGGTGGAAGGAGAGAAGAAGCAGGTTGTGATATAACAAGATGTTACTATTAGAAAGGACCTTAGAAAACTGCCTCCTTAGAAAAACAACCTCCATTTTACAGATGAGGGAACTGAGATACAGAAAGATGAAGAAACATCCAAAGGTAGTAAGTGGAAGAACAGGATTTGAATACAGGACCCTTTCTGCTATACCCCACGTTCTCCTACTCTTGCTAGTCAATTAAAACAATGGAAAGAACACTTAGGTAAGTCTTTAAAGACCTGTTTCTTCATTTGTAAAATGAGAAGTTTTAGACTAGATGTTCCCCAAGTTCCTTTCTAACCCCAGCAATCTTAACCTGAATCAAAATTTCAGCTCACCAGCAGTTACCTAGATACTTGAATTATTACTCTCTGATTACTTCACATCCTAGGGAGAGAGTGAAATAAAAGAAAAGGGAGCTTCTTTATAAACTACAATCTTCTATTCATCCAAGTTCCGAGTAATTTGCAATCATTCAAACAAAGCAAGGCAAGAGGGAATAATTTGGGGCCCACAGGCTCACCACCCACAATCAAACAGGAGAAAATCATGACCAATAACCAAATAATTCTCTATGTGAAAGAAAAGAAACATAAGAAATAGTACTGATGCGCTTTAGGGGTTTAGGGGCTCTGGGACCCCAAAATCACATCACGCAGGTCCTGCCCGAAAGAATTCAACCCAAGCCTTCTTTCAGCCAAAGACAAGGTTTATTTGAACATCTGTCGTATTGGGCAGACTCTTAAGGAGTCTGAACATGGGTAAGCAGTGGCTAGATTATAAGAATCTGAGCAGTGGCTAGATTTTAAGAATCTAAGTAGTGGCTAGATTTTAAGAATTAGAGCCATGGCTAGATTATAAGAATCAAAGCCTCTTAATGGAGACAAGATGAACCTTATATACAGAAAGACTGTGGGAGAGACCTAGGAGTGGTCAGTAAGCTGGGGTGAACAGAACTCCTGGCACCTGGACCTCTTGGCCAAGGGAGAATGGAGTCTAGCTAGGATTAAGGGTGGGAAATGGCCAGGGGCCATACATGGGGAGGTAAAAGGAAGGAAGGCCAGGCTAGGTTAAAGGTAACAGAATTAGGAGATTGGGTATAGCCACAACAAAAGGCCAGTTGATGGGATTATAGCCTCAGGCTAATGCCAGAGATTTGGCCTTGTGGGAAAGGCCAGGGTTTTTCCTTTCTGGGGCCCAGATCCCAACCCCATCAGTACCATGGCATCATGTCATTATCTAGCATCAGATAACACAGAGTCCCACAAACATCTTTTTTCCCCTACTGTGCCCCAAACCTATGTTTCAGATGAAACCTAGTCCCCGCCCCATTGTAAAGAAAAAAAAATGAATAAATACCAATGTGTCTGGAAGGACAACAACAGGACAGCAAGAGTACCGCAGCAACTGGCTTGTTTTCCAGATGAATAGAGGCAGACCTACTAGAAACAGTACAAAACCAGCAGAGGAGACCAGGACAATAGTCAGCAGAGGGGATTCGTCTAGAAACAAAGAAATAAAAGACAGGTTTTTTTTTCATCAGAGCTTACTGAAGACATTTTTTGTTCCAAGCCTGGAACATTCTACAATTTAAGCAGGAACAGTAGCAACTAAGACTGCTGGCAAAAGCCAACTTCATCATGGGTGTGGCAGACAGATGATTACCTATACAGAATAAATTGAGATGTCTCCAAGACTGAAATTCCACTTCAAATCTTTCCTTTGACCTAAGGAATAGCTTATAGGGGGCAGCTAGGTGGCAAAAGAGAGTGCCAAACTCAATCAAATCAACTAATCGAAACTTTAAGTTAGGAAGACTCCTCTTCCTGAGTTCAAATCTGGTCTCAGACACTTACTACCTGTGTGACCCTGGGCAAGTCACTTTATTTTGCCTCAGTTTCCCCATCTGTCAAATGAGCTGGAGAAGGAAATGGCAAACCACTCCAGTATCTTTGCCAAGAAAACCCCAAGGAGGTCACAGAGAGTTGGACAGGACTGAACGACACTGAATAGTTTACAAAAAGTCTTATTGAAATTCAAAGGATGTTAAAGGGGAGGGATAACATAAGCTACCAAGGATCATCAATATTTGTGTGTGGGCTGGCTTTTCATTTTAACAGAGAGTCTGATAAAAAGGTAACATGGGATAGAAGCTCCATTAGAAGGAAAGGGAGAGGTGCTAGGTGCTGCCAGCAAGAACAGAGCTAAGTGGTGTGACAGTGTAGGTGTCCTGGTCATCCAGGGAAGGCAACCAAAGAGTTGCCCTTTATCAGATGTCTTCAAACAATGGAGTATCATGTGATAGGGAATTTTTTTTTCAAGAATAGGTTGGATGGAATGGTTCCTTCCAACTTTCAAATTCTGTGAAAGCCACTAGAAACTTTGTAAGGTCGTTGATTCATATTATAGAAAAACAAATTTCTGAATTCAGAGCAAAAGAAAAAAAATGAAGATCTGTATGAACCTTGCAAATCAACGCAATGCAAAGAACACAAATGATCTGAGTGCCTTGAGCTCTTTTCTGTTACTACCACTAACTAGCTTTATATAATGTGGGGCTTATCATTTCCCCTTCAGGAGCTCAGTTTCCTCCTATAGAAAATGGGGAGGCTCGACTAGATGAGTTAGACCTAAGATAATAGCTTAGAGGAACCAACTAGGTGGTGCAATGAACACCAGCCCTGGAGTTAGGGGGACCTGAGTTCAAATTTGGCCTCAGACACTTACTAGCTGTGTCACCCCTGTGCAAGCCACTTAATAGCTGTGTGGCCTTAGGCAAGTTATTTAACCCCAATTGCCTAAAAAAAAAAAGATTTTTTAGAAAGATAATAGATTTAGAGCTGGGCGCTCTAAGTAGTGTGCTGGAGCTAGGTCAAATGAGCTCTCAAGAGCCAATCATTAAAATTTTCATGTTAGAATTTATACCTCAGAAGTTGGCAAATTATAAATCAGGTCTTAATTTATTGTTTTATTGATTGTCTAGATAGACTTGAGAAAGGGTTGGAGAAAATGTTAATAATGCAGATTAAATGTAAAAGTAAAAAAAAAAAAAAGTTTTTTTGAGAGTCAGATGTTAAACATTTGCCAGCACAGCCCTAGCTGGAAGGGACAATAAATGTCATCTAGTTCAGTCCCCTCATTTTACTGATGAAGAATCTGGGGCCCATACATTTGTCCAAAATCCTACAGGCACCTAACTGGCAGAGCTAGGATTCAAACCCAAGTGCTCTGACTCCAATTCCAGAATTCTCTCTACTGCATCATTTTGCCTCTGCTCCTTCCAGCTCTGAACTTTTGTGAAATAAACCAACATGGAGAGTGTCACCATGTAGCTAAATACATTCAGTCACTCTTTCCACTGATTGGCATTTGTCCAAAAGTTTGAGCAATAAAACTGGTGGCATCTGCTTCCTTAAATGTCACAGGATCTCATTGAGATGAAATTGCTGGAGAGATCCTTTCAAATAATGACCAACCCAATACCTACTCTACAACCTGGTTTTTAACCAGGTCACCTCACAAAGACTACATTAGACAAGCATGAAGCCAGACTACAGAGCCAGTCACGGAGAGTAACCATGGCCAGCTGCTTAGTGCTGCCTCATCCTGAAAGTTCCACCCAATCATTTGGCATAATGGGAAAGTCTTCTCTGGCTTTCCCAAACAAAATGAAATGAATTTTCCTCCTCAAAGTTTCCTAGGACACTTTGTCAAAATCTCTCCTTTGCCCTCATCACAACCTACCTTGAATTATAATCTTCTGAATACATGTCATAACCTTCCTATTAGAATATAAGTTCCTTGAGAGCAGGAACTGCTTCATTTTTTTTTAATCTTCATATCCCTAGCATCTAACACAGTGACTTGGACATAGTTGGAACCTTAGAAATAGTGAATTTGAATTTGATCAGCAAAATTAGTCTGACCTTGGATATGGAAAGAGAAAAATAAATGTGGTTAGATTATTCCTAAAACACACATTCAAAAAAGATAGCCACTCTTCCCAGTTAAGTGGTGACATTTTTTACCTTGTGCTCTGATACATTCCACTTGGTTGAAGGTACTGCTTCTCTCAATAACTTCCACGATGGTCTGAGCTTTCACGCAGTACTCAGCTCCTGCCTCCATAGTCTCCAGATGTACTAGATTGCCACCTTCCCTCACAATCTTGTAGAGTTCCTTCTAGAAATTTGTAGTGAATATAGTTATATTCTGAGAATGATGAATGGGGGGAGAAATGGCCTCATTTTTATTCTAGGAATATTGGGGAAAAGGAAAGATTTTATTGACTTGCTTTCCAAGGACCCACTAAATAACATTCTAACTCTATCAGAGAATGGGCTTAGCCAAAAGACTTATTTTTAGTGGTTATAAAGCCATGAGAAGATATTTGTGTGCCCTGGTCAATAAGCTTCCATGTGTATTTTAATGGAAAGTACTGGGCTTGAAGTCAGAATACCTGCATTCAGGTCCTGACTTTATTGCTAACAGGGCTAGGTGAGCATGAGTGACTCACGTTGACTTGGCAGCTCCAGTTTCCTAATCTGTAAAATGAGAGGCTGGACTAGATCACTTACCAGATACCTAATTGTCTCTAATATTTGGATTTTAACAACAACAATGTAAAGGAAAACAAACTTTGAAAGACTTAAGAGTTCTTTTTTTTTTTTTAGGGCAATTGGGGTTAAGTGACTTGCCCAGGGTCGCACAGCTAGTAAATGTCAAGTGTTTGATCTGAGGCTGAATTTGAACTCAGGTCCTCCTGACTTCAGGGCCAGTGCTCTATCCACTGCACCATGACTTAAGAATTCTGATCAATGTATATATATGTTATAGGCTGTTCATTTCATTTTCACAATGGAGGAAAAGAAGAAAGAATGGCTAGGAATGGGGTTCTAAAACAACGAGAAGAGAACAAAAAGAAAGCCAGAAGGAATCACCAACCAATAGAATGGCTTTGAAAGTTGCATATCGAATTTACTGTATATGTTGAAGGACAAGCAAACTGTACATAATATCCATTCACAGTTTCACATATATATATAAATGCATATTATAAAGTGTCCCTCCTTGTTCTCTCCCTACCTCCACTCCTGCCAATTGTACTCTGAGCAATTGTCTACTTTGCCTACCCCTAGCCTCAGCTCAGATGGCTACTGGTAGGAAAGATTCTGACAAAAAGCTGCTGCTCGAAGTCAGCTAAGTGTCACAGTGGATAGGGCACTGGAGCTGGAGTCAGGAAGACCTGAGTCCAAATCTGGCCTCAGGTATTTACGAGCTGTGTGATCCTAGACAAGTCAATTAAACTGTGTGCCTAAGTTTCCTCACCTATAAATATATAATACAAATATAACAGCACCTACTTCACAGGGTTGTTCTGAGGATCAAATGAGACAGTATTTGTAAAGTGCTTAGCACAATGCCTGGCACAAAGTAGGCCTTCAATAAATGTTTGTTTTCTCTTCCCATCCCCTCCATTACCCCTTAAGATTGTAAACTCGTTGAGGGTAGGGACTGTCTTTTGCCTCTTTTTGTATACCTAGAGTTTAGCATAGCACCTGGCACATGGTAGACACAATAAATGCTTACTGATAAATAGATCACGTAAAAAAGAGAGCCAATGGAAGGAAGGTGACTGAGAAGATGCTAGATTTCAAGGTGAAAAGGACCTAAGAGACCATCTAATATAACCCTCTCATTTTATACAAAAGCTAAGAGTCTTGCCATGAGTCATAGAGGTGGAAAGTATCTGAGACAAGACTGAAACACAAACCTTCCTGACCTGAAGTCCAATGTTCTATCTATCACACTAGGCTGAGGAAGAAAGAGTTATGGGACTTCCCATCCAGGAAGAGCTCTATTCCAAAGAAATGTAGATTGCTTGCATGTGTTCTCATCGCATATTTCCTGAAACATGTAATTCACATTACCAGTACCCTCATGGGGTTCTGACCAACTCATTCACATGCCAGATTGTAACAGCGAGTACTTAAGACCAGCCATTTTCAGTAAGCTAGGTTTTCTCTTCATTTTTTGGCTCCATCCCTCCTACAGGGGCTTCTCCTGGACTGGCTTACTGGTTCCCCTAGTCAGTGTCTGACCCTATCAAGTCAGAACCCGCCCCAATACACACATTTAGGACTTATCTCAGAGTTGGTAATCTGTAACGCAATTTTAGCACTCTAGTAGACAGTCAAGTTGCAATACTAAGCTTCTCTCCCTTTAGTATCTTAATTATCATAATAAGATCTGTTTTTCAAAGGCCTGCTCCTTTTCCCACCCTTTTCTCCAGCATACGCCCTATATCAGTTTTCACCTGTGGGTATAGATGCCCCACCTCCAGGTGCAGGTTGGCAGATCGAGACATTTATAAGCCAATTTCAACAAGATGAAAAAGATTGGGAAGTATTTTGCCATGTACACAACTTGTTAGGGCACAGTCACTGCAAAGTAAAACTAATGAATAATAAAAAACTTGATCAAGGAATGGCACGGTTCAACAGCAGCTGGTAGTTAAGGATGAGGCAGTGTCATTCCTCCCCTCTCCACAATCCCAAGAGATTTTGTGCTGACTCTATTGACCAAAACTAGATCCCTAATTGAAAGGCTAGACCACTCCAGTAATAAATGCTACACTTCAATTCTACAAATATTAATTTCATTCATTTTTTTTTTTTGCAAGGCATGCTGCCAGCTAGGCAAAGGAGACCTCACAAAAATATACCTCACAGAAGGGGTCAGCCTAAGGTCCTGGCAAACCAAGCAGTAGCATAGATCAAGGTACACTGTGTCAGAGAGTACCAGTAATATCCTGCCTTAAAGAAATGATATGCTCAAAAGTTCATTCTTCTGGCCAATGACCAACCTCTCCAGCAGCCCTTCACAGGGTAATGGATTTCAAAACTTTTAATACAGAGGCATATTCAGTCTCTAAGCCAATATACCCTTTTGTCTTCAGCTTTTTTCATTTTGAATGATTTGAGATTTCATTGATTTGGTCGTCTCTACATCTTGCCATCCTACATAAACTCTGTCCATGTTTTACTATGAATGATCAGTAAGAGCTACCTAGCATACTGAAGGCCTGGTTTGCAGTTTGTTGTTTATTATTATTGCTGCTGGGTTGTTGGGTTTGTTTTTTTTATACCTGGGGTCATCTATCAGAGTCTACCTTATCACGTTGGATTAGCACCATCCCCAGCCCATTGCAAATGATGATGGTGGTAACAATAATAATAATAATAATAATAATAGCATTTATATAGTACTTTGAGCTTTGTTTGCAAAGCACTTTACAAATATTATGCCATTTTATCCTCAAAACAATTCTGAGCAGGTGCTATTATTTGGGCTACTAGGTGGCACAGTAGATACAGTGCTGGGCCTGAAGTCAGGAACACTCATCTGGCCTCAGATACTTACTAGCTATATGACCTTGACCCTAGACAAGTCAGTTAACCCTGTTTGCCTCAGTTTCCTCATCCGTAAAATGAGCAGGATAAGGAAATGGCAAACCACTCCAGTATCTTTGCCAAGAAAAACCCAAATGGGGTCATGAAGTGTTGGACATGACTAAATAAGTGTTATCATGATCCTCATTTTACAGAGGAGGAAATTGAAGCAAACAGAAGTGGTAAGGTCACAAAACTAGTAAGAGTTTGAGGCCACATCTTGGACTCAGCTCTGAGTGATTCCGCAGACTTTAGGACTCAAAGTCAAGAAGACTATCGAGTATCCTGCTGAGCTGCATGGATTAGGTCAAATGCTCCAGAACAGCTCTTGTTCCAGACCTGCTCCTCTTAGAACAGGATCAATTTCTCAAGACATTGGTAGAAACAAAGGACATCAAAGTGAGCAGAATGGCAAAGGCCTTCCTTGGGTCAAATGTAATAAGTCTTACCTGAGAATTGGGGCTCTTCTTCCAATAAGTAACATTGAATTCAAAATATGGCCCCATGTCCTCAAATTCTACTATTAAATGATATCCATCCTTGCTAATTTTCATTCTGGGAGAGGTGAGGACAGCTGTGAGAAAGATAAAACAAAGAGTGAGTGATAGTTTTCCCTCCTACAGGAACAATTTTAAGTTCTTTGGAAGGGTGGGAGAAAAGGAATGAATCCAGACAGGTTTAATTTCCCAGGAAATGTCAGTGTACAATGTCCTTAGCGGTAATAGTGAGGGTTATGTAGAGCATGTGCCTGGGAGGAGTGTCTTCATACCTCTTGTATCTTAACAAAATTAGCTTGTTAGTAAAGTACAAACTCACAGAATGCAGTGTAGATCCCTTGACCCTTTAATATTATATTGATAGTGACTGATTGATTGCTAGCCAATTCAAATAACTGGGCTATATATATTTTGTTTTGCCTGAATACCCATATTTGTTATGAGTTTCTCTCTCTCTCTGTCTCTCTGTCTCTCCTCTCTTTCTCTCTCTCTGTCTCTCTCTGTCTCTCTCTTTCTCTCTCTCTCTTTTCTCTCTCTCTAGTTTGAGAAAGAGGAGAGGAGAAGAGGCTTGTTAATTGAAAAAAAATTTAAGGGACAGCAGAAACAGATGGAGAGAATTAGAGCTGGTAGAGATGCAAAGACAGAAAAGCTGCTTAGAGAGATGATGACCGAGTTCCCTGGGGGGGGAAGCCTGTGCATGTCTGAGACCCCAGAGATGGTGATAAGAAGGCCGCAGTGCAGTAGCCAGAAGTAGACCAGTAGCAGAAGTAGACCAGCAGAGAAATTCCTAAAGCCATTGGCAAACTTCTAGGGCAACAGAGGAATTCCTAGATCAAGCTGGCTAGACATCACAGGAGAGCCAAGGAGCACCAAGGGACAGAGCTATCTATGAAGAAGAGCCAACCAAGGCTTTGCCTTTTACAAGTCTTAGGAGTTATACAGACTGTGCAGGTCCATATTGACCCCAAGTCTCGATCAACCCCAAGAAATCCCAGGATAGGTACCTAGGGGAGGTGGATGCCTAACAGAAGGGAAAAGGGGTTGGCTAGATGGTTTGGGTGTGAATACGCAATAGTCTCCATCCTAAATATGTTCTATTTACCTTTGCAGTAAAGAAAAACAAAGCTTATTGGTCTTAAAGGCTTTCTCGGAGGACAGGCATTTTTAATGACTCTAATTATGTGGAGTTTTTGTTTTGTTTTTGCTAACAGACATTAAAACACTTCCCCCAGCTACACAAAAAAAGGTTTAGTCTAGCTTCCTTGGGTTGCCTCTTGGCCCTTCTTTAGTTCTTCTTTCCAGAATGAATAGCCTACATTCTTATAATAATTTAAGGTAATTCAAAATTGTATCTGTTGCCCAATTCAGGTCACTGTGACCGGCTCACCTTCTTGAAATCTCTGCTCCCTTTCTCCACCCCATCCGTCTCTGGTTGAGAAGGAGGTGCAGGAAAAGGCCCTGGCACAAAGTTTGGAAATAATATTAATTTCAGAGGGTTTTAGTCTGCAGAGGAGGTCCCAGTTCTAAGGGCCTTCCTCTCTCCACAGAACTTAAAAAAAAACAACAACTTTAAAATGCAAATAGGATTCATAAGATTCTTCAAGCCCTCAGGCAATCTGTGATTGCCAAACCTGGATGCTGATCCCTGAATTGAATTTAGCAATCTAACGCACACAGGTTTTCTTTCTCTCTCACAATTTTTCTAGCAAAACACAAATTCAAGAAGCTAGTAAACTTATCTTTTATCTGACTTTTGGATTTTTTTGAAAAAGAAAAGAACTAGTAGGCAAAAGTTTGAACGTAAAAGCAACTCAGAAAATAATCTTATCACTTATTGTTCTGAGTAATAAAACAGTAGGAAAAAAGGAGAGCAGAGTAGATTCATAGAGAAGCAGCTGGGACAGTGGTTTCTCCTTCAAGTCAAGAATCAGTCACTCTGCTCAATTCTCCTAATAAATTTAGCTGCAAACAGTGGTATGCTAGTACGTATTTAACGATGGCTTTCCAGAATTTAAAAAAAAGTATAAGGAAAGACTTTTAAGTTTAATATGCATTATTAACATTTTCTCTGTCACTTTCTTAAGTCTAGGCAATCTACAAAATAATTTTTAAAAATGATTTGTAGAATTCGCTCATTTATGAAGGTGGTAAATGAAAAATTTGACAATAAAGAGAGCCCATCAGAGGGGCTCCAGCACACCCCAGGGAGAGGCCCCAGATGCTAAGGGGATTCAGTATCCCAACAGTTAACCAGCTGCCACTACCTGTAACCTAACAGCTATATACCTAACATCTCTCTCTCCCAACTCTCCTTCCCTCCCTCCCCAGACAACTTTTTCAAACATCTACTGTACTGGAAGCTTTGCAATCCAATTCAACTTTCTCTCCATCTGTCTGTAGTTCTCTCTTTCTCTCAGCAATTGGGGTTAAGTGACTTGTGTAGGGTCACACAGCTATTAAGTGTCTGAGGCTGAATTTGAACTCTGGTCCTCCTGACTCCAGGGCCAGTTCTCTATCCATTCCACCACCTAACTGCCTCCAGTCCAGATCCTCTTGATGAGAGTCCTCTCTTCTCAATTGAAACAAGTACATCCAGGGGCAGCTGGGTGGTGTAGTGGATAGAGCACCTGCCCTGGAGTCAGGAGGATGTGAGTTCAATTCTGGCCTCAGACACATGATACTCACTAGCTGTATGACTCTGGGCAAATCACTTAACCCCAACTGCCTCCCAAAAAAAAAAAAAAAAAAGGAAACAAGTACATCTTCCCAGGTCTTAAACCACTTAAGCTCCCTAAGAGTCAGACAGTCCAGCCTTGCCAGAAGAGCCATTATATATCTATTATCTCATTTCAGTCAATTGACAAACATGTATTAAGCATCTAGTCCTTGCCAGGATGAGGAGAGTTCCAGTAACTCTTCAGAAGTGGTTTCAGAAGTTGTTACATATTAATGAGAAAGGGTGAGAGGAATACAGTTGAATGAATGAATTTGTAAATGAATGAATGAACTTATTATATGCCATGCACTGTGCTAAGCACAGAGGGTTCAAATCCAAAGTATAAAAATAAGATAGCTCTTAAGCTCAAGAGGCTTAGATTTTAATAAGAGACAATCCCAATAAGAGAAGGGTGGTAAGGGAAGGGTACTTTGGTTTATAAAGAATGCCACAGAGATAGTGAGAGGAGCCATAAGGGAGAAAAATGATGCAGCCTTGCCAGTAATGGCATCATTAATTAGATTATGGTTCCAGAGCCTGAAGAAGAGAGGAGGGAGCTAGTGGAAGCCGGTGAGAATATGGAGGAGAGAGAGAGATATAGAGATGCATAGATGGATATATTTCACTAGGTAAGGCACTCATCAACCAGGATTGCATGGGCTCCAGGGCAGGGATTAGCAATATAAAATACATGTATAAAGATATTTTTATTTTACTACCCCCAAGCTCTGGAAGCTATGACTAGAGAATCTGTGGGCACCATTCCTGAAGCTCCAAGGTGAAATAAATGGATAGATTAGGCTACATCTATCATAGATGGATAACCATGATGATGATGATGATGATCAAGATAAATGATAAATAAATAGATGAAAGATGGAACAAATGAATGAAAAGAATTTACTTACTTGAGTTGCGATTGAAAAGTTCTTTCAGGGTGCTCCAGGATGAACTCTGAGAGCCCAGTGTTGCCTTGACTCGAAAATTATAAGCCACAGTGGCTGTGATGTCATCTGTAACATTACATTCTGGGGTACTAATAGAAGAACACCAACTGCTGGGGATCCAGGTGGAGCTAGTATAATATCTTTCATATTCTCTGAATAAAAGATAGAAAAGCATGCAGTAAGATTTATTAATAAGACACAACATGTTATCTGAAATCTGGGGAAAAAATCTTCAGAACCCACCATTTTCTTTTTTTTTTAATTAGTTTATTTTGAATTATCAACAATCATTTCCATAAGCTTTTGAGTTTTAAGTTTTTCTCCCTCTCCCTCTCCCTCCCCAAGACAGCACACAATCTGATATAGGCTCTACATATACATTCCTATTAAGCATATTTTCACATTAGTGATGTTGTAAGTAAGAATTAGAACTAATAAGAGGAACCACCAGAAAGAGGAAACAAAACAAAACAGAAGAAAAAAAATAGCAAATAGTATCCTTCAATCTGCATTCAAACTCCACAGCTCTTTCTTTGGATGTGAATAGCATTTTCCATCATGAGGCCTTTGGAGATGTCTTAGATCCTTGTATTACTGAGAAGGGTTAAGTCTATCAATATTAGTCATCTCACAACGTGGCTGTTACTGTGTACAACATTCTCCTGCTTCTGCTCACTTCACTCAGCATCAGACCATACAAGTTTTTCCAGGTTTTTCTAAAGTCTACCTGTTCATCATTTCTTATAGCACAATAGTATTCCATTACATTCATATACCACAACTTGTTCAGTCATTTCCCAATTGATGGGCATCCTCTCAATTTCCAGTTCTTTGCCACCACAAAAAGAGTTGCTATAAATATTTTTGTACATGTGGGTTCTTTTCCCATTCATATGATCTCTTTGGGATATAGCCCTAGAAGTGCTATTGCTAAATCAAAGGGTATGCACATTTTTATATCCCTGTGGGCATAGGTCCAAATTGCTCTCCAAAATGGTTGGATCATTTCACAACTCCACCAATAATGCATTAGTGTTCCAATTTTCCCACATTTTCTCCAACATTTATCACTTTCTTGTTTTGTCATCTTGGCCAATCTGATAGGTGTGATATAAGAACTCACCATTTTCACTAATCTATGCAGTTTTCATAAGACCTGTCTTTCTTAGTCCTTCCAGATACTAATGTCTTTTTCCTTTCTGATTACTTTCTGTCTCCTCTCTACATATCTTATCACAGTACCTGGTACATAATAAGTGCTGTGTAAATGCTAGTTATTATCATTAGTATTACTGATTATTATCTTGTTAATTGCAATTGACTCCTACATTAGATCAGGAGAGCTCCTTAATGGAGGAGACTGCTATGCCTTTGTCTTCATTGTAATCCAAGTACTTAGTACAGTGCTTGGCATATTGTAGGCATTTAATAAATGTTTTTTAATAAATGAAATGCCCATAACTGACCAGGGGCATCACCCCTCCTCAGCTATTTCTACTTTCTCCTTTGATATCCGTATCACTATATCAACAGAGGGAGAACTAGTTGACCCAGTGGATACAGAGCTGGGTCTGGAGTCAGGAAGACCTGAGTTCAAATCCAACCTCCGCTATTTACTAGTTGTGTGACCCTGGGCAAGTCACTTAACCTTGTTTGCCTCAATTTCCTCATCTGTAAAATGAGCTGGAGAAGGAAATGGCAAATCACTTCAGTATCTTTGCCAAGAAAACTCTAAATGGGGTCATGAAGATTTGGACCCACCTGAAAAATGAACAACAAATACCAAGAGAATATTCACAAATCAGCCAATCACTGAATGAATGCCCAGTACGCACCTAGAACTCCCTGAAAGGCATAAATTGCAACAAAAAGCCAAATAAAGCATCAGAGAAGGCAGAGATAAGATTTATCTCTATCTGTTATCAGGCTATCCAGGTGCCTTCAAACTAACATTTTTCAGCCAATGTGCCCAAACTAAATCTGAAACCTCGTATTTACACAGAGTAGATTTATCATCCCTTCCCTCTCTCTACTGATGTCATTCTGGCAATGTTCAAAAGCTACAGGCCTAAGGCTGCCCATACTGAGCCAAGATTATAGAACAAGGTAGACTGCAAATGCCAAAGAATCATGGATCTAAAAACTTGAGGGACTTTGCTGTCATTCTTGTTCAGTCATGTCTGACTCTTCATGACCCCATTCTGGGTTTTCTTAGCAAAGATAACGAAGCAGTTTGCCATTTCCTTCTCCAGGTCATTTTACAGGTAAGGAAACTGAGGCAAACAAGGTTAAGTGACTTGCCTAGGGTCACACAGCTAGTAAGTATTTAAGGCTGGATTCGAACTCAGGTCTTTCTGACTCCAGGACCAGCACTCTATCCACTCTGCCACCTAGTCCCTTAGGTACTTCAGAGGCTATCTAATCTAGCTCCTCATTTTACCATTGAGGAAACTAAGACCCAGTATAGTTAAGTGACTTGCACATGTAGTGAGTTACAGAGGCAAGATTAAAACTTACATCTTCTAAGTATAAATTCAATGTTTTATGGGGGGTTTTCTCACTATGTCCAAAACTCCAGGAGAGACTGTGGGGTCTAATGTGTTGCAAAGGACTGCATAGGGAGAAAGATATCATCTAAGTGATTTTTTTTTTGGTCAGGCAATCGGGGTTAAGTGACTTGCCTAGGGTCACACAGCTAGTGTCAAGTGTCTGAGGCCAGGCCCTCCTGACTCCAGGGTTGATGCTCTATTCACTGCACCATTTAGCTGCCCCTCATCTAAGTGATTTCTAAAGGAAAAACATCTGTCAAAAAACAACAACAACAACTTACCCCTGGTACTCAACTGAATAATTCACTGTTTCTCCAGGGATCGTCACTGGGCTCCAAGTCAAGATGTGCTTCATGTTAGTAGAATGAACAGAAAGGTCTGGAGGGGCTGGCAGATTGACAACTTCATCTAGGATTGGCAGACAGACAGAGATATGTTTAGAGCACTTGATTTAATGTCAGATGACCTGGATTCAGATACTGACTTTGCTTCTTGCTAGATGACTTTGGGTGAGCCTCTTTTAGCCTCAGTTTCCATATTTGTAAAATGAGAGGTTTGGATTACATCATCTCAAAGAACCCTTGAGGTTCTACATCCTATGATTTACTAGGATTTAACTAAATGTGAACAATTCAAAGTATGTCTAAACATAGAGTCACAGACTCTCTGGTCCAGAAACAATCTCTAAAGCACATTTAAATCATCTCCTTATCTTCTTGTTCAGACGTGTCTGACTCTTCGTGACCCCATTTGGAGTTTTCTTGGCAAAGACACTGGAGTGATTTGCCATTTCCTTCTCCAGCTCATTCTACAGATGAGGAAACTGGGGCAAACAGGTTTAAGTGATTTGCCCAGGGACACACAGCTAGTAAGTGTCTGAGGCCAGAGGAAGATGAGTCTTCCTGACTTCAGGCCCGGCACTCTATCCAATGCATCACCTGCCCCTACAACAATCTGTAGACAATGAATGAAATGGTAATGAGTGACCTGAACCAAGAGGCCAGGATTTCTAAAAAAAAAAAAAAAAAAAAGGCTCTACTCCATAATTTGTGTTCCTGCTATATGCTCTAAGTCATTCTTTTCTCTTTCTAATAAGAGTGACTCATGGCTTCATGCACTCCATACTTAAAACCAAAGCGTATTGGTCAATCTGTAGCTTGTATAATAACATATTTCCTTTATTCCTCAATCCCTTTAACTTTTCCTTTTCATCCTCCCCATCTCCCCCACCCCTTTTCTGGACTAATATCAACAACAAGAAGAAAAAGCTTCTTTGGATTTTTCATCTCTTTTGTTTGCATTCTCAGTACCTAGTAAAGTGCTTGCACATTGCAGGTGCTTAATACTGCTTATTGATTGACTGATTTAACTTGATAATGGAGAATGATAAGAGTGAGAGTCAGAATATGAATTCCTTAAAGAAGGCTGAATGTGACATAAACAACAGCAGGGATCAGGTACAATCACACAGAGGAAGAAGCCTGATTCTTACACTCAGACTGAAGAGAGTACTAAGGTGAAAATTTGTATATGTAACAAGAGTTAGAAAGGTGTACATGCTGATTTGTGTATGCCACATGAGCTGTGAAATTTTAAGATATCATGAATGTAAGATAAATTTTCAGCTAAGGAAAAAGTAGTATAGTGTAAAAGACATTACATACAAACCCATATTACATAAGGCTTTACTTTCACCAGAATATTTATTACACCATCTTCAACTTCTTTCATTAAAATTATATTTAATTTTTTTAATAAGCAGTTATCTATTTTCCTTTTCTCCCACCCTCCCCCAATAGAAAAAAGAAAAAGAAAACCTCTGTAACCGATTTGTTAAACCAAATAGACTGACAAATTAGCAATTCTCTAAAAGGATGTCTAATCTCTGTCAGCCCCTCAACTTCTTCAAAATTACCCATTCTTTTGCCTATATAGCTTTGCCCTTGTTTTCTTCAACTCTTACTCCAGCTAGGTTATGCAGTAGATTGAGCAGTAGGTCCATAAAATGGGGACAGTAAAAGCTCCTACCTCCTAGGGTGGTTGTGAGGATCATATGAGATAATATTTGTAAAGCAACTGGAATAAAGTAGTGCTTAATAATTACTTATTTCCTTTCTTACTCTTTCACACCTTCAATCAAGTTCAAAAAAACCATTAAGCAACGAATTAACAAAAATGTCAAAAGACAGGCTGTCTGGAAGACAGGCACACAAATATTCTGTTGACAGAACTACATATTAGGTCCAGCCATTCTGGAAAGCAATTTGGAATTGTGTGTGTGTGTGAGTGTGTGTGTGTGTGTGTGTGTGTGAGAGAGAGAGAGAGAGAGAGAGAGAGAGTGTTTTAAATTTATTTTCCCCAAATTACATGTTAAAACAATTTTTAACATTAGGGTTTTTTTAAGTTTTGAGTTCCAAATTCTATCCCTCCTTCCTTCCATCCCTACCCCCTGCCTGAGATAGTAAGCAATCAGATATAGGTTATACATGTGCAATCATGTAAAACATTTCCATATTAGTCATTTTGTACAAGACAACTCGAATAAAAAAAAAGAATAAAAGAAAGTGAAAATAGCCTGCATCAGTCTGTAATTCAAATAATAGCAGTTCTTTCTCTGGAGGCAGATAGAATGCTTTATCATTAATCCTTTGGGATTGTCTTGGATCATTGTATTGCTGAGAATGGCTAAATCATTCACAATTCCTCATCATACAATATTGCCATTACTGTGTACACTGTTCTCCTGGTTCTGCTCACTTTGCTTTGCATCAGTTCACGTAAGTCTTTCCAGGTTTTTTGAAAGTCATCCTGCTTGTCATTTCTTATAGCACAATGATTTTCCATCACAATCATATACCACAGCTTGTTTAGCCATTCCCCAATTGATGAGCACCCCTTAGATGTCTAATTCTTAGCCACCACAAAAAGAGTTGCTATAAACATTTTTGTTTAAATAGGTCCTTTTCCTTATTTGCATTTCTCTAATCCATAGTGATTTAGAGCATTTTTTCATATGACTATAGATAGCTTTGGTTTTTTTGTCTGAAAACTGCCTGCTTACATCCTTTGACCATTTTTCAATTGGGGAATGACTTGTATATTTATAAATTTGGTTAGCTCTCTATATATTTCAGGAATGAGGTCTTTATCAAAAATACTTGTTGCAAAAAAAAAAGTTCCTGTTTTCTGCTTTCCTTTTAATTTTGGTTGCATTGATTATGTTTGTGCAAAACATGTTTGTTTGGTTGGGGTTTTTTTTGTAATCATAATTATCTATTTTACATTTTGTAATGCTCTCTGTATTTTTTTGGTCCTAAATTATTCCCTTATCCATAGATCTGACAAATAATGTGTGTATATTTTTAAATAACTAAAATGTACGTACCCTTTGACCCAGAGATGCCGCTGCTAGGCATTTACCCCAGGAAGGTCAAAGACAGAGATAAAAGTCCCATATACACCAATATTTATACCAGCATTTTTGTAATAGCAAAGTCCTAGAAATAAAGTTAGGTACCCATTGGTTTGGGAATTACTAAATAAATTGTTTCAATTGAATGTAATTGACTATTACTGTGTTATGAGAAATGACAACTATAAAGAATTCAGAAAAGCATATGAAGATTAATATGAATTCATGAAGAGTGAATCCACAGAACCAAGAAATTGCTACATACAATAACTACAATTGTAAACAGAACAACAAAAAAAAAACTGAATGCTGACCAAACTTGACTCCAGAAAAGAGCTAAGATAGTGTAATTCCCTTCCTTTTTTGCAAAAGTGGAAGATTATGCTTGTGAGATATTGTATATATTGTCAGACACAATTAAGATTGTTTGGTATTGCTGAATTGCTTTTCTTCTTTGTCCTTTTTATTTGTAATAAAGAGGACTTCACTGGGTAGGACTAGAGGAGACATTCAGAAATGGAAATGATGGAAAAAATAAAATACATAAATAATTTTTTTAATTTTAAAGGTCTAGAATTTTGCCAGGAATCAAAGTCCAGCTCATTGTTCTATAGTTCATAGACTCTGCTCTTTTCCTTTTTATTTTTTTTAAACAGGACATTTGACTTTTTCTAGTCCTCTGACTTCTTTCCCATTATCTGCAGTCTTTTCAAGACTATAGACAGTGGCTTAGTAATGACATCAGCCAATTCTTTCAGTACTTAGGATGTAATTAATCCAGGATTGGAGATGTGATCACACATCAATGGTAGCTAGGTCCTCTCTCACTTTCTCATTTGTCTTGAATTCCAACTCTGTGCTAGTATTTTTGTTCTATCTCTCCCAATTCAAGATCATGCTTCCTGGCAGAGGAAAAGGGAATAAAAATAGGAATAGAGAAGTTCAGTCTTTTCAACATTATTTGTCATTATCATGTCATATGTTCCCAAAGAGTAGCCTTATCACTTCTTACCCCTAGAACAGCTTTTTTCAAAATCCTTTTGGATCACGCGTACCCAAAGTAGCCATCACCATTAACCTAAGTTCATTCTGAGCTCTAGGGACCCTGACAGGAGCAGGTCACCTTTCTGCATTCATACTTGGTTCCCTGCCCTTACTTCCAACTTCTGTCAATTCAGTTTTTAAATCTGAGTTGGTCAGTGATTTCTAGTAACTCTCCCTATTCTTTCTCATTGGAGTTGTTTCTATTTGTATCTTCAGAATTTCCTTCTTGAGAACTACACTTTCCTCAAAATGAGAAAGACCAGTATCTTGGGATTTAGGAGATTTCAGTTCTAGTACAGGTTCTGTTATTTCTCCTCTATGGAACTCAGTCTTTTCTAGTCCTAACATTCTGCCACCATATCTATCCAAATAAGTAGCCTTTGATCCTTTATGCTGACAAACATTCCAATAATTTGACTTCACAGATCATTTTCTTCTAGCTTAATACCCCTTTCATGAAATGCTACTGAAACCCTCTCCCACTCCAAGAACCACGTGTCATAACAAAAAAAAAAAAAGAAAAAAGTACTACATTTGGAATCAAAAGCTCTAAGTTCAAATCCTGAATCTGGCAATAACAATATCTGTTGCCTTATGCAAGTTGTTGGGGTTTTTTTCCCTTTCTAGGCCTCAATTTCCTCTGTAAAAATCAGTAAAAATCTGCCTAGAATCATCTAGATGGCACAGTAGATAGGAGCACCAGGGCTGGAGTCAGGAAAACCTGAGTTCAAATCAGGCCTCAAACATTTAATAGCTGTGGCCCTGGGCAAAGCATTTCACTTCTGTTTTCCTCAATTTCCTCATCTATAAAATGGAATAATAATAGCACCTACCTCCCAGAGTTGTGACGAGAATAAAATGAGATATTTGTAAAGAATAAACCTTAAAGAGCTATGTAAATGCCAGCTATTACTATTCTTAATTAACAGATATTAATAAATTTCATTTAATAAAATTATGTATATTATTAAAAACAGCAGTTAATAATAATGAGATTGGACTAAATGATTTCCAGTGTCTCTTCTAGTTCTAAACTTTATGGCTACCTTTTGCTATGCATTAAAGTCACCAAGTCTTTACTTTCACTTTCAGGTTTCTTTTGGGTGAATATTCATTTATAAACCTGATCTTTGCCCCTCCATAGTTTACAATGCAAGCAATAAATCATCCCAGCCCAATGTCTAATATTTCAACTGCCCAAATTTTGGTTGTTTAAAAAAATCCCATTCCAACATGATTCACTTTCCTTATTAATAGGAAGGTCTTTCAATTGGTTCCTTCATATGTACAAAATGTAGTCCAGCTCATTTTACAGATGAGGAAACTGAGACAAACAAGTGACTTGTCCAAGGTCACACAACTAGTAAGTGAGTTCAGATTTGAACTTAGAAAGATGAGTCTTCCTGAAGCCAGGCCTAGCATTCTATTCACTGTGCCACCTAGCTGCCCAGAACACAATGCAAGAACAAGTCATTCCCAGTCAGGGGCCATGCTGAGCAGATTGCCACAGCTATGCCAAGAAAGTGTTGGAGCAAGGTTGGGCACAGACCAGATCCAAGGAACCCATGGCATATTGAAAAACACAAACGAGTATGGGAGCAGCTAGTGACTGACCAGGGTCATACAGACCCAACAGAAGTTGAGAAGAGGCATAAAACAGAATGCCGCCTTATCTTAAGATCTATGATTTCCCTCATGACGCAAGAACCAAATTAAGTGACTCTGTGAGTTTGTACTAACTTCAAACCAAACCTGCGGGGAGGTACTTCCCAGCAAGGACTTGCCCAATTGCTTTGCAAAGTACTCAAAGAGGAGTCCTTTCTGTGTTCCTTGCTGTCTGAAATGACCCTTTTCTATTATATTGAATGCTTTTATTAGCTTGAGTGCTTGCAGGGAAACCAAAAACCCTTTCAGAGACACAAGTCATAGTATGATGTTCCCTGACATGAGCCATTGAGATTATTATTAGAGAGATCAAGCAGGAATGTGCTGGCGCCATCTCCTAAGGACTTGAACTGATTGCTAAATTTTTCAACGTGAGCATTTACACCTCAGAAATCAGTAAACTACAAATCAGGTCTTGATTTTTGTTGCGGTTGATTATCTAGACTCAATAAAATGATGGAGAAAATTATATAAGCAGATTAAATTTAAAAGTGTGTCATATGTACATTTTTTTCAGAGAGCCAGTTGTTAAACATTTACCACTACTGTCCCCCAAGACTAAACTCAATCTGTCATTTCAGAGGAAAGGTCTAAACACAAATTAAACTGAAAATCATTATAACTTTTATTTATACAGTGCTAAAGGTTTAGAAACAATTTCCTCACAAAAAAAGCCTGTGATATACATATATAGGTAGTAAAAATATTATCCCCATTTTATACATGAGAAAATAGATTTAGAAAGGCAATTTACCTATAGTCTTACAACTAATAAATATTACATTTGCATTTTAAACTCAAGTCTGCTGATTTCAAATCCAATGGCCTTTCCTCTATACCACACTGTTTCCCAAAACCCCACTGCCACTTTACTCTGAACAGGTAGCTCCCTGCATTCAATTAGGCAGGTTTTATTATGACTACACCAACCATTCCAAGTCTCCTTTGAAGTTGACTTAGATCTTCTTATTTCACTCTTATTATGACTTTCCTGGGTAATTTTATTTTGTACTCATATTTCTTAATCAAACTCTAAACTAATCTATCATTTTTATCAATACTGTGAATAAATATATCACAATTTCTCTTTAAACAAATTGCAATATTCCCTATATTAACTACCTGATTCTTAAAGAAATGGATGTAGCCTGTGGTCTTGGTTCTGAAGGAATAACCTCCACAAAGATGCCCTAACACTAATAATTCTTTTTCTTCTCATCCTAAACAATAACAGCAACAGTAGATAGAGCACTGGGCCTTCAGTCAGGAAGACCTGAGTTCAAATCCAGCTTCAGACACTTATTGGCTGCGTGACCCTGGCCAAGTCTCTTGACCTCTGTCTGCCTCAATTTTATCCACTGTAAAATGGGGGTCCTAATAGCACCTACCTCCCAAGTTTGTTATGAAGATCAAATGAGATAACATTTGTAAAGCTCTTAGCACAGGATCTGACATATAATGGGCATTTTAAAATGCTTGTTTCCTTCCTGTTTTCCTTACTTCCTTCTTTTTAATTCTTCCAAAATAAACTCATTTTTCTCTGCTGAACGAAAGCTGATGATAAATTATGTACTTTCTAGGTTTTAGGGTCCTAGATTTAGAAGTGGAAAGGAATTTAGAAGTCATCAAATTCAACCTCTTCATTTTATACATGAAGGTCAGAGATGTAAAGTGACATCCTCTCTGTCACACAGGTAGTAAAGTGACAAAGCCAACTCCTCCAATTCCAAATCACAGCACCATTCTGCCTCCCTTGGATTATTACAAACGCATGCTTAGTCATTCACTGTGAATGAATTGATAATAAAATATATTTACTATGTATTTCCTTTGTCCTTGGATAAAGAATACTATGGCAATTCAGTGTTAGTAGAATCATTGAGGCCCCTAGTGGACAGATATGAAAGCATATAGCCACAGCATCAGTGATTCTCTTCAGCCAAGAAGCTTCATAGCATCTATGTAACACCCCAAAGTGTGACACTTCAGGGGCAGACAGATCAGGAAAGATCTTGAAAGCAAAAGTTTTGTTCAAATTTAAGTTCAATGGTTAAGTTCAATTGCACGTCAATGGGTCAGAGGAAACGGACCAACTAGAATGTAATTGATTTCTCCAAAAGACCAATTATAGTGTCAGTGGGCAGCCGATAATATGAGTGATCGAAACACCAAATATGATGACAACACTGAGGTACAATGCTGCATAGGATCTCTAATGCCAGACAAAATAATTTGTTAATGTTTTTAAAGGACTAAGCATTGTGGGACATTTAAAGGAATGGAAGATGGAGCATTTGCCTTCAGGGAATTTGTACTTCATTTGGGAAGAGAAAACATTGATTCATGAAAAGTTGAATGAGGTGAGAGAGTTCACAGAACGGGATGTAGATATAGATGATTAAGTGTTACAAAGTCTTATCCCTGGTAGGAAACATGGTATCACAGAAAAAGCCGAAACACCTGAGTTCTGGTCCATCTCTACCGTTAATTAGCTGCATTACCTTGGGCATCCATTTCCTTATCTTAAAAAATGAGGGATTGGACTAGATGACCTCCAAGTGCCCTTTCCAGATTTATGAGCCTTAGGTTCCATGGCTTATATATTGTCATATGCTTAAAGGGAAGGTTTATTACAGTTTCAGAAATTATAAACTTTCTAATTGAAGAAGTTGATAATACTTAAATATATATGTATATACATACATACACACACATGTATATATATATATATATGTGTGTGTGTGTGTGTGTGTATGGAATTCCTACCTCCCACTAATGCTATATTTCCTGACTCCTCCTTCACAAAATCAACCAACCAAGAAATACGTATTGAACATACATTCTGTGAAAAATACCAAAGAAGTAAGGATGTTCCCAGAAGGAGTTTATAATCTGGGTAGACAAATACATGAAACTTTGTCTGTAATAAAGGAAAAGGCACTGAATTTAGTCAGAGTAAGGAAACTAGGGTTTGAATCTTCATTTTAGCATTTATTAGATGTATGAACCTACTGACAGCATGGTCCATGGGATCACAAAGAATTGAACGTGACTGAACAACTGAGCAATAGTATGCAATACAATGTAATTTATATTATATTGCATATAATATGTATGAATTTAACATTATTCATATAGCTCAGAACTGCTATAGAAGTTTAGAAGACAGAGAATTTGTGAAGACTGAAGCAGTCAGAGAAAACTTCATGGAGAAGAATGCACTTGAACCACGCAATGAAGGATTCAGAGGGTAAAAAGAAAGTGAGGAAACATTCTAGGCAATGAGTGATACAAGCAGAGAGAAGAAAGGGGAAATAACACTCCATGTGCTCAGAGCTGTGAGGAGTCTGCTTTAACATTTCATTTGGAGAAGTAAGGTTGACAAGATATAGCACTGGGCCAGATTGTGGATGATCCTGGAGAGTTTAGACTGGATGTCACAGTCAACGAAGAACCACTGTCCATTTTGAATAAGGATGTAGCAGGATAAAATGATATTTAAATTCTCAGGAAAAAAGGAACATGGTCTAAAGTTACAAATGGTACCATTTCTGAACTATTGTCCCATACAAACCCTGACTGTCCTTATTTCAAAAGAAATAAACATATACTGTTATAGGTTCAAGTCAACACTTAAAAGGCAGATTTAGAGAAAGAAACCCCTCTTAAGCAAGTTGTGACATGAAAACGAATCTAAGGCAATTGAGGCTAGGATTTTGGAATGATGAAACAAGCAGTAACAAGCAAACTGGAACATGGCAAGAAAGTCTGTAGTAAACTCTGTTGACTAAGAAAATTTCTGTCATCTAAAAGTGTTTTTTTTCCTAAAGTGTTATATTCTTTCCTCTTGCTTTTTATGAAAAAGATTAGAATTTATATAAGAAATAATTTCTTACTAGTTGTGGAACTAGTTTCATGCTAATTAGTTGTTGCTCCCCATGCACGGTTATATTGAAGTGAGAATTTATAAACCCATAACATACTATTCTTCTTGAAGCACACATGGAAGGAAGCCTCCAGAGCATATACATTTTAAGATTTAGAAACTGGAAAACAAGAAGGAAAAAAGAAGCAAAATTTGATAGGATTCCTTCAGCCTTTGGAGCTCCTGATGTATGTCACAAGCATCTTCTTTGATCACTCTTACCTTTCCAGTTTGCTAGCTGGAAGTTGGAAGATGGACAGAATTCTAAATTAAACTCATTTACCTTTTTGGGTATTTTGTGTTATTGTTATTTTTAAAACATAGACACAAGATGTTTTTGGATACCTCCATATCAAGCATTCAAACCCAAGGAAAGGTATTTTTGCCTGTTTCTCCCCACCTCCCACCCCACCCCCAATCTCAAGCCTCAAATAACTACTAAGTTTACCTGTGAACAAAGTTGGAATCAAGGTACAGAGAAGCCATACAACAAGGTTAGCCGATGTTTCTTTCAGAACCATTCTGTTGGGTCCAGGCTTAGCTTGGCGCTGAATGGTCTTTTCTCAAATAAACTGTCTTTTCTTGCTTAGCCATTATTGGTACAGTGTACAGATTTCTGGAATAAAGCTCGGAATTTTGGTGGTGTCCAAACTGTTCTGTAAAGAAAGATCAGACTGGTGTAACAAGACAACGCACTTCCCCTCCTACTTGTTAGTCATCCAGTCACATTTCATTAAGGGGAGTGGCTAGAAGGAGTTCCAGACCAACTCCGCTCAAGCCTGTTTGATGAATTCCATACCTGCAGTTCAGCCAGAGACTCTTCAGGCTGTAACTTTTATACATAAAGGCTTTTTTATAGTAGGAATTTCCCCTGAGAGATATTGTCTCGAGCAATTTCCAACACTACACCTGGCATGCTTTTTCCTTTCCAGTTGCATGTAATGGAAATAGATCATACTTTCTCATTTATTCTAATAACCACAACCAATCATATTTAAAGTCAAAAAACCGGAGTTCAAATCCCAAGTCTGCCACTTACAAGTTATGTGATCATAAGCAAGTCACTTAATTCTCTGGCCTCAGTTTCCTCTTTTGTAAAATGAGTTAGACTAAGATGACCTTTCAAAGTCACTTCGAGCTCTAAATCTATCATCTAAGATTCCATGATCCTTCTCAATGCCACCTCACGTTCATTTCAGTCAAGGGAGGGCACTGAAAAAAAGGAAAATGAAAGATGGTAAACAATAGAAATCAGAAGAAAAAAAATTATGTTTTACAAACTGTCCCTTTGGACTGCTAAGTCCTTGAACTACATAAGTTCTTAGCACTCTCTGGACCTTTGAATCAGACCATTAGAAGTGTAAGAGGCCTTAGAAAACATCTAATCTGAATACCTCATTTTATAGAAAAGGAAACTGAACCTTAGAGAGATGAAAAGGAATTGAATAGGGCAAGGGAATAATCATTTGTGTGGCACCTATTGTGTGCCAGGCATTGTGCATAGCACTTTACAAATATTATCTCAGTTGATCCACACAACAAGTCTAAGAGGTAGGTGCTGTTATCTCTATTTTATAGTTGAGGAAACTGAGGCAAACAGAGGTTAAGGGATTTGTCTAGGGTAATATAACTGCTAGTTGTCTGAAGCTATATTAGAACTCAGATCTTTCTATCTCCAGGCTCAACATTCTATCACCTAGTTGCCAAGTAATTGGTGAAGTGATTTACCCCCAAATCACATGGTCAATTAGTGACAGAGCTGGACTAGATCCCAGATCTCCTGATTCCCACCCAATATTGGCTCTTCCTACTACATTCAAATATACTTCTAAAAATTTTTTTGATGGCATTTTTCATTTCTTCTGTCTCTGTGATGAGAATAATAAATCACTCAATCAAATAAATCAACACCACAAAGGCACATTTAAAGTGTTTATTGTATGTATGTATATATATATATATTGATCATCTATCATGTTGAAGATACTATGTTATATGCTAAAGGAAACAAAGTACACATTCTCACCTGAAGGCAATGACCATCCAGGAAAATGGTTAACAGGAGATATTAAAAGAGCATTTGCTGGCCCTCAAAGAACTCAATTCAATTCAAATGTATTGTCCCAAAGCACCAGTTGCCTATTGAATATTTCAAGTTGGATGTCTTGATGACATCTCAAACTCAATATGTCCAAAGTAGAATTCATTATCTTTCTCCCCCAAATCACCCCTCTTCAAAAATTTCCTGCTTCTGTCAAAAGTACCACCATTCTTCCAATCTTCCAGGTTCATCACTTTGGTGTTGTCCTCAACTTCTTACTTTCCATTATCCTATATATCAGTCAGTCAATAAACATTTATTAAGTATTTACTATGTGCCATGCTCTATGATAAATTCTGAGGATACAAAGATAGGTAAAAACATGGTGCCTGTCTTCAAGAGCTCACCTTCTAATCGGGGAGGTAACATGCAAATAACTGTACACACAAGAATTAGAGTAAATGAAACATAATATCAGAAGGAAGACACTGGGCAGGGTGGAGGGGTCCTACAGATAAGACCACCTGCAGAAGTTGGGTTCTGAGCTGAGTATTGAATTCAGAATGCGAGGTGAGAGGGAAGATATGAGCAATAGCCAGTGAAGAGGCAGAAAGAGTTGGGAGATGGTGTGTCATGTGAGAAGTACAGCAAGTGGACCAGTGAACCCGGATCAAAGAGTTCAGGGAAGGGAATAAAAGGTAACAGGACTGGAAAGGTAGAAAAGGGTCAAGTTATAAAGGGCTTTAAGTGTCAACCAAAGAGTCTTATATTTATTCTAGAAATATTAGGGAGCTACTGGCATTTATTCATCTAGTAACATGGTCAGGTCATGGTCAAAATCACTTACTTTGGCAGAGAATGGAGAATGGAATAGAGTGGGGAAAGCTCTGAGGCAAAGTGACCAATCAGAAGGCAATAGCAATAGTTTGGGCATAAGGTGGCAAGAAAACACATGAGGGTGGCAGTGGTGAAAAAGGGCATATACAGGAAATGTTGTTAGGATGGAAACGACAAAACATGTCAACATATTGGATGAGGTGCATATGAAGGATTCCAAGCTTTCAAGCCTGGGTGATGCTCTCAACAGTAATAAGAAGATTGAAAAGAAGGAATAAAAAGATAAGGTGTTCTGTTTTGAATGTGTTGGATTTAAGATGCCTACAAGCCAACCAGACTGAGATGTTCAAAAGGTAATTGGTGGGATAGAGCCAGGTAGAGGAGCAGTAGGAAGCAGTGTGGTGAGCTACCCTCCATAAATTCCTCCAAACAGATCTAAAAATGCACTAGACAGAATCCTGATGAGGAAATACAGAAAAAGTCACAGTGTGTCATTTTTCCAGTTCAGACAGAGATTTTCAGACACTGGGGTTGGGGTCAGGCCAGGAACATACCACATAGGGAGCACTCCAATGTCCAGGGAAAGGCTGAGCAAGAGGAGGTCCTGGATCTATAACAAGGCACTACCAGACCCATAATGGATCATTATGATGAGGGCAAGTGTGAACTGACAGCTTTGTCACCCACTATCAGGCTCCCAGTCACAGATCCAGGGTAGAGTGAGAAGAAGACCTGTGCATGGAGGTATGTCCACAGGTGGAGAGACCCTCGAGGGCGTACTGAGAAAACTGGAAGTTCAATAGCCAACAGCAATAGAAGCAGCAGTAACAGTATGGCTCAGGCCCCAGACTTAGAGCCTGCAAAGGAATAACCAAGACAGGAGCATCAGACCAAAGGGGAATCTACAATTCTACTTTGAACCAACAGAGCTTTCCAGATGGTTTATAGGGGTAGAGTCTAACAGCAGTCTACTCTTACACAGACCCAAACCCAGTTCAGAAACTTGCAGGAGAACAGCTATCAGATGTTGCATTGGATCAGATCATTTTGGAAGCACTGAAAACTTTCAGGTTCCCAACCTGTTGCTGAAATCCTGGATCTCTCAATATCCCAAGAAAGTAGCAACAGGACCAGCCCAGACCTTCCTTCCGGAAGTGTGTCAGAGAACAGCCTTATCAAGTCTATAGTCAGTATGTAGGCTGTAAGAATGGTCAAAAAAACAAAACAAAACATTGTAAAGAACTATTAAGATAGCAGGAATTCTCAAGACACAAATCAAGAAGAGGAGAGTGACTCCAAAACAACTATAAGCAATGACTCAGAGGAAAACACAGCTTGGGCATAAACTCAACTAGAATTCCTGAAGAGATGAAGCAAGAATTTTTTTAAAAAATTAATCAATGAAATGAAAGCACTAGAGAAAAATATTGGAAGAGAAATGAGAGTTATGGAAGAAAGAATCAGAAAGGGAATTAACAGCTTAGCACAAAAGACACAAAACCTTGCCCAAGCAACAAACTCCCTGAAAATTAGAATGGACCAACTAGAAACCAATGATTTCATGAAGCAACAAGAAATATTAAAACAAAAATCAAAAGACTGAAAAAAATAAAATACAATGTAAGTTATCTCATATAAAAAATAATTGACCTGGAAAACAGATTGAGGAGGAAAAAAAACTTAAGAAGAAAAAGTTAATCATAGCACTACTCAAACAAAACCAATTTGACCAAGATTAGAAAGAAAGCAGAAGGTAAGGAAGCAATTTTTACAAGTATCTCTGATAAAGGTCTCATTTTTCAAATATAGAGAACTGAGTCAAATTTATAATAATTATAAGCCATTCTCCAGTTGATAAATGGTCAAATGATATGAACAGGCAGCTTTGAGCCAAAGAAATCAAAGTTATCTATGGTCATATAAAAAAATGCTTTACAGCACTATGGATTAAAGAAATGTAAATTAAAGCAACTTTCAGGTACCACCTCACACCTATCAGATTGGCTAATATGACAGAAAAGTTTCCTTTTCAAGTGTGTGTGTGTGTGTACACAGAGAAAGCCATTTTGGTTGGCTCTCACATTCAATGAGGTTAGAAAGACAGGTTTGAGCCAGGTTGTGAAATTAACAACTAAAAGATCATTTGGAACTTTAGATGGGGCAATTTCGATTGAATGTTGAAAAGTTGGAACTCAGATTGCTAAGAATTTAGAAATGAGTGAAAGGAGAGGAAGTAAAGGTATATAGTGTACATGGCTTTCTCAAAGAGTTTAGCCAAAAAGGGGAGGAAAGTTATAGGATCACAGTTACAGGGAATGGTTAGATGGAGTGAGTTTTTTATTTTGTTTTTGTTTTTTAAGATGGGAGAGCCATAAGTATGCTTGAAGGCAGCAGAGAAGGAATTAATAGATAGGGGAGAGAAGTGTGGATGATAGAGAGCACAATCTGCTGCAGAGGACAGGAGCAAGTGGGATCAAGGGTACATGTGGAGGGATTTGCCTTGTGAAAGAGAAAGGATCACTCTTCCTGTGTGAGTCAAAGGTGAAGGAAGAGATAGTGTGGGAAGGAAGTTGAATGATAGGAGTTGAGGAGAGGAGAATAGAGAACTCATGGCAAAGGTCCTGAGGACAAGTCTTGCTATTTCTGCCTCCACGATATCTTTTGCATTTGATTGCATCTCTATAATCACATTACTACCATCTTAGCTCAAGCCCTCATCACCTCTCCTCTATATTATTGCAATAGTTTTCTCGCCTCAAGTTTCTTTTTGCTCTGTATCCATCCTTCACACTGTTGCAGAAATTATTTTCTGTAACTACAGATCTGACCATTATATTTCCCTACTCAGTAAACTACAAGAGTTCCGTACTGTTGCCTCTAGGATTAAATATAACTCCTCTGTTAAGCTTTCAAAGTCCTTCACAGCCTGGCTCAAACCTGTCTTTTCAATCTCATTGAACATGAGAGCCAGCCAAAATGGCTTTCTCCATGTTACACACATACAACACACACACACACACACACACACACACACACACACACCCCTCCATTTTCCATCTTAGTGACTCTATGCCTAGAATGAACTCTCCTCACCTCTGCTTCATAAAATTACTCTTTTTATTCAAAATGTCACTCAAGCACCATGTTATAAACGAAATCTTTCCAGATCCTTCTTAATCACTAGTGTCCTCCCTCTCACTGGGAAAGAGTGAAGAACGAACTTCACAGACCAGTTCTGAGAGGACAGATGTTTTTTCTTTGTTGTTACAGTTTAGAACTTTGATAATATCACACTTGAATGAGTTTCAGTTTTTGGAAGATCTGACTGTAACATGTGTGTGTACATATATATGTATGTATGTGTATATGTATTTCCCCAATTACATGTTAAGACACAAGAAAATTTTTTTTAAGTTTTGAGTTCCAAATTCCATCTTCCCTTCCTCCCTCCTCTCCCTCCCTCCTCCCTGAGACAGTAAGCAATCAGATACAGGTTATACACGTGCAATCATGTAAAACATTTCCATGTTAGCCATTTTGTACAAGAAGACGCAAATAAAAGAAAAAGAAAGGAAGGAAGGAAGGATGGAAGGAAAAGAAAGGAAGGAAGAAGAAAGAAAGAAGGAAAGAAAAAGAAAAGAGAAAAAGAAAGAGGAAAGAAAGAAAGAAAGAAAGAAAGAAAGAAAGAAAGAAAGAAAGAAAGAAAGAAAGAAAGAAAGAAAGAAAGAAAGAAAGAAAGAAAGAAAGAAAGAAAGAAAGAAAGTATGTTTCAGTCTGCATCCAAACAAGATCCGTTCTTTCTCTGCAGGCGGATAGTATGTGTGCTTTGGGATTGTCTTGGATGATTATATTGCCGAGAATAACTAAATCACTCACTGTTCTTCATTGCACAAAATTGCTGTTACCGTATACAGCGTTAACTTTTTAAAGGTCACTCGGGATGTGGCTGTTCTTCAGCCCCTTAGTCCCAAGAAGTTCCCTGCATTCCATCTGGTGCCAGTAGCCAGTCGCTATAATTCCATCAGAGTGATCAAGGAACCTCCTCACACTTTGCTTTGCTAGCTCCTTGATATTCCATTGTTGTTGTTGTTTTTTTCTAGGAAAACTGCTAAGCTTCCCTTTGACATTTGTTTTTACTTCCTAGACACAAGCTCTGTAACCCTGATTAAGTCACTTAGCCCTTTTTTACGTTTCCTTAACTTAAAAACCTGATCATAACAGCACCTACCTCTCAGGATTGTTGTGAGGATAAGATGAGATAATATTTATAAAAGGTGGTAATCACTTAATAAATGCTTATTTTTTTCTTTTCTCCCTTTGGAAGCATCTCTCTTAATTGAGACTTCACTAGTCACTGTGAACTGATTTTAAGTATCCATTTTTAAAGGGGAGAACAGATGAATATTGTTGCTTATTTCTCCAGGATGTCATTGCTGCTCACATTGCCAGGATCTTTTGATGTATAAGTTTTTTTTCCATGAGTTTTTTTAAGTTCTTTTGGTTTTCGAATGTTTGGTTTTTTACCTTCAAATAAAATGCTCAGGCTTACTAGCAATTGATTCAGGGGGCAGCTAGGTAGCTCAGTGGATAGGGCACCATCCCTGGGGTCAGGAGGATCTGATTTAAAATCTGACTTCAGACACTTAACACATACTAACTATGTGGCTCTGGACAAGTCACTTAACTCCTATTGCCTTGCAAAAAAAAATTGATTCAGGAAATAAAGCACAGATTTCCCCCCACCCTTAAATATGCTCTATTGCAAATTCTTTAGCCTTTTTTGTAGGAAAAATGTGGGAAGATCCAGATTAGTGCTTTTTGATATTTTATTTCTTTTTTCTTTCTGGAAATTTGAAGGATTTTTTTTCTTTGTTGCTACAGTTTTAAACTTTGATGACATTTGACTGAATTTTAAATTTCTCCTTGTCTGAGAGTTTTCTGAATTTTTTTTCCTATTTGTTTCTATTCTTAGAGTGTCACTTGTTCTTGTGGTTCTAGAAAGTTTTTTGGAATGATTTTTTAAATGAGATGGCAGGACATTTTCTTGTTCACTGTTTTCAGAGTTGCTGATGACCCTTAGTTTCAATCATTTACATCTGTCCCTTAGTTCTTTCTCTCTAAATGCTTATTTTATTGATAAGAAGCATGGCAGTGCAGTGGAAAGGGCATTGAACTTGGAGTTACAGGATTTGAGTCCTAGCTTTACCACTTACTGCTAATACCACCTTAGGCAAGTTACTTAAACTCTGTAGCCTTCAGTTTATTCAGCTATGAAATGAGGATCGACTAGATGACCTTTAAAATTTCTCCAAACTTTTTTTTGCACAAACAAAACTAATGCAGTCAACAATTAGAAGAAAAGCAGGAAATTTGGGAAACAAATTTATAGCAAATTTCTCTAATAAAGGTCTCTTTTCTCAAATACATAGGGAACTGAGTCAAATTTATAAAAATAAGAGCCATTCCTCAATTGATAAATGGTCAAAGGATATGAACAAGCAGTTTTCAGAAGAAGAAATCAAAACTATCAATAGCCATATGTAAAAATTCTCTAAATCACTCAAAATTAGAGAAATGCAAAGTAAAACAACTCTGAGACACCACTTCATACCCAACAGATTGGCTAAGATGGCAGAAAAGGAGAATGGCAAATGCTGGAGGGGCCATGAGTAAATGTGTACACTAATGCACTATTGATGGAGCTGTGAACTAGTCTAATCATTCTGGAGAACAATTTGGAATTATACTTAAATGACTATAAAACTGCGCATGCCCCTTTGACCCAGAAATATTGTTACTAGGTCTATTCCTCAAAAGGAGAAGGATTCAAATGTACAAAAATATTTATAGCAGTTCTTTTTGTGGTGGCAAAGAACTGGAAGCTGAGGGAATGCCTATCAATTGGGGAATGGCTGAACAAGTTATGGTATATTAATGTGATGGAATGCTATTGTGTTATAAGAAATGATGAAGGGGATGGTTTCAGAAAAACCTAGGAAGATTTCTATGAACTAATACAAAGTGAGCAGAACTAAGAGAACAATGTACATAGTAACAGCAATATTTGGACACAATCAACTGTGAAAGACTTAGTAACTCTGATCAATGCAATGATCCGCAATAATTCCAAGGGACTTATAATAAAAGATGCTATCCACTTCCAGATAGAGAACTGGCGGATTTTAAGTGCAGATTGAAGCATATTCTTTTCTCTTTGTCTTTTTTTTTAACATGGCTATTGTGACAATATGTTTTGCATAATTTCATGTGTATAATGGATACTGTGTTTTCTACCTTCTCAAACAGGTAAAGGAAAAGAGAGAATTTGGAACTAAAAAAAAAATTTTAAATAAAGACTTCCCCAAAATTTTTATCTGTGATTTTGTCAGTTCAATTATTGCCTAAGTTTATTCTTCTATTTTGGCTGCATCATCTTCTTTTCTACACTCTACAGTATTTAGTCTTCTCTTTTCTGCTTCCAACTTGGGCATTTCCTAGTTTTATAAGTTTTGTTCATTAATCCCCCAAAGACAGCACTCTACCACATCCAGATATCACAACTCATTCAAGCCATTTCCTAATTGATAGGCACTCCCTCAGATTCTGATTCTTTTGTTTTTGTTTTTGTTTTTAATAGTACTTTTTTTTCAATTACATGTAAAGACAATTTTTAACATTCATGTTTTATAAAATTTTGACTTCCAAATTTTCTTCCTCCGTGCCTCTCAGATTCCCATTCTTTGACACCTCAAAAAGAGCTATAAATATTTTTGTACAACCTTAATTAGGGTTTGTTTTGCTTAGGACTAATTCCTTAACCTATCCTCCCTCTCATCACTCCTCCCCTGCATTCATTCTCCCTTTTCCCTCCTATTTCCCTGTTGAATGAAATGAATTTCTGTACCCAACTAACTCTATGTGTGTATTCTTCCTTCTTGGTAAATGACCTCAATTTTTTCAGTGAATTATGAGGCAAAGTTCTCAGTTGAGAGAGTGTGGGGAGAGGTGGATGAAAAAGTATGAAATAACTGCTTTGGTGAGTGAGGTTAATGGATTGATTAGGGATATGTAAAAGGATTGCCTTGCCATAGTGAGGCCCAGTTGAGATTACGTAATTTAAACTTGGAGTAAATTTAGGAAGAATGCCTTTATCACATTTTCTAACCTTGTCCAGCAGTATGTGAGTAGGAGTGAAGGCAGCAGACGCATGGTGGGAGTAATTCAATGTTGAAGTTTATCAAGACAGGATTGACAATAGAATAAGGGGGCAAAGGTCTTAAATGTAGAAGATAAAGAAGAGTTGAACTGGCTCACTAAAAGGTCAAGATAAGGAAGGGGAAAAGGTATAGCCAGCACAGGGATGGTGCTATGGGAAAGAGTAGAGGGATAGAGGGATTAGAAGTCACAGTGAAGATGAAGAACAGGGTTAGCAGTGAAAAGGCAGAAGGAAATACAGATGATAAAAGATTATGTTTAGATGAAGGAATTTCAGAGTTCATGAACATAAAAGTGAAAACCTGTGGTTGATGGCAGACTAAAGGGCAAGACCATCTCTGTATATAGCTAAAGTAGAACAGAGTGATAAGGCATCAGAGTACGTCTTTAGGAATGGTACGTCTGCTCAAAGAAATAACAAATCTATTACTTGGAGCTAACATCCATGCCATTATCAAATCTTTTGCCTACTATTTAAGAAAACATGGATGCCTTAGACTTGGGAGGGAAAAATTTTAAAATATATATAAAAAGAAACCTTTCAAAAAGCTGTGGCCCGATTTTAAATAGCCAATGTTTTCATGTATTTCCTCTGTGGCAAACCATTCTTGTGAGAATAACTACCAATGTTTTTTTTTAAAGTATTATCATTTAAGCTCACTAGGCTACTCTAGCAGAACAAAATTTTTAAATGTTTGTTGAAATCACTACTATAAGAACTAGTTACATTCTAAAAACATTTGGTGCTAAGGAAAATGTTGTGGTATAAATGTCTTAAATAATAATAAAATGTCTTACTTTAAAATGTTTGCCTGTGGTAATACGGCTAATATAAACTGTAATTTTTGTTCAAAATGCTCTCTACAAAATCTTAGGTTTTGTTAGTTTAAAATAAAATTCAACGGGGTGGAGCCAAGACGGTGGATGGCAGAGACTTTCCTGAGCTTCCCCCCAAACTCCTCCAAATACCTTTTAAAAATGACTCTAAACCAATTCTAGAGCAGCAGAACCCACAAAAAGACAGAGTGAAACAAATTTGAGTTGAATATGAAAAGATGATATCTAAAATACAAAATTAAGGGGTGAGAGAGGAATGTACTTGGAGAAAGAAAAAGGGAGAAGTAGAATGGGGTAAATTATCTCACATAAAAGAGGCAAAAAAAGAGAGCTTTTATAGTGGAGGGAAAGCGGGGGAGGTGAGGAGGAGTGAGGGAACCTTACTCTCATCAGAATTGTCTCAAAGAGGGAAGAACATCCACGCTCAATTGGGTACAGAAATCTATCCTACTTAGCCTACAGGAAGGTAATAAGAGAAGGGGGAGGGTGATAGAAGGGAGGGCAGATTGGAGAAGGAGGCAGTCATAAGCAAAACACTTTTAAGGAGGGACAGGGTCAAAGGAGAGAGAGAATAGAATAAACAGGGGTGGGGAACAGGATGGAGGGAAATACAATTAGCAGTAATAACTGTGAAAAAAAGTTTTAAAGCAAGTTTCTCTGATAAAGGCCTCATTTCTCAAACATACAAAGAACTGAGTCAAATTTATAAAAATAAGAGCCATTCCCCAATTGATAAATGATCAAAAGATATGATCAGTTTTCAGATGAAGTAATCAAAGCTATCTATAGCCATATGAAAAAATACTCTAACTCACTATTGATTGGAAAAATGCAAATTAAAATAATACTGAGGTACTACCTCATACCTGTTAGATTGGTTAATAGGACAGAAAAGGCAAATGACAAATGTTGGAGGGAACATGGGGAAAAATGAGACTTTAATGCATTGTTGGTGGAGTTGTGAACTGATTAAACCATTCTGTAGAGTGATTTGGAACTATGCCCAAAGGGCTATAAAACCATGTATACCCTTTGACCAAGCAATACCCCTACTAGGTCTGTATCCCAAAAGAGATTTTAAAACAAGGAAAAGGAGCTATATGTACAAAAGTATTTATAGTAGCTCTTTTCTGGGCGTAAAGAATTAGAAGTTGAGGGGATGCCCATCAAATGGAGAATGGCTAAACAAGTTGTGGTATGTGATTATGATGGAATACTATTGTAGAATAAGAAATACTAAGCAGGATATTCTCAGAAAAACCTGGAAAGATTTGCATGGGCTGATGCAAAGTGAAATGTACTGTGTACCAAATAACAGCAATATCGTAAGATGATCAGCCATGAATAACTTAGCTATTCTCAGTAATACAACGTTCCAAGACAACTCTGAAGAACTTATGATGAAAAATGCTATCCATCCCCAGAGAAAGAACTGATGGTCTCTGAATACAGATTGAAGTATTCTTTATTTTTACTTTATTTTTCCCCTTTTCTATATTTTCTTATACAACATGACTATTATGGATATGTTTTGCATGACTATACATGTATAACCTATATCGAATTGTTTGCCTTCTCAATGCGGGGAGGAGTGGGAAAAGAGGGAGAGAGAGAACTTGGAATTCAAAGTTTTAAAAACGAATGTTAAAAATTGTTTTTACACATAACTGGGGAAAAATAAAACACTAAATAAAAGCTTAAAAGTTCAAACATTTTCTTAAGCCAAAAGAAAATAAATTTTATTAGCTAATTAGAAAAGTGAATTTTACTTCCCCAGTCATTCAGTGCAATTCAAGTAACAGCATGAAATAAGGGTGTGGAGTTTGCTAGTCTCAATCAATACTGAGAAGGTAATATAGCCAATAAATGTGCAAACTTGCTAAACTAACTTAACAGGTTTGCTAAGAATGTCAATGCCACACAACTTAAATTAGAGTCAAACACTGGTTGCTCCCAGAGTTACTTAGCATTTATAAAAAAAAAATCCACTAAGCACTATAGAGAATGAAAGTAAAATTGGGGTATCACTCTACATGCACTAACCAACTTCACTAAATTGCATTCTTAGGATAAAAATGAGTAGACGGGAAACATTTTAAAAGGAATAAAAGTGCTATACAACTGAAAGGTATAAAGGAATAGGGTGTCTGTGGCTTTTTGGGTCCATTGTTGTTGTTCAGTTGTTTTCAGCTCTGTTCAACTCTTCGTGACCCCATTTGGGATTTTCTTAGCAGCAATACTAGAGTGACCATTTTCTTCTCCAGCTCATTTGACAAATGAAGAAACTGAGGCAAACAGGGTTAAGTGACTTGCCCAGGATCACACAGCTAGTAAATGTCTGAGGTCAGATTTGAACTCAGGAAGATGAGTCTTCCTGACTCCAGGCACAACATTCTATTATATTCTATTATAAATGGTAATTTATCTCTAGTAATCTCTTGGGGGCAGTTAAGAGTGACATAAGCAAGGTTGCCATTGATCAGTTGAAAATGTATTGGTAGTGCCACACTCAGGAAGATTGTGGTGACCATTATTCATTGGCCTAAAGATTTTTAAGTGGCCCTATAGGCTGAATCCAAGCCAGAAGTTAGGTAGAACCAATATGGCATGGAAAGTGCTGACTGGTAAATGGAAGCGAATTTCCACGGATGGCAGAAGCCAAGTGGCCAGACTTGGACTCAAGAATGCCTCCTAGTAAAGAAAAAAAAAAGCTGAACTGCCACATCCAGTTTAAATAGGAATGGTCTAAATAACCATATGCGTTGATAAGGACAATGAGAAGAAAATGTTTAAAGAATGATAATTTTCCATCTTTCAAGTAAATAATGTATTACCATTGTCTCTAATTTCTTTTCTTTAACGAGAGATATGAAACTACAGAGTTTCAAAAGAAATTCTAATAAATTTTCCTGTTTGTCACTCTTGATTACTACTTTAAAGGGATTGTTTTGAGTTTTTTTTTTAGGCTTTTATTTTTTATGGAGAAAAAAAACCACATTAGTAAATACAATTTCCCCAAAGAAAAGCATTTTAAAATAAAAAGGTTGAGATCTCACTAATAATCAGAGTTTTAGATTAAAACAATTTCAACTCAACCTATCAAATTGGTCAAAATAATGAAGAGCAATGAAACTCAATGCTAGCAGGGATGTGGAGACACAAGCATACACAGGTATTAGGGGTGGAATTTCAAACTTGTAGAACCTTTTTGAAGAATGATCTGGCTACACACTGTAAAACTAATAAAAATAACATCCTTTGAACCAATAATTCTATTATCAGGAATATGCCCCAAAAATGCTTCGAGTCACACTGCTCCAAAAAAAAAAAAAAAAGCTATCTGTTCTAATTACAAAAAAAGGAAGTAACATAAATGGACGACAATGGGGGAATGATTAAATAAATTATGGCACGTTAATTTGATATAATATCATTATGCCACTAAGACAAGTATGAGAATTAAAAAGGAAATCTGAAAGGATCCTTATGAAACAATACAATACCCCCCCAAAAGTATAGGATCAGAAGAATGGAATATATAAGAAAAAAATGAAAGATAATGAACAGATTACATACAGCAGCAGCAGTAGAAGTGAGCAAGCGAGCTGCTCCGCCAAGATGTGTGACTTCACGGAGGATCAGACAGCAGAGTTCAAGGAGGCCTTCTAGCTGTTTGACTGAATGGGGGATGGAAAGATCTTATACAACCAGCGTGGGGACATGATGCGAGCCCTGGGCCAGAAACCTACCAATGCTTTGGGAATCCCAAGAGTGATGAGATGAATGTGAAGATGCTGGATTTTGAACACTTTTTGCCAATGCTACAGACCATAGCAAAGAATAAGGACCAGGGAACATAGGAAGTCTATGTAGAAGGGCTTTGGGTGTTTGATAAGAAAGGAAATGGCACAGTCATGGGGGCTGAAATACGACACATCCTCATCACCCTGGAGATGACAGAGGAATTGACAGAGGAAGAAGTGGAAGTGTTGGGGGCAGGGCATAAAGACAACAATGGTTCTATCAACTATGAAGAGCTAGTCCAGATGATGCTGAATGGCTGAGAACAACTCCCCTTTCCACAAAGAACCCCCTAACATTCTGAGTGTGAAAATCATACTCTTGTCCCTGAAGTAACTAACTACACTTTCAGGGGTACCAATATCTTTACTTCCAACCCCCACCTTTTGTCCTCTTTGGCCTATTTGCGCTCTTTCACCAAATAAACTTGCTATCTGTTCCTACGGGAAAAAAAAAGATAATGAACAAAGAATTTGGACAGGGACTTAAGACGGAGTGACTGAAGTTGATATTGACATTAATTTAAATAATTTATATTTATTTACAAATCTGTGTTTATAAATGTATGTTACTTATATAATTTTGTATTTTAAATATATAATTCTAGTTATTTATATAACATAATGATTATATTATATAAATATATTTATAAATTCATAGATTAAATATAATCAGTTACTAAGTTTAGTTGGTGGTATGATGTTGAATTTTAAGTTTTTAATAAAACATTTTATTTTTAAAAGAGGTTTGTTCATTTTTGTATTAGGTAGTGTTGAAGATGAATGAATAAATTAACTACATCATCATCCAATTTGCTCTTTAGTCTTTCGATATTTTCTTCTTAGGATAAAAACAAAGTTAAACTAATATATGGCTGTGCCATTGATGTCAGATAAAAATGATGGAAGAGACAGTAGGTTGCATTTGCAAGATAGTTGAAGCAACGTGATAGCATCTCAGGCATTGCCCCAAAGTGAGACCTCACATACAACCAACAGCACATTGCTTAAATAAGCTGATACTTCAGGAGCTGAAGATTGATTTAAGATGTGAAGTATACTTCTTTGAAGACATTCTGCCTCACCTTTTTATAATAGTCATTTCCCAATATAGGCTCCATTGAATCCTTCCTTGTAAAAGTTAAGTGAAACCAACCTAGACAGTAATCACTTCTGACAACATGTGGAACATTCAGAGAGGAGGGAAGTGTGTTTTATCACATGCTCTCTGGGACTATAATTAATCATCACAATCAATCGAAGTTTGGCTACCTTTCAATGTTTCCATTTATATTATTATTGTCCCTTCTCACCTGTCCAGAAGACTATAATCTCAATCATTCTCCCTTCTCTAAACTTCATCCTAATTAACTCACTATTCGTCTTACCACAGCAGCTTTTCAGCCCTCTTCAAACCTCCCACGGCTCCTCGTCCCACAACTCTAAGCCAAGAATCTTGCAAAATGAGGACATTCACTAAGAGCTCCCTCTTCTCCCATCTTCTTCATCTCCCATGACCCAGATGTCTTCTGCAACTATCTCCTTCTTCACCCATCTTGCATTAAGTGACATAAACATCTTTACAAGCACAAATGATCCTATTTAATCTCATCTTCCCCAGCAGATTACCTCCTCTATCATCTCGCCTCTCACTCATCTTCAATCTCTTCCCATCTACTAGCTGCTTTGTTATTGCCTACAAACATGCCCACGTTTCTCCCATCCTCAAAAATCCATCCACCCCCATTAGCTATCATCCCATAGTTTTTCTTCTGTGACTGAAGGCTGTCTATAATAGATGTCTCCACTTCCTCTCCTCTCATTCTTCTTCTGTCTAGTCTGGCTTCCAACATCATCATTCAACTGAAACTGCTCTCCAAAGCTACAAACGATCTCTTAATTGCCTAATCTAATACCCCTTTCCCAATTCTCATCCTTCTTGACCTTTCTTCAGTCTCTGATACTATCTTCTCTCAATGTTTTTAGCTGGAACTTGAAGGAAGCCAGAGAAGCCAGGAGGTTAAAAAGATGAGGAGGGACAGTATTCCAGACATGTGGAATAGCCAGTAAGATGGAATATCTTATTCAAGGAATAGCAACAAGGCGAGCATCTCCCGGTTCTCCTACCTATCTGACCACTCCTTCTCAGTTTCCTTTGCTTGCTCTTTTTTTTTTTTAAGGCAATTGGGGTTAAGTGACTTGCCCAGGGTCACACAGCTAGTAAGTGTCAAGTGTTTGGTCTGAGGCCAGATTTGAACTCAGGTCCTCCTGACTTCAGGGCTGGTGCTCTATCCACTGTGCCACCTAGCTGCCCGCCTTTGCTTGCTCTTCAAGGTCACACCCACAAACCTTAGGTATCACCCAAGGGCTCTCTTCTATTATCCCTCTATACAATTTCACTTGGTGATCTCATCAGTTCCATGGATTCAATGATCATTTCCATGCTAATTATTCTCAAATCTACTTATTCTGTCCTAAACTCTGCTGACCTCCAGTTTCAAATCTCCAAATCTCTTTTTTGTGGTTGTTGCTGTGCAGTCATTTTGAGTCGTGTTCAACTCTTCATGACCCCATTTGGGGTTTTCTTGGCAGATACTAGAGTGGTTTGCCATTTCCTTCTCTAGCTCACTTTACAAATGAATAAACTGAGGCATACAGGGTTAAGTGACTTGCCCACAGTCACACAGCTAGTAAGTGTCAGAGGTCAGATTTGAACTCAGGAAGACGAGTTTTCTTGACTCTAGGCGTGGCACTCTATCTATTGCACCAACTTAAACATCTCAAACTGGATGTTCTGCAGAAATTTTAAGCTTAGCATGTATAAAACTGAACTCCCCATCTTTCTTCTTAAACCCTTACCCCATTCAAAACTTCTGTATTATTGTCAATGGTATCACCATCTTTCCAGTTATCTAGGTTCATAACCTACATGTAATCCTCAATTCCTTACTCTTTCACCCCTATATCCAATCTTTTGCCAAAGCCTGTTTTACCTTCACGACGTATCTTACATAACCCTTTCTCTCCTCTGACATTTGCCACCACCTCGATGCAGGCCCTCCTAACCTCATGCCTGGACAATTTTAATAGCCTTCTGTATCTCTCTGCCACAAATCACTTCTCTCTTTTGGCCCACTGGTTATGATTTTTAGTTTTATCAAAGACGAGGCTACTGTGTCCATTTGCTTCTATATACTGTGTAATCTGTTCTACTAATCAACCAATTTCTTATCCAATGCCAAACTGTTTTGACCATTAGTACTTGTAGCATAGCTTGAGACCTGTTACAGTTAGGTCCCCTTCCTTCCCATCTTTCTTTTTTAATTCTTTTCAGATTCTTAACTTTTTGTCCCTCCAGATGAATTTTTTTTCCTCTTTACTTCTTTAGATCTGTGTGTAGTGTTTTGTACTTCTGTCCATATAATTCCTCTGTGTGTCTTGGCAGTTAGACTCCCAAGTATTTTATATGTTCTGTAGTTACTCTAAATGGAATTTCTCTACTTTCTGCTGGATTTTGTTGGTAACAAACAGACATGCTGATTTATGTGGGTTTATTTTATATACTGCAGATCTGTAGTTTTTCAGGTGATTCTCTAGGGTTCTCTAAGCGAATCATCATATCATCTATATAAAGCATTAATTTTGTTTCCCCATTGCTTATACTTAATCCCTCGATTTCTTCTTGTATTGCTATAGATAGATACCAAAGATCTCAATTGTCAACTATGATGGTCTTCTTTCAGTCCTCTTCCTTTTCAGCCTATTGGCTGCATTTGACCATTGCCTTCTCAATCTCATTTACTATTTTATCAGATCATACTCCTGAGGGTATTCAAAAGGCACTGCCCTAAGCCCCCTACTTTTTTCTTTTTACACTCAGTGACCTCATCAGCTCCCCTAAGTTTATCATTTCTATGCTAGTACATTAGTTCTCACCCTTTCTCATCCCACATAGCCAATCAGTTGCCAAATCTTGCCATTTCTACTTCAACATCACTCACACCTGATCCTTTCTACCCTCACAGCCACAACCTTAGTTCAGACCCTCACCACCCCCCTGCTATTACAATAACCTCCTAATTGGCTTTCCTAAGGTCTCCAGGCCATTTTCCATATTGCCGTCAAAATTATTTTACTTAAGCACAAATCTGATTGGGTGACTGCCTGACTAGAAACAAATATACTATTTAGCTTTTAAAGCCCTTTTATAACCTAGTCCCAATCCATCTCTAAATAAACTTATTGTCCCTTTACTTCAAATTCAGCAAACTGGCCTTCTGTCTGGTCTTCACACATGACATTCCAACTCCCCCCTCCAATGCCATCACACTGGCAGTCCCCTATTATACTCTCTGCATCTCCGATTCATAGAAATCTCCACCTTCAAAAGCAGCTCAAGCATTACCTTCTACATTTAAGTCTTTGCTGATTGCTTCAACTGTTAGTAGCCTCTCTCTCAAACTACTTTGAATTTAACTATTTGTACTTTTTTGTCATTGTTATCTGCCCCATTGGAATGTAAGCTCCTTGTGAAAAGGAATTTTTACTGTATTTGTATCCCCAAGTGACTAAAAGTCGTTCATATGTAGTAGACTTTTAATAAATAATTATAAAAATAGCACACTTTTACCAATTTATAGTCCTGTACTTTTACCAATTCCTGTTACTTCTTAGTGAAAATACTCCATTACATTCATCCTCAATCAATGGGCCCTGAACACTTTCAGTTCTTTCCTACCAGAAAAACTGCTATGCAGTATCCTCTTGAAGGCACCACTGAAGCAAGTATCTGGTTCAGTCTTTAAAAAGCAAGCCAAAACCCCTGCCCCCATTGGAATTCTTTGAAATATAGGTGATATATAATTCTTCCTAAAGATAGAGGAATGAAGATGACTTATGAAGTAATTTCCCCAAGTGTAGTGTGATAGAAAGAATGATGGACTTGTAGTTGGGAAGCTTGAATTAAAAGCCCAATTCCAACACTTACTGGATGAATGAGCATGGGCCCTTAAGGCATTTAGCCAGTTTCTGAGTTTGAAACATGAGGAAAATAGTACTGGCAAGACTGTAAAGGAAAACATTATGTAAACCTCAAATAAAGATGATAATATACAAGGTATCACAAAAGTCAATGCAGTTTTAAACTTCTTTAATAACTATTAAAACTTGGGGCAGCTAGGTGGTGCAGTAGATAGAGCACCAGCCCTGAAGTCAGGAGGACCCGAGTTCAAATCTGGCCTCAGACCAAACACTTGACACTTACTAGCTGTGTGACTGGGCAAGTTACTTAATCCCAATTGCCTAAAAAATTAAATAAATAAAATAACTATCAAAACTGCACTAAGACTTTTGGGGTACCCTGTATTTTTTTTTAGAATAATAACAGGATCCCAAATTTTAATCCTATGTAATTCAATTTTAAGGGTGGTTGGGGTAGAGAAAAGCAGACTATAGACTTTAAAGTCAAAGATTCAACTAAAAAGTTTGCTCATAACTGTACTTTAGTAAACATTTGTAAATTATGTTATTTATGCTAATCCAATTACAGTAATGATTTGCTTCCTTTTTTAAAACTATTAGAGAGAGAGAGGAATTGAGAGTCTATAAACTCTTTTGTCCAGTTTTGGGGAGAGATTATATTGTGAATGAGTATATGTTTACATTCGGTTTTACTGAACACTTTAAACACAAGCTGACAAAGTAAAACAAAAAAACTAAAGATCCAAGGGCAAGACACCAATATATAAAGCAGCTATAAGTTTTTTTTTTATACACATGAAAAAGAAATGATGATACTGCTATCCTATGAGGCATTATTTTATGCAAATTGTGAGTATGCATTTATGAATTTACAATCACTAATGATTAAAATAACTCTGAGGTTTCATCTCACCTTTACCAACAACTTGGTAAAGATGATAAAGTATCTTCATATTCAATGTGGGAAGAACTATAGGAAAACAATCATACCAACTACACTGATGGCTGATCCAACTGTTTCAAACATCAAGGAAAAAAATTTCAAATTATTCAAAGTGACTAAATTAAATTGACCCAGTGATAACAATAGTAAATCCCACAGAGCAAGCTGAAGACAGAGGAAAGTTCCCAGGTAGACCAAAATAAATTCATAGCATAATTTTTTATGGTAGCAAAAACAGTGGCAACAACGTAGATGCCCATCAATTTTGGAATGACTTAACAAATTATGAGAAATGACTATAATGGAATGTTATTAGGCCATAAAATAATAAAAATGAAATGTTGAGAAGAGTCATATAATCTTATGCAGAGTGAAAAACCAAAAGGATAATATTCAAGGTGACCATACTAATGAAAAAAATACTAAAAGAGATCAGAATGCAAATTAACATAATGGTCATTTTGACTGCCGAAGACTGGTGAAACATTTTATTTTCCCCCTCAACTTTTATTGCTATGTATTTTTTACATCACCTTCATTTCTGAACATAGCTTTTCCCCATTCCCTACCCAGAGAACCATCCCTTCCAACAAATAAGAGAGAAATAAAAAATAAGCTCAGCAAAATTATGACACCAACTGAGTTTTACAGTATATGCAACGTTTTGCATTCACAGCTTCTCACCTCTACAATGAAAGAAGGTGCATTTTCTCATATTTTTCCAGGCTGAAGTTTAGATATTATAATTAATGTGTTATTTCTCTCTCTCGCATCACCCCACCCTCATTTGCAATGTTGCCAAGCCATTTGTTTTATTCTTCTAGCTCTGCTTATATTGGAATCAATTCATTGAAGTCTGCCTATGCTGCTCTCAATCCTTCAGGTTCAGCTTTTTCATGGCTCAGTAATATTTATACTTTGTTCTTCTTGGTAGACAGATGAGACTATCAATTTAGAATGTTGCATATACCTTCAGACGTGGTCAACGTGTTGGCTTGTTTTACTTCTTTTGTTATAAGGGAGGTTTCTATCTATGGGGGCGAGAGGGATACTTGGAAGTGACAACGAGGTAAAAAGAGCAATGAAGGTTTTATCAACCTTCTACAACAAAAAACTGTGCCTATGCATCACTTATGTTAGGATTATGTGAAAATATTTCAGCACACTGGTACAAATTAAATATGTGATTCACTTTGGCATGATCTTTATCCTAAAAGAAAGGATAATAATACGAGTAAATATGGATATCACTGACCTCCATAAGGCATTTTTAGCAACAGCAATAATGATCTAGTTGTGTCAAGAAATACATGTTCATTTTTGATGATGCTTTTTTCTCAGCTGCTTTCTTAAAATCCTATTCAACATTAACACATGAGAAGAGAACTGAGTTATGATGATCTCAAGTCTGAGCATTAATCTCTCATTATTCAAAAAGCATCATCTCCACAATGAAGGTAAATTCCACCCTATCTGCAGCAACTGGACCTATTCCTTCTCCTTTTACTGAGTGTTAAAGGTCTGTAGAGTGCCTAGGCTAATCCTTTCATTTTATATATGAAGGAACTGAGGCCCATTCCTCATAGGTATTTCTATAAATCTGCAGAAATATTAATTGGTGTGCCTTATGATCTATTGATATTCCTGATAAGTAAAATTTGTAAAAATAGTAAGCATACATCACATTTATTGCTATTAAAGTTCTCTAACAACAATTAACTTTTATAAACAAAGGGTCACTGAGTTAGAAAGATTAATATTAACTAAGCTACAAAAGCAGAAGAGGAATAATGCCAATCACCTTAATAGCACTGCCTTCATAACATCTGGAAAGTTCTACCATTTTATGGTAGATTAGCAAAGTTTCTGAAGCCAGGACTGCCACCCAGTGGCAATACTAAAGTAATAAATAACTTTAAGACAAAATCATGTTTAAGATAATTATGTTTTTCAAAACTGAATTAAATTTACAGATTTCAATTTTTAAAAGTTCTTTTGGTTCATTAAGAGTCTGTAAATAACATGTAGAGACACAAAAAGATAAACAGTTCACATATTTAAGGAACACTGAAGAATTCTTGTTTAAAAAACCAAAAGGATCATTCTAACTTTAAAATTCCACAGAATATTGGTCATTATTCATATTTTTACTGATTTTCCACCATTTACTAAGTGAAGTAGCTTTAATAAACATCCGAAATTAATTTTTAATAAGCATTTTCAGTTGACTGTCTAGCTTAAATCTTCAGGTTTCAATTTGTGAGTGAAACAAAATACTCAACAAGGTGCAACTATGAAGTAATGATACCAACTTTCCCATGAGGCACACAGAATTAGTCTAATTACTATAGTCATGTCTCATATTAGAAACCAACATACTTGGTTAGAAAAAAAAAACCAAATCTACAATTAAGAGCATCTACAAAAATAGACTTTGAAATAAAACACATAACTCGATGAATAAGTCCTGTTTCTCCCACAGAAAAGCAAGACCAGTTCACAAATTCTTCAAAGTAAGGCATATTTGGGAACAAAACACTAAATTTAGTGTTCAGGTCAACAAGTCCTGACTGTCTCCTATCAAAACTAGAAAGCAGAGAGTAGGACATATTTTTTTTTAAAAAAGCATTTCTAATAACTGTTGATGTTGCCTAGGAAAAAGTCAAGTATCTTACAGTTTAGTCTTTTCCCCAAAACTTTGCCATTTCTTATTTTTTGTTGGCACAGACTACATCCTGAAAATCCTTTGGAAAAAATGACACTATAGAGTTCATTTCTCATTTTAAAAGCTAAATGTATCTCACAGAGATTGCTTTGTTTTCACACAAGTAACAGATGGAGAATAATCAGAAAAGGCCAATTCAGTTCTTTAGGGTATTTCCCCTGCCCCCTCAATAGCTTAAAAACTCCACAGAATTTCTTCCAACCTTCATGTTTTACATGAAACACAGGCAGTGAATGAATTTCGTAAAATTATGACAGACAGGCTTATTTGGTATTTACAATGGCTTAGAAGAAAAATGGCACCTGGAAACCATCTCTAATCTTTTCCAGTGATTATTGTTCTTCAGTCCTACATAAAAAAAGATTAATATTTCCAGGGAAATTTATTTTAGAATATTTGATTATAGGGACACAATATTTTTATACTTCAAGAGACAGTGTAACAAAAGCAATTGCCTAATATGGTAACCCTACTAGAAAAATAAAGGATAAGTAATTTAGAATGTCTATAATTTAAAGATGTCTGTCTTTCACTAAACTGATGATGTAAAAATATAGAACTTATTACTGGAAACAAGAAAAAGGAAAAGCAACAATAAAGCTGAAAATCAAAAGATGGAAGCAATTGCTTTACAAAGTTTTTTTTTTTTACATAAAATGGCATATATGTGCATTGCTATGTTATAATAAAAATACATATGTATTATAGTCAATTTCATATAGAGTTAAAAACATCAACTTCCGGTCTGGCACGATTGGACCAACATCTTCTTAGTCTTCAATTATATTTCTAATTTGAAATTTGCGGCAGTTATTCTGGTCATCTTTCTATCATGATAAATGCTTGATGAGATATAATTTTTCTCCTTGTTCACTTGTAAAAATTGGTGCTTTTTTATAATGTTCTACAAGTTCTTCCATGGTGCTGAATTTACGCTGTCCAATGCAGTAAACAGTGTCTTTCAACTGGACTTTAAAATGCTTGTTTTTCCCTTGTGCTTTCAAAGATACTGAGAAATCATTTGGCTAAAAGAAAACAAATATACATTTAGAACTTAAGTCATTTTTACCAAAAATTAAAGATATGGCTATCACAGTTTTATTATAGATTATACCTATAATAAATAAATTCTCAGCTATAACATGTGATACATAACATACTTCTACCTCCAAGCAAAGATTATTTGATAAACATATGGAACAACCTTGCTTTATCCACCTCCTTACAATTAGTCTCTGGTAACAGAAAACTCTGAGGAAAAAATTCTGAATAATCAATTCTTGTCCTAAAGGAAAAAGGAATGAAGCTTTTCAAGGAAACTTGCAACAATCATCCAAAAGGCTCCAGAGCAGAGACCTAATTCAAGTCTTCAAGGTTACACAATAAGAAGTGGTAGTATATTAGGAAATTTTTGGTTAAATGTTTTGGCCTTGCAAAAATATCTACTAAGAAAAAAAGAAAATGCAGTCCTTTGCTCTCAAAACTACCACCTTTACGTCCCACAGCAATCCAAAAAGCCTTTCAACAGGCAGTTTTCTGAGTTAGAAATACACAACTTCAACCTTCCCAAACATATGAAAAGACAGTAAGTTCTACACTGACTCACACTTCCCCACATGTACTCCCCCATCATTAATCCTGTCCTTTTCTCTCACCTCCCACTCCTGTGGTAAGCTATCCAGAGCTGATGGTATCACCACAAGGCAATTCTTAGCACAAGAACTGTCTAATCTAATATCTCTCTATCAAAATCTCATTGTGCAGTACAGATATTTGGCTAACCACTTATTTTTCCAAACCACTAATTACAATATTTTTTTGGCATAAATATACACAGAGCATCCATCCTCCTCTCATACCTCAAGAAAATCATTCCCCTTAATTCCTTTTGTGATTTTTTTTTTGAAGCAGTTGGGATTAAGTGATTTACCCAGAGTCATATAGCTAGTAAGTGTCTGAGGGTAGATTTGAACTCAGATCCTAATGACTCTCAGGCTGGTGCTCTAACCACTGTGCCACCTAGCTGCTCCGCCCCCTTAATTCCTTTTGAAGTAAAAAAAAAAACCCTTAATTATGGTTGACAAACATAAGCATATTTATAACATTTATATAATGAAAAGAAAAAGAAAAAGAAAATAGTAGCTAACATCTATATAACACTTTAAGGTTTGTTTAATATGTTAACTCAATTGGTCCTGAACAACTCTGGGAGGTAAGTATTACCTAATTGTATAGATGAGGAAACTGAAGCTAGAAGATACACTGACTTGCCTAGTCACACAGCTAAGCAGATAAGGCAGAATATGAACTCAGATCTTCTTGACTCTGTCTAGTAATCTATTCAATGAGTCACCCAGTTGCCCCATTAAGAAAAGGAAAGCAACTAAGTTCTGAAATCAAATTCACGTGATCGACCCCTTAAGATCCCTAAAAAAAGTCCAAAAACCCTTCTGAGAACCTCACCAAGTCTCCATCTACTACCATATCTTCCTCAAATTAACCTTGTGCTTTTACATTTTGCCCCTTTGAGAGGCAGTGTGGTATAACAGGTAGCAAGTCAAGAGGACCTGGGTTCTAATCACACCTTACATTTAGTAATTTTGTGGCCCTTAGCAAGAAACAATCTCAGCCTCAGTTTTCTCATTTGTAAAAAAGACATAATAATAACTGTAGTACTTACTTCACAAGGTTGTTGTGAAGAACAAATGAAAAAGCATATGCAAAACACTTGTCAACTAAGGTATTATAATAATGTCAGGGTTCATTTGTTTTTTTAACCATTTTTATTTAGTTCATTTTTTCAGCATTATTTCATTACTAGTACTGAAATAGAATTGTTTTCCTTAAAAATGAAAAGGATTAATTCTATGTACATTACAGGCTTAATAAGCCTACACTACACAGGCTGGCCTGGGAATTATCATTTATAATACAGATTTTATCACTGATATTGGTTTTGTTCTATTTTGGTTTTTTGAGGGGTATGAAAATGTCTGCCAAATTCCAAACAACATGCAAAGAAACTTGGAATACAGTCTATTTATAAATTGGGATTTCTCTATATTCTTACAGGGAAATATTTGAATATTTAATTCAAAGGCAAATCCCCCAACTTAAAATATATTTTAGTTTCCGTTTTTCTCAACCAGTATCAATTCTGATTTGGTCAGTTTCTAATTTTCCCAGTTCCTCAGTTTGATGCACAAGATAGTATTTCAGAATGCAAGACCAAATAGCCTGATAAAGAAATTAGGTCAAATTAGAGGATTTATTTACATAGTTTCTAGTTCTAAGGAAAATTCAGAACCTGATTGTGATTTATCAATGAAAAATGACTTACTGAAGATTCACTATCTCGAATGAGGAAGTCCCCTTCATTCCCTCTTTCATTCAATGCCATTTCTGCCTGATGTCTAGTGACTTTCCCATAATACCACGGGTTGCCAGCAAATCTGCCGGTGACTGCTGGACCAATGTAATCACACTGTGGAGGTGATGGTTCCAATCCTGAGGTTAGATGACTATTATGCATGACAGTAACATAGTTCTTTGGCACCAGGCCCACCTGCCCATTAATCTTCCGACATTTCCACCACTCAGGGTCATTTTCAGGTTTTTCAATAACATCCATCACTTCTCCTTTCTCAAAATTTAGCTCTTCATCATTGGAGGAGCTGAAGGGGTAGAGAGCTTGGACCACATGTAACACCTGTCCACTATTTAAATTGTTGACAACTGCTGCTAATTTCTCTGATAAGGAGCCCATATGGTCACCCAAAGGACTGTCGCTTTCTTCAGTCACATAGTTTGAAGGAAACCATCCAACCTGTCCATTATAGCTCCCCCGCCACCAACCATCGCTGCATTTCTCCATGACAACCACCTTTGTCCCTTTTGTCAAAGATAGTTCATCCTCCCTCTCTGCCATGTAATTAAATTTCACATAAGCAGGCATGTTGAGGTCATAGAGACGTTCTCCAGGGTCAACAAAACTGTCATCAGCAGGAGATGCAGAATCTGGCACACTGGGTTTCCTTTTCACTTTTCCAATACCTGTTTACATAAAAAATAGGGATGGAAAAAGAAAAAGAAAGCAATAATTACCAAAAAGTTATCATCTGATCATTATTCATAAAGTCTTCAGTTTTCAATGTGGTGCATCTTTCTGGGAATGAGCATAAATTTTTTTTTGTCTCACTAGTGATATGGACTTAAATCCTACCATCCACATGACATAATTTATCTCGCCTACAATACCCACTCTTTTACTGTTTACTGCTCAAAGAATAGATGGCAGCTACACAGATAGAAATATGGATAGAGATATAGTGGATAGAGAGGTAGGCTAACAGTCAGGAAGATCTGAATTCAAATCTGGTCTCAGACACTACACCTATGTAACCCTGAGCAATCATTTGATTTCTGTTTGCCTCAGGTTTTTTTCCCCCTTGTAAAATGGGAATAATAATAGCATCTACCTCCCAGGGTTACTGTAAGGATCAAATAATAATTGTAAAGTACTTAACACATTGCTGGGCATATAGTAAGCACTATATAAATATCAGCAATTATTATAATTATTTCAAATAACTATATGCAGATAATATGGTATCCTGAACTTTAATATATTTTCTTTTTAAAAAGCTTTTCCTACTTTTGAAATCTGTATATACAGATGTAAAAAAAAAAATAAGTTAAAACCTAAAGCTATCAACATATAAGTGAAATAGTTGTGGCTCTTACTTTAAAAAATCCCCCCAAAGTAGGTGTCCATTAATTGGGAGAACAACTTATGCCATGCAAACAATGAAATATTATTGTACTGTGAGAAATTACTAATATGAAGAATTTAAAAAAACTTGGAAAGATCTGTATGCAGAGCAAAAGAAGCAGAACACTTTATTTAACTATAATAATGTAGAAGAAAACAACACTAAAACACACTTCAGAACTCTGGTCAATGCAATGACCAGTGCAGTGACTGATGATGATGAAGTATACCTCTTGTCTCCTGGCAAAGAGGTGGTGGACTATAGGTTTAAAATGAGTCAGGCATTTTTAGGTGCACCCAACATAGTAAACTGTTTTGCTAATTAATTGTATTTACTTGTTATAAGACAGGAGGGAGAAAAAGAAAGCTTAAGTATCTACATAATGCCTATTACATTTCATGTACTATGCTAAGTATTTTACAATTATTATCTTATTTGCAAAGTAGAGTGTGTTATTATCTTCATTTTATAGCTGAGGAAACTGGGGCAAACAAGGTTAAATGACATGCCCAAAGTCATACAGCTTACAGTAAGTGTTTGTGGCCATATGTGAACTCAGATATTCCTAACTCTAGGCCCAGTGCCTTATCCATTGTACCCCTTATCCATCTGTCTCAGAGAAAAATTCTAATTGTCAGAGTGAAGGGATAGTGCTTGTTTTCTTTTTTTTTTTTTTAAGGCACCAACATTTAAAAAGAAAACAAATAGACCTTAATTTACTAGAAATTATCAAAAATCAGTCAAATCTAGAAGTAAAATGTGCTGATTACAAAAGTAGCCTTTAATCATTATCATTCTCTTTCTGTATTTCAGAAATCCTAAAGAAATCACCTCTAAACCCAATAGACATACTAAATTAGAAGGAAGGACTACACTAGCAAACTCAGTTGATATCTCAGAGAATAAAATGACAGTAGTTGATTATTTTGTTCTTAGAAGTGGAAATACAGATAGGTAATTTTATGGTATTAATCACTTCAACTTTCATGCTTCAGAGTCAGAACACAATTAGGATGCCTTGTTTACAGACAGAGGTGTGGACTACTGGCCAGTGACTGTGGTGTCCTACTGCTGGATTAGGTCTTAAAGTTAACAATCTCAGTGATCTGCTATCAAATGAGAGAATGAGTATGAAAATACTTCTAGAAGGTAAGTGATATACAACTGTAAGGTATTTCTATTCATTACTTTCTGGCTCAAGTCAGGGACTAGCAGAGGAACTGGGAGGAGGGATAAGGAAGAGGTACTAAGCAAACAATAAAGATTCATTCAATTTTAAAATGTTGGAGTAGTTCAAGCATGTTACCATTCCACAAATAAACAACCAGATACTCTCATTACATACCTGGCTTCCATAGAAGTCAAAACCCCTAATCCATATATATCTATCTTTTTTTTCACCCTCTTCCCAACTACAGTTAAATATCATCTTTCTTCACTCCAATCAGTCCTTGATGTGTCAGACTGCTCTTAATCTCCTAATCAACCATCTATTTCTCCAAACTTCACATCTTATTTTTGCCATTTGTTTTGTCATCAAATTCCACTTATAATTCTTGCCTGTGGAAGACCTACTAAGAAAGACTCCATAAGTCAATTATGGCCATTTACTTACTAGATTAAGGAGAAAACAGAATGTAAGTGAAAAGTGTGGTGTTTGAAAATGCCTAGGTTAAGTCCATAATAAAAAAAAAAGAAATTTTTTAAAAAGAAAAAGATTGCAAAAATATCTGGATAAAGTGAAATGAAGGAAATGTATCCACCTAAATTAGGTTAATCTTTTTCATGTGGTCAAAAAAAGGTCACAGAGATAACCATAAAGTTAATATCCACCCTCCCACTGGCTTTGGAACCAGAAACGACTGGTTAAGAAATGTCTACTCTTTTCCCTTGAGGCTTTTATATGATGGATCCTCTAGCCACATACCATATCTTCCTCCTTTGATCCTCTCTTCATTCTGAACTCTTACCAGACTGCTACCTTATCATGACATCTTAGATTTAAAGGGGTTCTAGAACAGGTAAACTGGGGTCTGTGAACTGATTTTTATAATTTTCTTTCAATATCATTATCTTCCTTTGCAATCCTATGTATTTTATGCCTTTAAAAACATTATCATGAGAAGGGGTCCGTAGGTTTCACCAGAAGGCCCAAGGGGTCCATGATACAAAAAAGTTTAAGAATTTCTGCTCTCAAATGTACCTAGCCCAACTCCTCATTCCATGCAGAACATCTCTTCCAAAATAAGCCCAAGTGCCACCTCCTACAGGAATCTGCCTCTCTCCCCAGCCCCCAGATACTAAATGACTTTATATTTCCTTTGTATATATTTTGAATTTCATTTAGTTTTCTGTGTATGTTGTTTTCCCACCAAAAGCTCCTTGGGGAAAAGGACTGTTTTGTTTTGGTTTTTTTGTCTTAATAGCACTTAGCATAGTACAGAACATAGCCTGGCACATCGGAAGCACTTAATAAATGCTTAATGAATAAATGAATCTCTCACAATTGGTCATTCACCGGACAACTCTAAGTGTTAAATGCTGAAATCTGCCTCAATTCTCATCCTATGTTCTAGGACTACACAGAGTAAACATACCTATTTCTTCTTCCACATGACAGAATTTCAAATACCTGAGTAACTGAGTTTTCTCATCTCCTAATACATTCCTCAAATAATAAAAGTTTTTTTTATAGCACTTTAAAGCTTGCAAAGCATCTTCTAAACATTGTCTCATTTGAGCTTCACAAGAGTTCTGTGAAATATATACCACAGGTATTGTTACCCCCATTTTAGAGAGGAAAAAATTATTTGCCCAGTCAGAAAGTTAGTGAGAGTTGAAGGCAAGACACCTTCCCTTCCTCCTTCCTTATCTAGCTTCTGAGAATAAATAGAAAGCGTCTTGGTAACTTTTTTCTCTGCTTCCTCAAACACCTCTGGCATAGGAGAAACTAATTATCACCACCCAGTTTTACAGAAAAATAAAACAAACACTTATGCAGATCAAATCAGACCTAAGTGATCACAAAAACTCTATTTTTAAAAAGCCCACAGAAGACACACAGATCATGTTCATATATTACGTCAGTAAATTTAAATATTATTTTATCACATAATGTCAAAAACAATCCTACAAGTACATGATTTTCTTTCAGTATTTTAGCTAGTAAGGAGTTTTAGCAACTCTTCCAAAATGCTCAAACACATGAAAAATATCAACCTCTAATGGTTATAGATTGTAATTGGGTTAATTTTAAATGTTTATAACCAATATCTAGCTTCTACTAATCTGTATCTTTTTTTTTCCTTCAAAGTTTAAGGGAAAAAATTACTGCTAAAATACTTCAAAATTCAAAGATAATTAACTCAAAATTCAAGCTCCTTTGTATAAGCTTGTTAACATGAACTTTAGTCATTTCTATGGTTTACCAAAGTTTGTTTTCTACTTTAAATGTTGATTTTAAGAGAAAAAATAAGCATACTGTATCTAAATTGGAAATTTAGTTGAACAATCTATATTTTCATCTCCATGTCACTAGCCAACTCTAAAGTACTTTAAGTAATCTAGCTTCATCTAAGGCAGAATTAATTTTATTTAAAATTCCCCACAGTCACATATTCCATAAGAAAAAATGAAAAACATCAACTTTATGACAAAACATAAATAGGCCAGATCTTTCTATGGAACATTTACATCTTTAAAGGGAGAAAATCTAGCTCAAAGAAACACAAATACTGAAGCAGATCTACGGAGCTAATAAACACTTAAACTTACTGAAAAAGTCTTTAATGATGTTCAACCAATCCATTTTGCTCAAAATCCTGTGCTCTCCTTCTTTCAGTGGGTCATACAGCTCGGGATAACTCTCAGTGAGCTTCCTGGTCTGTTCTTCAACACTGAAACTCCCCACACCCAATCCATGTGACTTGGCCCATACCCAAACAATAAAAGTTTTTCTGAGGCTTCTCCCATTCCGAAACTTTTGATCTTCACAAGAACTTGCTTAACAAGTACGTCATGTCTGTCACAAAAAAACACTCTAACTTTCAAATATAAAAAAAAAACTGAAAAGGTGGCCTAAGCATTTGATAATACTTACTGAAGCGATTTTTTTCCTTGCTAGTACTAAGTTCTATCTCCATCTTTTTTGGTATTTTCCCTTTCTTTTTCTGTTTAACTCTTAGTAACCGGTATAATCAGGAGCAGTCTGGTCCATTAATTACTTTGGGGAATTTCCAAGTAACAAATGGCTGCATGCAAAAGTTTAAAATACTGGGAAATGGTTGGCTGGATGAAATCGCCAGATTATTATCATCATTCCAGCTATATGAACAAATGACTTAAATAGATTTCATAGAGTACTTTAAGTTCCCCTAAAAAAGCAACACCACATAAGTGAAAAGAAATAAATCATATACTAGTTAACTAAGTCTTAAACAGTTGACTAAAACGTTATCAATACTGTCAAGAAAATAGTAAGCAAGATTTTTCTTGTATAAACAAATCATTTTAAAGATACCTAATTTGGTTTCCAAAAAACTATATTAATAAACACAAAAATTAGAACTCCTCCCTCCTTATCACACCAATTTTTAAAATGTCCTTTGGCAAATGTCAAATGGACTTTTATCATATCTTCTTAGTAACTTCTAGTAATTTTCAGAAAAACTGGACCAGTTGAGTATGTCCCTGACTCTTCCTGTATATTCACGAATAACACTGAGATCCTTGGCTGATGAAGAAAGTTAACTTGCTCTTTCCAAGTCCTTAAATCAGCATGTACATACAGTTTTGCTGAGAATACAGGATTTTAAAAGATCAGAAATCATTGGTTCTGATTCTGGTTTTACCAGTAACTATGGACAAATCATCTAAACCTCTTAACTAAGAACGATGTTCATATATTGTTCAAATTTTGAAGATCCAAGCAAAAGTTACTTCAGATGTATCACCTGATGATCAGTGATTATCTGGCTAATATTCTATGCTTAAAATCCCTCTGGAATGTTACTGATTTCACACTTGGAAATTATTTGTTTTATGTTTGTATCGCACTCTAAATCTGTGATGAATTTTGTTACTGTTTTGAAAATGTTACAACCGTCTGTTAAAGAGTATTAGTTTTTACTTTTATTATTCATAATAATTAAATTAAAAGGAGAAAGTAGGATGATAACTACCTCCTTGGTAGGATGCATGAGAAACAATAAAAACTAATTTAAAACAATTAGTCAGTGGTAAAACACAAAAGTATTTTATTTAAGCCAATTATTTTAGCCACCAAATTACCTTTCCAAGTAGAAATTTTTCAACATTCTTTTCTGCATATGTAGAAAGCACAATATTAGGTAATAGCATGTTTTCCTGAATACCAACAATCAAATCCAGTCCCTCCCCAACTCCTTTCCTGTTAGCCAAGAGGGAAAGGACAAAGAACAGAGGTCAATCCTCACCCCTCCACACTTCCTTCCTCTCAGCTTAGCCAAGGGAAGAGTAAAGCAAGGACCTCTGTTTTCTTGTACCAACAAAGAGACCCAGAGGAAAAAGGAATCAGAGAAAGAAAGAAACAGGAGAAAAAAAGAGGGAGGTATTTTAAAAGGCCGATTATTTGTGGTTGGCTACAAATGATTCCATAATTAAAATTACAGCAAAAATGATTTAATTATTTTTTAAAGTTGAGATTCCTAACTAGAAAACCAGTAGCTTAAATACTAGGCCAGTAGGTATTTAAGTTCATCTCAAATATAATAACTTATTCTACATTTAAACTTTAAATGAGATATCATCTGAGTTTGGCTCAATTAGGGCACAAGACCTACCTGCAGTCCTCTGACTTGGCTACGTTCAACATCTACAGACCTAAGACTGCCCTTACTAAGCTAGTATAAAGATTGAGGCAGACAGTAAACACCACAGGATAACAGGTCTAAAAGCCATAAAGTCAGAGGGCATCCAGTCCAGCCCCTTTATTTTAGAGACAAAGAAACTGAGACCCAGCGAGGTGAAATAACTTGGCCAGGATGGCATCAAGTAGTGGGGATCAGAAATAGGATGTGAATCTAGTTTTTCTGACTCACAGGGTACTCTTTCCACTGTATCATACAGCTTCCCTCCACTCTAGAATCAGTCTACAAACTTGTTCATTAGGGTCATTCTTGCTGACTTTTACATTACAAATTCTAGAAACATTTTGTTCAAAACTACAGTAAATTGTATGGAATAGCATGGAGTGGCAGACGTCTTGGAACTTGATGTTATCCACCTGAAACTATATTATTTAACAAACTCTCCTATACTGCTGACTCGTGGACCTGGCCCTGCCTGATTAAGCTGGTACCATTAACGCACTCATGCTTCAGCATGATACCATTTGAGCTAAGTATTTTAATCAATTTCAGCAAACATTTATTAGCCACCTACTAACACTTACCTAGATGGCACAGTGGACACAGTGCCAGGCCTGGAGTCAGGAAGACCTGAGTTCACACTAGCTGTGTGTCCTTGACCCCAGACAAGTCATTTAATCCATTTGCCTCAGTTTCCTCATCTGTCAATGATGAATGACTGGAGAAGGAAATGGCAAACCACTCCAGTATCTTTGCCAAGAAAACTGCAAGGGGTCACAAAGAGTTTGACATAACTGAACACTTACCTAAAGTATCCTTTAGGTTTTTTACAATAGAAGCTTTCCTAGCACTGTTTTTCCTTTCAACATAGTTAGAAGGCACAAAACCAGTTCTGTTCATAGAATTTCGAACTCTCCACCAGGACTTGGAATCATCCAGTAGCCAAAGTCTTTCATTCTTCTTTATGTCAAGCTCTTGCTCCTGCTGGGCCACATAATCAAATTTGGCTACCACCACCACTTCTTCTGCCATCTTCTAGTAGCTTTGGCACTGTCAACATAAAAGGCATAGAAAATTTAAAAGTATTCCCTTTAAGACAAAATGCCAAGAAATCAGGACTGAAGATAGTATTTGGACGTATGATACTCCATATATGCTGGTATGAATTTGGATTTTTCAAGTCCCAAGTTTTTAGTCTGTATATCCTGTATATTATTTTAAAAGATCTTGAATTTCAAATTTGATCTGATATTGGAACATTTGAAGAAAGGCATACCTGTTAGCAAATCATTGTATCTTTCTATTTCAAAATTACTTTGTCCTGTTTACAGGGTCAAAAATAGAAGCCAGCAAAGGGGACAGATAGAGGTATCAGGGAGAACAATAAGGGTGTATGTTGTCTTGGTAGCCAAGGAGACAAAAGCATCCAGAAACAAAGGGAATTCAGAAATGTCAAATGCTGCAGAGAGACCAAAGTCATAGAACTATAGATTTAGAAATGGCAAGGAACTTAAAGGCTAATTACTCCAACTCCCTCAGTTTACAGGTAAACTGTGGCCTAAAGAGGCTAAGTGATTTGTCCAAGATCAACTGGTATTTGAACTCTTGTTCTCTGAATTTATCCAAAGCGTTCTTTCCACAGCATCATACTGCCTTCCATGAAGGATGAAAACTGGGGACACACATACACAGTGAATTTCCTTTTCTTTTATACTCTCAGCCCTTAATTAGAATTTTGTGTTTTGATTTTTTAATATTATTTGTCAAATTGTACATTACTGGTTATCTGTACTAGTATTTTATTCCTCTATCATTTTAAAAATCATATCAGTACAGGAACCATGCCTTTTATAAAACTGGTATTTCCTCAGGCCTGGCACAGTGCTCTGTATGCAGTTAGTATTTAATAAATGTTGTTTCGTGTCATATTGTTGGTTGTATTACATACACTTCTAATTAACTTAACTCTGCTGTATTATTTCTGAATTTGTACATACTCTTTTCTTTAATTTAATAAGCCATATTTTATGATCTTGAATATGTGGAGACAGGTTAGGAGTAGAAAGGAAAGGTGAAGTAGGCTCTAGAAAAAAATACTTGCAAACAGTGGCAGAAGAAGGGTGACAAGTAATTAGGGATGAGGTGAACCATATATCTGAACTAAAGGAATCAAGTCAGCTCAGTGGCAAGGAAAGTTCAGGAGGCTCATTGTTTTCAGTGGGCATGTAGGCAGCAGGGAATTTTAATAAAGGGTACAAGTTAAAATAGTCCTTAGGGTTGAAGGCGAGGACCCCTGGACTGATTTCAAAGAGGAACTTGTGCCTAAAGCCTAGGGCTAGAATCTAGCCACTACATCTTTGTACCTTTCATATCAACACCTCACAGAGCACACAGCACTTAAATTTCACTTTTTTTTCCTATTCCTTCTTCCCTTATCTTCCAAATAATGCTATGGTATATAGTTGGGGAAGATATTTCTACATAAGAAAAAAAAGATTAATCTTCATCAGCTTACTAAGCCCTCACGGCTATAAAGAATGCCATTGGAAAAGAAAAGTAGTTTTAGTCAAAATACCATCTTCTCATCTTTAGAATTTATGCTTTTAAGAAGGGCAAATATTAAGGCAGACTACAGTAGAAAAAAGCAGAGATTAATCAGAAAGATACCGCAATGTTAGTCAAAGAATTTTTGTTAAAGAATAGAAAAAATATTTATAAATTTTAAAATCTGTATTTCCTCAGATCTCTCTGAATCAATGATAAGAAAAAAACCCCACAATAACAAAATCATGTTGTTCACTACTTAACCCCTTACTAATAGGGTCAACTGTGATTGAGACTTTATTCTTTTTTTAATTTTCTTTTCTCTGAAACAGGGCTGAAAATGATATATTCAAAGTACTCTTCAAAAATCAAAGCTATCTATAGTTATGTAAAAAAAAAAAAATCCTCTAAATCAGTGATTTAGAGATTTAAAATCACTCTGTCCACACAAGCCATAGGTTCCCAAGGTGGGTGACACCACCCCCTGGGGGGGGGGGCCTGGAAAAATGGGGGGGGGGGGGGGCGAAATTTTTAAAAAAGTTAAAGTGTTAAATAAAGTAGCTTTCCAGGGAATGCTGAGTAATTTTTTTTTATTTTTATTTTTTATTTTTAGGCAATTGGGGTTAAACGACTTGCCCAGGTCACACAGCTAATAAGTGTCAAGTGTTTGGTCTGAGTTTGTATTTCAACTCAGGTCCTCCTGACTTCAGGGCTGGTGCTCTATCCACTGCGCCACCTAGCTGCCCCATAATTTTTTTTTTTAAAAGGCGGAGGTAGGCCAAATAAGTCTGGGAACTTCTGACATAGGGTATCATACCCTTACCTGCTGGTGTTCTGCCCAGAGGAATGTAAATTTTGATATAAAACCTGACAAGTTATCTTGGGTTTACAGGCTAGATTTCTTTCTTAAGGACCATGCCTTAAAGTCAATTCATTCTGGCTCTCATTGATTGGCCAACAATATGTCCCAGCCCAAGCTCCATTTACTGCTCATTGCTTGGGCCCAGACTGGCTCAGAGTAAATGTAAATAGCAATTGTCTCTGTTTTGGCCAGAAACCCTAAAGGTCTTCCCCTCTCACATTGATTTTTTTTTTGGATTAAGTAAAAGAGGCCATTCTTTGATACATTTCTTACCTAGCCTTAATCACTAAATGGGCGCTGCCTCAGTCAAACTGAGACATGTTAAAGACCATAGCTTAAAAAGGCCAACATCTCCTACTGCACTGGGAGCCATCTCTAGTCATCCTGATTTATATTTTGCCACTGAACCCAAATGGCTCCAGAGGAGAAATTGAGGCTGGTGACTTTGCACAGCCGTCCCTCACTTAAATCTAATTCACTTGCAAGTCATGGCATCACCTTCCTGATGCCATGGTTCTCGTTGAGAATGAAGGGCAAACAACAAGTACTCCCACAGCACCTAGTACATTATCCAAAGTTTTAACATACATGTTAACTCAAATAGTTCTCAAAACAACTGCAAACTATATGAAAGACTATTCACTAATAAGAGAAATGCAAATTTTAAAAATCTCCGAAGTTTCATTTCTTTTTTCTTTGTGCAAGGCAATTGGGGTTAAGTGACTTGCCCAGGGTCACACAGCTAGTGAGTATCATGTGTTTCAGGCCGGATTTGAACTCAGGTCCTCCTGACTCCAGGGCCGGTACTCTATCCACTGTGCCATCTAGCTGCCCCCTGAAGTTTCATTTCAAAAATGATAAAGGCAATAAATGCAACTGAGGATTGGAATGACCTAGGAAATGACTTCATGGAGAAAAAAACTGTACCTGGTTCTTAAAAGATGTATAAGATTTGACTAAGCAGGAAAACAAAACTTTTTTGCATAAAATCACATTTATAAAGAAATAATCAAGTGAGTACATATACATTAATACCCTGCAAGTAAGAAACATAATTTCACAGAGAAAACATATCCAAAGACAAATTAGAATGAAATTAATTAAATCAAGAAAGGTTTCCTAGAAAAGGTGAATTTTCTGACTTGGGATTTTATAAAAGGATACAGAGAGATTGGCTGAAAGAGAAGTATTCCAAGTAGGAGAAATGTTATATATAATATTACATGCATTCTAATTCCTCAGAACGGAATGAGAAAGATATATAGAGAGGTCAACCAATAGATTAGCAAATATCTATAATCCTAGCCTCTCAACCAGGCTATACAGTCTTGTGTCAACAATAACCTACATGGGATTTCTACTTAGGTACGTTGCTGTCACCTCAAATTAAAGATGCTCCAAACCAGCTCCCCTTTCCAACCTCCCTGTCTTTCTTAGCAACATAACTGCTCTCCACACCATCTTCCATATAAAATCAGCCATTAATCAATCACTCGATAAATAAGCATTTAATAAGTGTTTTACTACAGGATAGGTAATAAGCTAAGGGTTGAGGATATAAGGAAAAAGCAAAAAGTCCGTGGCCCCAAGGATTGAGATTCTCAAGGGAAAGAGACAACATATATAAAACAGAACATAAGGTAAGTAGGGTAAACTGAAGGTAACCTGCCAAGCACCTGACTAAGAAAGACAAAAGAATTCCTGCTCTCAAGAAGCCTACAGTCTAATAAAACAATTATGTACAAACAAGATGTATACAGGACAAACTGGAGATAATCAAAAGAAGGAAGGCACTAGCATTGAACAATGGAAAGGCAGCTTGTACAAGGTGGGATGTTAGCTGGGACTTGAGGGAAGCCAGAAGGTGGAGGTAAGGAAGGAGAGAATTCCAAAGATGGGAGACAGGAATGTAAGATGACTAGAAATGTAGAAAGGGACTGGTTTTGAAGAGTTTTAAATTTCAAAGGACTTTATATTTGATCCTGGAAGTAATAGAGGGTCATAGTTATTATGTATGGAATGCATTTCCTATGGAACTGCATATATGTGTGGAATAGCCTGGTAAATCATGCTAACAGCACTGTGGGGGTCAGATTGAAGTGAGAGACAAGGCAAGAAAACCTATGAGAAGGTTACTATGACAATACAGGTGGAGAAGTGATAAGGGTCTAAATTAGTTTCTGTGTGAGTGAAGAGAAGGGGAAGTTTATGAGAGCTGATGCAGAGAAAGAAATTATAAGATTTAGCAACTGACTAGATATGTATCATGAGTGAGGGAAGGGTGGAGGATGACCCAAAAGTTGTGAACTTGGATGGATGGATGGTAGTGTCTTTAGCGTAATAAGGAAGCTGAGAAGACGGAAGGGTGGAGGGGAAGGGTGTGGAAATAATGAGTTCTGTTTTGGATATGTTGAGTTTCAGATATCTAAGGGACATCCAGTTCAAAACTGTCTAAAAGGCAGGTGATAATGCAGGGGTGAAGCTCAAGACAGACTAAAGCTGGCTATACATATCTAGGAATCATCTAAATAGAGACAAATGACTCCATGAAACTGATGAGTCTCCAAGTAAATGTGTATAGAGAAGGCCCAGGGCAGAACCTTAAGGGACACACAGAGGTAGTAGAAATGACATGACGATCCAGCAAAAGAGGCTGGGGAAGGGCTGTCAGGAGAATCGAGAGAACAGTTATAAAAACCTAGAAAGAATAGAATATCCAGGAGAAGAGGTCAGTAGACTTGGCAATTAAGAGACCACTGTTAACTTTGGAGAGAGCAATTTCAGGTTAGTGATGAGGCTGGAAGCCAGAAAGCAGAGGAGAGGAAGTGGAGGCAACAACTGTAGAAGGCTTTGGTGAGCGTGGTAGAATCTAGCAAGGGATTTTTAAAGGATGGGGAAGATGTGGATGTATTTACAGGTAGAAGGGAAGGAGTTAGCAGAGGATGAGATTGAAGACTAATTTTTCTTTCCATTTTCATCAATTTTTCTTTTCTCAGATTGTCTCTTAGATTCTGTAACAAAGCAATTTTAAAATCTCCTAGAAAAGAGGTGAGGGGGTGATAGATAGTCCATTTCATCATCAAAGACTTGAATGAAGAAGATATTAGGGGATGATGTCAGAGAGATGTGAGATGTGGAGAAGAAGGGGGAGCTCTGTCAAGGCAGAGCTCATAACAAATGGCCTTGAACTTTTTTCAGTGAAATATGAAGAGAGATCCTCAGCAAAGATCTATTAATTATCAGGTTGTTTTTTTTTCAAAATATCCCTCATCTGTCCCTTCCTCTTCATTTTCACAACCACTATATTAGTGCAAATCCTCATCAGCTCATACGTGGACTACTGTAATGGCCTTCCAACAAATCCCCCTTCCTATTTTCAATCAATCCTATATAATTCTGTCAAGACTAACTTTCCTTAAACACTATTTTATCATGTCACCCTCTACCTCAAAAACCTGAGCTACCATCAGTAACTCTGCTTTCAAGGACCTCTATAATCTTGCCCCACCATACATATGTATGTACAATGTACAATGTATGTACAAATGTACAATGTATAGTCTCACCTCCATGCTATTGACTGTTTTATCTTAAGAGTAGAAAGGAAGGGGAAAGAGGGGTATGTTGCCTCCTCCCCACCTCCTGCATAGAATGCCCTCCATTCTTCTCCTCTCCTATAGTATACAAATTCTATCTTTCTTCTAAACTCAGCTTTAGTCCCATTTCCTATATGAAGCCTTTCCTACATAAAGAAATAGTAATAATAATAATAATAGTTCTCTAATGGAAAAGAATCCTGGGCTGGAAACCAAAAGTCCTGGGTTCTGGACACCACTGAAACTAATTCAGTAAGTCATTTCCTATTTCTGGAGTTCCCTTTTACAGCACTTGATTATGAATTTTTTTATTGTTCAATACTTTCACACATATATTCATTTTATACTCCTAATTAGATTGTAATTTTCTTTTTGTTAGGGATTATATATCATCTTTCTTCAATGGGTTTTTGATATTATGCATATGGGATAGTCTCTCTAACGGTACAGACTACAACCCATCTACAATTTGTCCATCTGTATGACTCCAAAATACCAGGCCCTCTTCTGGGTCTCTTGACATTAAATAGATACTAATGTAACACACACAAGCTATTCATCTCTTAAACTTCAAGGATGAACCCATTTTGGGGGTTATATTATCTCTGATAACTTATTACCCAAAATAATGTAATTGGTTATTGATAATTTCTCGTAGAATATTTATTCACACTATGCATCTCTTTTCTGCTCTTTGTGTGACCTGCAATTTTGATACTTTATAGAGATTATAGTATTCCATGATTTGCAGTCATACAATGTCATCAGAAAAAGTATTAGTCTTAAAAGGTAGGTTTTTGTTCCAGGGAGAGGTTAAGGTTCAAAGAGAGGATTGAAAAATTTCCCAAATCCCATCCAGCCCACTCTCTTTCTCCTATTCAATTGTGGGCCCAGTTACTGGCCATCTGCAGTGGACAGTCCATCATCCTACATCCTACATATTATAATGTTAGAAAACAGATATTCTTCATCCACCTGATTTTTCCTATGTGGATGAAGATGAACACTTTTGAGTGATTACTGGTCTCATTTAAAAAGCTCTGCAATGTTTTGTGGTTTGATGTTATTGACACAATGTCCTCTGGAAAAAGGAGCAGCTGAAGTACTATACCATCTACAAGAGGTCCTTCCTCCATTCAAACTACACTGACCAGAGGTAAGCATGTGTCTTATTGTTTTACGTATGGTTTGATTTTAGTTAGACATCTGAACAAAATCACTTCTGTTGTTACAGACAAAATAGCTAATTTTATATCTCACTTCAAGGTTTAAAGTATTTTACATATATTATTTCATTTGGTAATATCAAATTATATATCAAGGGCTCTTGTACGATTTTAACATATGGATGGTAGATACCTTGTTGGAAGAGTCTTTATGGCTGCATTTTGCTCTACTGAAGCAGATGCCTTTTTTTTTTTTACAGTCAACAAACTATTGTATATATAGTATAAAAAACTACAGTATAACAGGACTGCATATTTGCTGCACCTTTTGGTCAATCGTGTGATTAGAAAGACGTGCTACAGAATATGTGAGAAAACAACGATAAAACATGGACTAACTTCCAGATAAAGTGCAAAGACTGAGAAAAGTAAAGTCTACTGAGAAATGTGTGGGTCCTAGGCAAAAAGACCGCTCTAAATTGTTACTGCTCTAAGTAACTCAGAATAAAAAGGAGGGTCATGCCATTTGTTTGTGCCTTAAGCAGTGATAACAGTGGAAAGCTTTGAAAAGCTATTTAGAATCGTATTTTTTCTCTGTTCACGCTATCCCTTCATTAACTTTTTTTGGCTTAAAAAAATCAAACATTTGGGGTATCCTGGCATAGTGGATGACAGAGCATTAAATTTGAAATCAGGAAGACCTAGGTTCAAATTCTGTCTCAAATGGTTTCTAGCTGTGGGAGCATAAGCAAGTCACAATGTTTCCAAGCCTCACTTTCCTCACCTGTAAAATAAAGATGACAATAATCATACTCATCTTATTATTAATGGTTCAAATGAGGTTATGGAGATAAAGTGCTTTGCAAGTCTTAAAAAGTTACACAAATGAGAGCTATTTTCACCCTACTGAAAAAGATAAAGGAAGGATCCATATCCCAATTATATCTTGGTGTCTTTATTTTTCACTAGGCTATACTGCTGACTTCTCGGACATGCCCCAGAAATGTCTTCATCCTTTAAGATCACACCAGCCCTGCAATTCAACTCTTTTGGTCCCTCCTCTTGATTGGATGGCTTCTCCCACATTCTTCATTTGAAGAGAATGCCCAGGCCAGCTATAAATTCATTTCTCAGCACGCTGCACTTTAAACTTCTCTACCTTGTTCAGCCCCCAGCATCCATTCATTCTATTCTTCCCCCTTTTCAGCTTCCTTTTTATTTACTGCCTTCCCCCATCAGTGTGTTAATTTCTTGAGAATAGGGGCTATCTTTTTTTTCCCTTGTATTTATAACCCCAGTGCTTAGCCCAGTGCCTGGCACATAGTAGGCATTTCATGAATGATTACGGATGATGAAGATAATGAAAATAACCATAAGATCCCTGAAAAGGTCACTATTTCAAAAGAGAAAAATAGAACCACTTAAAATGATTTTCAACTGTAATAAATTTTATCATATTAAGAATACAAGAAAAATTAGGTTCAAGTTTGAGTACTAATAAAGAATACCAATAAACAACTCTAACTCTAGCAAACACACCTAGCTGTGTAACCAGGGCAAGTCATTTAACCATGCTTGCCTCAGTTTCCTCATCTGTAAAATGAGCTAGAGAAGGAAATGGCAAACCAGTCCAGTATCTTCACCAAGAAAACCCCAAATGGGGTTATCATGCAGAGTCAGAAAATGACTGAACAACAACAGCAGCATTCCATTCCTGAAGTTCTATTTACCTTATATTTATCTGTATGTATTTATGTACATGTAAATTCCTTGACACCAGGGACAGTCTCATTTTTGTCTGTATCTCTAGCACCTAGCACAATGCTTGGAACATAGTGAGCATTTAATGTTCACTGATTGGTTAAAAACTGATTTTTGAAAAACAGCCCCAGGTCAGTAATATTCTGGTTCTGCATCACAGAAATGTCACCACTAGTCCCACTCTGACCTTGGAGAATAACCGTCCCAGTCTACTGAATAGCTGTCCTTATATCCCAGTTTCCTAGTGTTTTAAATTGCTGTCTTCCCAGTGACTAAGTTTCCATCTTTGCATATTAATTTCCTGAACTCAGCTGCTCTAGCTCCCCACGCCCAGATACTACTACCTCCCTGAAGGGATCTCTTCTAACTACTTTTCCATGTGGATGGTCAAATTTGCCAGCTTAGTGGATCTACTGATTGTCTGCCTGTTTGAAGCTTTTCAAATTCCCTGTGCTATCTTTATCTGGTGACATCATAGAATTCAGAGTCCACATGGTCCACAGCATATGATATTTGTTTGTGTGCTTTTTTCTGCTCAGACTGATCTTCCAATCTTGCAATCAAGTCCCAATTGTAACCTTAAGTGCTCACTACAGACTAATGACATAATTATGCAAAAAATGTAGAATCACAGCCTCTTAGAGCTAAGCAAGGGAATATAATAAATATCATCTAGTGAAGTCAAATCTTTCGCTTTACAAATAAGGGGTCTGGGATTCCCCAATTAATAAATGGTCAAAGGATATGAACAGGCAGTTCTCAGATAAAGAAATTAAAGTCATCTATAGTCATATAAAAAATGCTCTAAATCACTATTGAATAGAGAAATGCAAATCAAAACAACTCTAAGGTATCACATCACACCCATCAGATTGGCCAACATGACAAAACAGGAAAATGATAAATGTTGGAGATGTAGGAAAATTGGAACACTAATGCATTGTTGGTGGAGCTGTGAAATGATCCAACCATTTTAGAGAGCAATTTGAAACTATGCCCAAAGAGCTAAAAAATGTGCATACCCTTTGACCCAGCAATTGCACTTCTAGGGCTATATCCCAAAGAGATCATACAAAAGAGAAAAGGATCCACATGTACAAAAATATTCATAGCAGTTCTTTATGTGGTGACAAAGAGCTGGAAATTGAGAGGATGCCCATCAATTGGGGAATGGCTGAACAAGTTGTGGTATATGAATGCAATGGAATACTATTGTGCTATAAGAAAAGATGAACAGGCTGACTTCACAAAAACCTGGAAAGATTTATATGGTCTCACGCTGAGTGAAGTGAGCAGAACCAAGAGAACGATGTACACAATAACAGCCACCTTGTATGATGACTAACAGTGATAAACTTAACTCTTCCCAGCAACACAAGGATCTAAGACATCTCCAGAGGCCTCGTGATGGAAAATGCTATCCACATCCAAAGAAAGAACTATAAAAGTTGAATTGCTATATTTTTTTCTCTTCTGTTGAGTTTTGTTTCCTCTTTCTGATGGATCCTCCTATTGGTTTTAATTTTTACTTCCAACATCACTAATGTGAAAAAAAACCAAGTAAGGGGTCTGGGGCCCAAAAAAGCATCAAGATACAGAAACCCAATCCGAGTTCTGGCATTACTTTGTTATGATGAATAAAGGACACAAGTTGAAGCCAAAGTACTTTATCAATGGGCTATAAAACTAAGGAAGGTTGTAGAACCTACTTCTCTGGAGATCTGTATTACAAGAACAAGATTCCACCTCTTTGTGATGAGACAGACCAACTTGAATGTTGAAGCTGGTCAGTGGTTTAAACTTTTCCAGAAGACATAACTGGATAGAGAAGGAGGAGGTGTTTTCTTTTTTAAAATGGGGTTGAGGCAAACATTTTATTCTACTATATCCAATTGCAGCATACATGCCATCAGATGAGGGAAAAAAGGAAAGAAAAAAAGTAGCTTAAAAGAATTTGAAAATTTCATCTAGTTTGAAAAAGGATAGATGAGCTTTGCAGGTCCTTTGCAGGGCAGTAATTGAAATGGCAAACATACATGACAGAATGCTTTTAAGCATATGTTGTATATGTTGCTAGGCACTCAATGATGTCAAAAACAAATAACATGTGCTTCCCAGCCCATGAGATTAATTACACTGTCCTGTCTTGCTTGTAAAACCAGTCCTATTTTATAGTCATATGTTATATTATTAATCAATCTGTATGAGGAACCCACAACATCCAGATCATACTGAATACACATGTCTCACCTGAATTTAACTTGGAAAGGGTTAGCTTATACACCCTTGATTTTATACAGAAAAGATTTAAGGGATATGTACTAAATACCCTTTTCTCCTATTGTAAATAAGTAATTTCCTCCTACAGAGTTCTTTATTAAATTATCAAACATACAGAACTAGAACTAGTAACAAATATTATTTGAGACAAGACTTTTCTCTCTCTTCAATCATATAAAACATAACTTTCTGTGGAAATGACTTTTATTCTAGGTGAATAGTCAGGGATTACCTAATTTTAGGGAGAAAAAAAATCTTCTAAGGAAAACTTGCTTTAATATCTGTTGTACTTTAACACATAATTTAACAGTTTCCTGTTCTGATAAAAATCATTATCATAACAATACACAAATGACTAACTCAGGAAGTTTGGGTGGATTGTAGATCTCTCAGTAAACAATGAAGAAGAAAAAGAGACCCAACAAACAATTAATTAAAATATATAGTAATTAATAAAACCATTTATAAAGTAATGTTCTTTAATTTCAATTAAATTCCCCAAAACATTAAATCTTACTAAATAATTTAATTGTCTTGTGTACATTAAACTTAGGTAGAAAGCTTACATACAGTAAGACAAAAATTAATGGTCTGACTATAAGCAAAGATTATTTTAGAATTTCATTTTCTTAAGGCATAAGTCATAACAATTGATTAAAAGGAACTGTACTAAGCATTATTTTCTTAATTATTCTAAAAGCTTACCACATTTAATTCCAAAACCACGATGGAAAAAAAAGGAGTATCCAATATACTACCTTATATATTAAAAATGTACCATGCTTTAGAGTGGTGACAAGAAATATTCTCTCTATTCTCTACAAAGACCAAATCTACATAAAGTATTGAGTGCTGTAAAAAGAAAAAAAAATAGACCAGAAAAGAAATATGAGATTTAATTATTGTGCTTTGCAGAAATTGTGCAAAATTATAGGCAGTTCTTACAGGGAACTATGTAACTAGTATCACTTAAAAACAGTAAAACTAAATTATTATACTTTTTTCCTTCTGACTTTATATCTTATTCAGTACCTTATGTTGGGATGGGATTAGAACTACTGGAAATAATTAGACCTTCAGGTACTAAATGGTTTTAGAATGCAAAGAACCATGCCTGTAAGGTGATTCAAATTAAGCGTAAGGTATGTAAACCTTAAAGTACTACATAAATGTTATTGTTATCATTATTATAAATTATAAATAAGCTATATCTAATGACTGGCTAGAAACTGAGTCCTTAATAAAGGAATTTGATCCTAAGGTAAATTAGGGTCATTTATAAAAACATTTTGAAAAAGAGTTCTGAGTTCAGGGAATTTAAAAATGAAGAAGTTACTTAATTAGTTTCTCCTGTTTTATTTAGCTGCAAATGCCCCTCTAAATAGGATTAGATGGTAATTCTCCCATTTCCACTAGGGAGAGAAAAAGGACACTCATGCACAAGACTTAACATACCTAGAAGAGATCTGTTAAAAGACATTCTTTATAACTGGCTGGAAACAGACATAGGATGCTGTGGACCTCTAAATCTGCATCCAGATCTGGGTGACAGTATGACAGTACTCCAGATTGGGGTGCTATGGCAGCTACAAAAATGGTTTCTCAGCTTTCCTTTTTTTGTATAGGAAAAGTCTCATTTGTTTCTGATATGTGTTGGAGATACTATCTCCTTTTCAAGGAGTGGAGATTAGGGACTTCCAGGACACTAATTGTGAGGAACTCTACTTCCAGATCCATACTTTGGGATCTTTGAGCTCAGTAACTGAGGGAGAGAAGAGTATGGGTCTAGAATGTTTCCTGATTTATTATAAAAAATTAACTAACAAGAGTCCTAACAATAATAATAACGAAGGGTCTCACCTGTGATTCCAGGTGCTATGGGACCATCTGAGACAAAATGGAATTTTTAACTTTGAAGTTATTATTAGAAAAAGAGGGAAAGACTTTCTCAACTCAACTTTCTCAACAGGAAAAAAGAAAACACAATGAACAATTAACACTTACACTATATATATCAAATCTCAAGTTCTGTCCTCCCAAAATATCTGGTAGGTGCCAGAATAACCTTGGGTTATTTTCTCAAGTGAGGTCTTATAGAGGTCTTGGTGGGTTTCCCCTCCTTATGCCTCTAAAATGCTAACTCAGATTGCATAGCGAAAAATTTTCCAGTACACAGAGATCCTAACAAAGGAATAAAGGCCCTATTTACTAATATAGATGGGTATAAATGGGTGTATGCAGGTATATATTCCATAACAAGCAATATTAAGTCACTTACATTCCTCACAATGAATAATAGCAACTGTAGTTACAAAGTTCTAAGAAGCAAAACCGTATCTTCATATACATAATAAAAAGTGATACAGTACTAGAGTCTAAACATAGAAAACACTGAAGCAGGTAAAATCTGTTAGCTCTGCCATGTAAGGCCACTAACCACAGTTTACCAGGGACTAACTGGAACAAAGAAGACAGTCTGGGAAGGTACCCAGGTATCTTTAAAAGTGATATTTAATGTAATATAGTCCTCTACAAGAATCAACAAAGAGAATCTGGACAGGTTGTGCTCCTTATTGAGCTGCACAAAGACTGACAAATCAGGCTATAACAAATGCTTACAAAAATGTTTAAGTAACTAGGAGGAGAGGGAAAAGGAGGCATGGGGTGGGGGAGAAGAACATAGCGAGAATAGGTTCTGCATTGAATCTGGCACCTGGGAATAGTGTGGCAGAGAGCAGATGAGATAATCTTAGTGAAAAGGAAAGAGTGGGAGGAAAGGGGGTGCATCCTGTGCTCAGGCAGGGAAAGGAAAAAAGGCTAGAGGAAGCCAACAATGGCCCATAATTGAGCACTACAGGCTCACTGGTTGTCCTAAGTCTTCGAACTGAACCCAGAAGCCCTCTATGCAATTAAAAAGCCAGCACCCATGAATAGGCACAAAACAGGAAGGGTTAAGAGTATGGAATATTTTGATCTCTGTCTGGTGACTGATTAAGGAGCCTGGGCTGATGTCACACTGAGCAAACTAGTGCAACTGCTAACAAACAGATAACCAGAGAAAAGAAAGAAATGTCAAGTAGGAAGATAGGGTGGATTAAAGAACATTCCCAAGAGCAACCCATAAGGGGCTCTAAGTCCACTTAAGAAACAGGAAACTGAGGCAACAATATATGCCAATGCCTTGACCAGTTTGTGCTACACTGGTCTTCCTGACAGAAGCAATGACCAATATGATAGGTGTTAAAAGAAAGGTGATCTTTCTGTTTGAGGAATATCTTTTCTAGCTCCAACTTATTAGAGCATAGGAAGAATTCTCAGATAGGAAAGAAGTAATCAGTGAAGGAAGTTAGTGAGGAAAAAGGTTCTGAGGAAGGAAAGCGGAATAAAGACCGGAGTCAAAAGCTGGTGGCTAGAAGAATATTATAACAAAAAAAAATTTTCTGAACTGTTGGGAGTTATTTATACACCTGATATTGGCCCCAGAAGGAAAAGATATATTCTGGAATTTGGTAACTGTCTTCTGGGGAATTAGTATCTGACTAAGGGCCAGAGTGAGAGTGATGGGAAGATAAAGAATGAATGAAGTAAGCCATTAAAGTAGTCAATACATTGTGTAGGAGACTGGACTAAACACTAAAGAACTTTAAACTCTATGATTCTGTGAACTACACTTCTTTTCTTCTGTGGTGAATTTATATAATTTAGAAAAAAAGTATTTCTAGAAGCTGTGGATGATTGTTGAGAACAGATTCCATGTATGTTACATAAATTTTCACTTGGAAAAAAACTTTAAAATCCAATTCAAAACATTTATTCTTGCCTTTTAGTCACTTGTAAAATCATTTTAAAGTTGGATTATCATCTAACCCAATTCTATTTCACAGATGAGAGAATTTGTGATTTAACCAATGCCATACTGCTAGGGATAAAATCACAATATAGGTCTTCCAACTGCCAGAGCAGTACTCTTTTCAAAACTGCATGCAAGAAAAGGAATTTCATGGTACAAAGCAAGAATGGAACATGGAGGCACCAGGAACATATATACCCTCACAAAGACCACTACCCATTAGACATCTTGCTCTTCAAAGACTAAGAGCAAATGCAAGGATCTGTACACACAGGCTATTTGCAAGGTGGGTATTTGTAAAATGGGAAGTAATAGAATCACACATCTTTCAAGTTCTGTATCCTCAATAATTACTTTTCTTTCATTTGCTTCCTTTTTTATATAGTGTTTTATATAAACTTGTATTAATTTTGACCTCCTTTATAGTCAATTATCTTAAGATCTCATCTATCTACAAAAAATTACTTGAATTAGTGGACAGAGAGCTGGCCTCAGAGCCAGGAACACCCAAGCTTGAGCTGCACCTCTGACATATACTTAACCTCTCACTGTTCTAAACAACTCTATAACAGTAGTTTCCAAAAAGGTGTCAACCTTCATTGATAGAGGGAGTGGATAGTGCAGTGCAGTGGACAGTGTCCTGTGCCTGGATTCAGGAAGACCTGAGTTCAAATCTGGCCTTAGACAAATACTAGATATGATCCTGGGCAAGTCAGTTATACCTGTCTTCCTCAGTTTCCTCAACAGTAAAAGGGGGACAACAATAGCACCTACCACCTCCCAGAGTTGTTGTGAGGATCAAAGCACTTAGTATGTAGCAGGTGCTTGATAAAGGCTTGTTTCCTTCCTTCCTTTCAATATCCCCACAAAACTAGTCTCACACTCTACTGACTTGCTCTGGGTTTCTTTTGTGGTCTTTTCTTTTCACTATATGATCCTTTAAATCATGTAGGTGACATCTTCTGCTGTGTTGCTACTGATTCCTCTCCCCCAAAATGAATCTCCAGAGACCAAGCCCAGGAAAAAGCTAAGATACTCAGATCTGAATCCCAAGGTCCCTTTTTTAGCTCTAGATCTACTTTTTTGTTCTCATGGACTAAATCTTCCTGAAATATTTTAATCTATAATTTCATTAAGAGAATGCATGTAATATTTTAAAATGCCAAAGTAAATTATACAAATTTATAAATGATTTGTTTTAAGAAAATCTAAAATGCCAAATTCTTAACTTATAAAACAAACAAGTGAAGGCATGGCTATTCACTTTATAAAAGAATTCACTACAAGGTTCTGCAAAAAAGATTAAGCTCTCCGCAGGCAATTTAAAATAATTCCGCTTACATATAACTTTTAAGTGACATATAGAGAAAACAAAGTATAACTATACTATAACAGGAAGTGAGATAAAGATATGTGATTAAACCTTATTGTTGGGATGAGTATAGGTCCTGTCTCAGATGGGAGTCCCCTTTGAAGATAGTAGAGTCATCCAAGGATAAAAGTATACAGTGAAATTCATATTACAAGAATAAGAAGCCACAATAAGATCCAGTTAAACAAGTTGATTCTGTGAAAGACCTCGTATCAATGCTTATAATGGGGAAGAAATGGTAATATGAAATATATTATGCGGGACAAATGCAGTTGTAGAAGACAGGTTATTTTAAAAGTACATTTTTATTGATATATTTTGTATTTACATCACCTCAACTTCCCCCACACACCTTTCCCCTCCAAACAGCTATTCTATATTACAAATGTGTTTAAAAGAAAAAGAGAAAAAATCAACAAAATCAATACACTGACAAACAAAAACAAAAACATATGCAATGCTCAAAACCTCTCCCTCTCCATTGTGGCTAACAAGCTGGGGGGAGGAGAGAAGGTATCTTCTAAACTCTTCCTTGGGACCATGCTTGTTCTTTGTAATTCTGAAACAATCATTTTTAATTGTTTTGTAGTGGTTGTTTGTTCCATTTATATTGTTGTAGTCATTGTGTATACAATATTGTTTTCTTGGCTCTGATTACATTCACTTTGCCTAAGTTCATGTAAATCTTTCCCTGCTTCTCTGAATTTATCAATTGGCATTTCTTATTGTACATCATATTTCATTACATTCATGTACCACAGTTTAGCCATTCCCTAATCAATGGGCATCTGCTTTGTATGCACAAAAGGTGCTTTAATAAATATTTTATTGCCTATGAAGACATAATAATAATAACAATAACAATATTTACATAGCACCTCTGTGACAGGACCATGCTAAATGCTTTACAAATATTATCTCATTTGATCCTCCCAACAACCCTCAAGGTAGGTGCTATTATTATCTTCTTTTACAATTGAGGAAACTGAGGAAACAGGGTAAGTGACATACTTATGGTCATAGAATTAGTGTTTGAGGCCAAATTTGAACTCAGGTCCTCCTGACTCCAGGCCCAGGGCTCTATCCATTGTACCACCTAGCTGCTTTTTAATCAATAACTTCAATGCCCAAATAGTGGAAAATCTGAGTCAAAGAGTACAGACATTTTAGTTACTTTAATTACATAATTACAAAATTATTTCCAAAATAACCATATTGATTCATAGCTGCACTCAACAATGCATTAGTGTGACTACCTTTCAACAACCCCTCTAACATTGACTATTCCCATCTTTTATCATCTTTGCCCATTTGCTGGGTGTGAAGTAAAACCAGAATGTTTTGATTTACATTTGATTTATTGTTAAGTGATTTGGGGCATTCTTTCATATGGTTAATCATTTAAAATTCTCCCTCTGAGTGGTTTTTGGTGTTTTATATTTATACACACAAATGAGCTCATACACACAGATATATGCATATATATATATATGTTTAATATATGCATTGCTGTCTTGGATGACAAAATCTTATAAATTTGATACAAGAATATTTTTTCTTCTGACCATTCCCCTTCTTATTTAAGATGGAGCAGTTATGTTTGTGCAGCAGTTTTTCAATTTCATATAATCAAAATGATGTATTTTATCTTTTATAATTATTTGGCTAAGAATATATCTCCTACCCATAGCTATGATAGATATATAAATCCTCTGCTCTTCTAATTTTGTACATTTGATTAGACAATCAGAAAAGATACCAATTGAGGTAATAGCTTCAGCAGAATTGCAGGCTACAAAATAAACCCGTTAACAATCAGTAACATTTCTATATAAAAACAACAAAATTTAAAGAGACAACAATAGAAAGTGAAATCTCAGTTCAGGTAACTACAAAATTACATATACATATCTATGATCTTTAATATTCAAGTTACATATTCATTCTGAATTTATTAAGGAATATGGTATCAGGTGTTAGTCTAGCCCTAATTTCTGCCAAATTGCTCTGAATATTCTCAGTTTTTATCATGTAGTACTTTCCTAAGTAATGTATGTTTTGAGATTTATCAACTATTGAGTTATGGAGTTCCATTACTTCTGACTCTTTCCTGTCTAGTCTGTCCTGCTGATCTACTTCTCTATTTCTCAACCAATATCAAATAGTTTTGATGTCTGCTGCTTTATAAGTCTATGGTATGGAAATGCTATTACCACTTTATCCCTACCTCTTTTCATTATTTCCATTGATATTCTAGATTTCTGTTCCTCCAAATGAATTATTATTTCATGAAGTTCTGTAAAGTATCCGTTTTTTGATTGGTATGGCACTATGGACATTTGTATTATATTAGCATGGGCCATCCATGAACACTGATTATTTCACCAAGTATTTAAGTTGTTCTTCATTTTTTTTAAGGAGCCCTTTGTAATTTAATCTATATAAGGATTCAGTGTGTTTTGGTTGATTGACTCCTAAATAGCTTATGCATTTTGTAGTTACCTGAACTGAGATTTCACTTTCTATTATTGCCTCTTTAAATTTTGTTATTTTTATATAGAAATGTTTATATAGAAATATATGTTTTATATAGAAATTGTTAACGGGTTTATTTTGAATTCTGCTCAAGCTATTATCTCAATTGGTATCTTTTCTGATTGTCTAAGTAAACTGTTATGTCATCAGAAAAAAAGAGATAGGTTTATCACCTCTTTAACCATCTTTCTTTCTTTCTTTCTTTCTTTCATGTTACTACTACTGCTAGTATTTCTAGAATTATACCAAATATTGGGGAGAATGTGTATTTTTGCTTTACTGCTACATTTATTGAGAAAATTTCCAGTGTTTGCCCATTACATATAGTGATTACTTTTGGTTTTAAATACATAATTTATTATATTTTAAATGATTCCCCAATATCTATACTTTGCAGATATTTAGCATAAATGAGTACTATACTTTGTGTCAAAGGCTCTTTCTTCATCTAATGAACTTATCATGTGAATTTTTCCCCTAACAACTACATAAGCTGCATCCAAATTTTAGAATGCTTTTGCCCCATTATCATTGTCTTTTACAGAATTATTATTTCTTTGATTTATTCTCTGACTCATTTGTTACTTAGGATTTCATTATTGAATCTCTATTTAGGTTGGTGGTTTTTGCTCATGCTCCCTAAACTGAATACTATTTTTATTGTTATGATCTAGAAAGGATACATTTATAAATTTCTTCCTAAAAGAAAATTTTTGTCAAAGTTCCAGAGTGCTGAGAAATATATATCCCCAAGCAGTCACATTCAGAAGATATCCTAAGTCTTTTTAGCTCTAGTTTTTACAGCAATCTGCTCTAATCTTTATGTCCCTTTATTTTATTTTATTTCCCTTTCTATTAGATTTGCCCAAATCTAATAGATGGACATTAAAGTTTTCTACTACTATTGTTTTGCTATCCACATCTTCTTAGAATTCAGTTTTTCTTTATAAATTTACATATAAATTTATGTCCTTTATAAGTTTATGTGTTCCAAACTTGTATTTGGAACATATAGTTCAATACTGATATTAATTTGTTGTCTGTGCTTCTTTTCAGCATAATGAAATTTCCCTGTTTATCTCTATACTGTAAGTTTTTATTTTTGAAATTATGTCTGATAGCATGATTGCAGCTACTGTTTTTTAGAATATAGGCCAGAAAATGACCAAGATAGCACCCGACATTTTGGCCATCTGGAACACTATCTCATTAGTGCCAGGATTTAAAACAAAATGCAAAGAAACCAGACTCCTTCAAAATAAGATATGATAAGAGCAACAGAAACTAATTAAAACACAGCAACTACAAGAAAAACATCCTGGTATAGTGGAGTTGGCCTCTTAGCATGATCTGTGTTCCTGGGCTCAAGTCTAACATCTGACACATACTGGCCTTTAACTCTAGGCAAATAACAACCTTTCAGTGTCCTAGACAACTTTACAATAAGATAAATTGAAGAGTATCTAGGTACCCATCTGCATGGGAAAAAGGAAGTTATTGAAAAGATTGCTCCTTATACCAATATAGGTTTATATTAAAAAAAAAAACATAATTGAGATGGAGAGCTTTGTATCAGCCTAAAAGTAAACCAATTTAAAAAAAATCTGTAAATATGAATTTCTACAGCAGAAAAAAGTTTAAAATATTTAGGCATAAGGAGCAGGTTGCATCTTATAAAGAGGGGAAAGGTTAAACAAATAGGATATTTAAGTGCAAATTACAAATGGAAGATTTAGAATACAATAAAAGTTCAACTCAAAAGTTCAGTAAGAAATATTTCTACATCCTCTTCAAGAGATCACAGGCTCTAAAAGGAATTCCCTTACCTGAGGTGAAAGGAGGCGGTCACTGTGCACAGGTGTCAAGTAAAAAAAAACTGGGAACAGGAGTGAGAAATGTTTGTTGGAGATAAAAGGAAGAGATTTAGAAAACACTCAATTAGAATCTGTAGGAAGTTAAGAACTGAGGAGGAAATGAAAAAGCATACAGTTGGAAATGAGTGGTTAATAGCTTGAAATCACAGAAACCTTCCTCAATTCATCTACATAATGCCTATGGCTAAACTGCTTTATATAATCAACAATTTCTCCCCCTAAACTTCTGGGTTATCTTGACCTCCATTCACTCGGTTCAAGCTCCTCTCCTGGGCCATTACTCCTGTTCTGACTTCATTTCCCTCCCTTCCCAATGCTAAATGTAGAATGCATTAATCAGTTCAACAATATACTGAGCTCAGCTTTCAATCCTTTGCCCCTCAGTCCTATTGCTTCAGTCCTCACCAAGTAAGTAGGTTATCCCCATTATCTGCCTTTTCCACTCACAGGGCATATAGGTGGTAAAGTGGATAAAGTACAGAGCCTGGAGTCAGGAAGACTCATCTTCCCGAGTTCGAATCTGGCCTCAGACACTTACGAGCTGTGTGACCCTGGGCAAATCACCTAACCCTGTTTGCCTCAGTTTCCTCATCTATAAAAATGAGCTGGAGAAGGAAATGGCAAACCACTGCAGTATCTCTGCCAAGAAAACCCCAAATAGGGTCACAAAGAGTTGGACATGACAGAAATGACTGAACAACAACAAGCCATTAAAACAGCACTAGAGATCACACAACTAAGGAAATCCATGCAGAGTTAAGAACTCCCTCTTAATTCCTTATTCTACACCTCAAAACTAATTGTGGACTGAGAGACAAAGGATCTGGGGTCAAATACTATTTGGTCACTTAGTACCTGTGTAACCTTGGGCAAGTCTGGGCTTCAGTTACTCATTTGTAAACTGAGGTGTGCCTTAGACTTACTTCTCTAAACGTCCCTTCCAACTCTAAATTTATGATCCTATGACACGTTGGTAAACATCCCTCATGCTTTCTTTGCCCTCGTGTCTAATAAAGAGGTGATCCTTGTCCCCTAGATTCCATTTTCTTCAATTGCTTGCTCCTTCAATCAATACACCTCTCTAATTTTCAATCTCTCTATTTGCTGACTCCTTTCCTGCTGCCTACAAATATGTTCAGGGCACTCTCATCCTTTAAAAAAAAACCTTCACTTGAACCTACCATTGCCTCAAATTATTACCCTCTACAGCTCTTCTCTCTTTCAAGACCAAACTCTTAGGCAAAGCCATCTCCATTCACTCTTTCCATTTTTCTACCTCACCCTCACTTCTCAGGCCCTTGCATTCTTGCTTTGACATCATCACCCAATTCAAACTACTTTATCCAAGAGTTACCAATCATCTCTTAATTACAAAATCCAACGACCTTTTCTCAGGGTTCATCCTGCTTGATCTCAGCAGCATTTCACACCGCTAACAACCCATTTTCCTAGACATTTTGTACTCTATAGAGCTTCATGATACTGCTTCCTCTAGGTTCTCTTATCTGTCTGGCTACTCCTTCTCAGTCTTCTTTGTTGGATCACCATTCATGTCCCATGCCCTCTTCATCCAAGCTCTGTGCTAGGTATTCATTCTCTATAAACTGTCTTGGTGATCTCATCAGCTTCCAGGGATTTAAATATCATCCTCACACAAATGACTCTCAGATATATCCAGCACTACTCTCCTAAGCTCCAGGCTCACATCACCAACTGTCTATTGCACATTTCCAACTGGATATCCTCTAGGAACCTCAAACTCAAGATGTATAAAATGGAGGCTTTAATTTTTTCCCTCCAACCCTAGTCTCCCCCTCTCTAGACATCCCTATTTTTGTTGAGTACACTACCATTTTAACACTCAGATTTGTAATTTTAGAGTCATTCTCAAAACATCACTCTCCATTATAGATACATTACCTGCCTCACCCAAACCCCATGATAGCCAATCTGTTGCTAAGTCTTTTTAACTCTATCTCTTAGGATTTTAGGATGATAGTTCTAGAGCAGGAAGGGAATGCAAGGTAAATCTAGTCCATTCTCCTCATTTTAAAGACAAAAGAACCAAGGTCCAGAGAGACTTGCCCACAGTCATCCTGGTAGTTTACAAAGGATAAATTTAAAATTCAGATCCTCTGAATCTGAAAGCAGCCCTCTTTCTTTCTTTTTTTCTTTTTCTTTTTCTTTTTGCTTTGTTTTGTTTTGTTAGGCAATGGGGTTAAGTGACTTGCCCAGGGTCACACAGTAAGTGGTATGTGTCTGAGACTGGATTTGAACTCAGGTCCTCCTGAATCTACCACTGGTGCTCTATCCACTGCACCACCTAGCTGCCCCAGAAAGCAGCCCTCTTTCCACTCTACCATGACACTTGCCATACACATTTCTTAAATCTGTTCCCATCTGTTTTTTTCACATGACCACCATCCTAGTTCAACACTTCATCACCTCCACCTAGACTATTAGAATAGCTTCCTAATTATTCTTCCTACCTCCAGTCTCTCCCTTCTCTAATTAATCTCCCACATATTCAGCAAATTGATATTCCCAAAGCACAGATCTAAACATATCACTCCCCTTCTCAAGAAGCTTCAGCAACTCCCTAATAACCCTAAGATAAAATACAAACTTCTTTGTTTGGCATTTAAAGCCCTTCACAACCTGGCTCCAAGAAGTACTGGACTTGCTGAAAGATATGGATTCAACTACTACTTCACATGTGGACTTGCTCTGGGCCAGTCACTTAACCTCTGAGAATTGAACCAACCTTACAATTTGTGAGGATCAAATGAGCTACGATATGAAGAAAAAAGATATAAAGAAAAAACAAAATATAAATATATCCCTTTGAAAATTTTAAAGAGCTATGTAAAATGTGAGCTACTTTTACTAGGCTAAGCATTCACATCAATATCCCTCAGGAACTCTATATTTCAGTCAAACTAATCTTATCGTTTCCCCTCCAGTGAAACTCCACCTACCACATCCCTGCCTTTGCACTGGAATGCACTCTCACCTCTTAGAAGGTGAGCTTTCCTTCAAGACTCAGCTCAAATGTCACCTCCTACAAGAGGCCCTTCCTCAAGTTATTAGCTACATACACTTATTTTGTATTTACTTTGGATATAGCTTGTATTTACTTGCATATGTATGTATTGTTCCTTCAGAGAAAAAGTAAACTACTTTAAGGCAAAGACTAACTCATTTTTCTATCTTTGGATTTTCAGTGCCTATCAAATTTACCTTGCACATAGTAGGTGTTTAATGAATGCTTGTTGAATACAGCCATAGAAAAAAATTTTTGAAGGATAAAAGAAGTTATAATAATCAGGGCACCACTGCCTTTTCAAATAATTTTTTAGTGTTCTATTTGTGCTATAAATTAAAGATATTGTTACAAGAATTACTAAAAGTAGGAAAGCAATGTATTTTACACTTTACAAAGGCAAAAGATTAAGAGATGCATACCTTTGTTACATTAACTCTTCTTACTTCAAATTTACATTCAGTGTGTGTGCCTATGAAAAAAGAAATTCCAGTCAATATTTATGGAACTTATCCAAAGTATTTAACATCAAATCACTTATTAAGTTTTGGTAAACAATAACTACTAAAAATACTGGTATAATATTTCTATTATTGATGTGGTTCAGTCATTTCAGTCATGTCTGACTCTTCATGAACCCATTTGAGGTTTTCTTGGCAAATATACTGGAGTGGTTTGCCATTTTCTTCTCCAGCTCATTTTACAAAAGAGGAAACTGAGGCAAACATGGTAAGGTAACTTACCCAGGATCACACAGTTATTAAGTGTCTCACATCAGATTTGAATTCAGGAAGATGAGTCCTCCTGACTCCAGACCCAGCATTCTATCCACTGCACCACCTAGCTGTTCCCAGTATTAATATTATATTATCATTATTCATTAACATAAGTAACCCACAGGGGAAGGAGCCGAGAAAACAGAGGAGGAGGAAGTAGTTAAATTTCTGACCCAAATTCCTCTAAACAGATCTAGGAAGTGCACCAGATTGAATTTTGATGGAGAAATATAAGAAAAAGTCACAGTGAAGTCATTTTCCCAGCCCAGGTAGGCATAGGAAGATAGAAAGAGAGGTCTGGAATCATTAGGGAAGTAGTCTAAACAGGAACACCACAGAATGGAGCATTCTAGCACAGGTTGTGCTCTAGAGCAAGTAGAGGTCCCAGATTCATACTGTGACCTCATACAATATCCAGGAATAGGTAGCAGTTTTATTACCCACTATCTAGTCTAAGGTTACAGATCAGGGTGGATTGAGAAGGGAATCTGCATTCAGTGGTCAAGGGATAGGTAGTGGAAGAATGCATATGGAGAGGATTAAGTTCAAAAGCAAGCAGTAGTGGTATCACTCAGACACTAAGAGCACAGTAGGTCTTAATTCCAGTTTCCATCTTAGTCTCAAATTTGCAAAGGAATAATCAAGGTGAGAATCCCAGACCAAAGGGTAAACCTGCAGTTCTTTCACTCTGACCCAGCAGAGCTTCCCAGCTAGCTGATAGGGGTGAGTAGTAAAGCAATATTATTGTTGCTCAGACCAAAACCCAGGTCAAGAACTCGCATAGCTCAGACAAGGGGGCAGTTATCAGACTTTGCCCTAGATCAGATGACTTTTGGAGCACTGAAAGTTCGTTGGTATCTAGGCCTGAGCTGACCCTGAGATTCTGAAATAACGTAACATTCCATTGCCTAAGAAAGCAGCAACAGAATCTGCCCATATCTTCCCTTCAGAAACGTACAGAACCTGACCCTAACAACAAGTCTGAAGTCAAAAAGTAAACTGGAAGAATGAGCAAACAAGCAAACAAACAAAAAAAAAAATCCCACTTTAAAAAGTATTATGCTGAAAGGGCCCTCAAAATATTAATCCATAAGAAGAGAATGATTCTAAAACATCTGCAACTGAAGTCTCAAAGAAAAACACAGGTCTTGCACATATTCAACTGGAATTCTTAAAGATATGAAGCAAAGGTTAAAAACAAAAAGTTTAAAATGTTTACACATATGAAATGATAGTGTAAGATAAAACTGGAAAAGAAACGAGTGTTATAGAAGAAGGTATGGAAACGAAATTAACAGCTTGGCACAAGAGGTAGAAACCTTGCCTAAGCAACAAACTCCCTAAAAATCAGAATGCACCAAACAGAAGCCACTGACTCCATAAGAGAACAACAAATACTACAAAGTTAAAAACAAAATCAAAAGACTGAAAAAATGTAAGAAAATGTAGAAGAAGAATAGAAGAAAATCTCACAGTAAAAACAACTGACCTGGGAAACAGATCAAGGAAAAAAAAATTTAAGAATCATGCACTACCTAAAAGACATGACCACCCCTACCCTTCCCCCCGCCAAAAAATGATCCTAGATATATTTCATTAAATCTTAAGAGGCAGCTAGGCGGCACAATGGATAGAGAACTTGGCCTGGTATCAGGAAGACCTGAGTTCAAATCAGAACGAAAGGCACTTATTAGCTCTGTAACTCTGGGCAAATCATTTAACTTCTATCTGCTTCTGTTTCCTCATCTGTAAAATGGCACCTACCTTGCATGGTTGTTGTGAGGATCAAATGAGAAAATATTTTTGAAATTGTCTAGAACAGTACCTGGTACATAGCAGGCTCTTAAAAAACATGTATTTCCTCTCTTCTTCCCTTATTTCTTATAAGAAAACTATCTAAATCTCTTAGGACCAGAGGGAAACGCAGAAACAGAAAGAATTCATTGGCCACTTCCTAAAAGAAATCTCCAAATGAAAATCACCAGAAAAATTATAACCAAAATCCAAAGCTTCCAGATCAAAGAAAAAATACTAAAAGCAGCCAGGAAGAAAGGATTCATAAACCAAGGAGTACTAGTCAGTATCACACATGACTAAGCAGCCACCACAATGAAGGAGCAGAAAGCTTGGATTACAATGTTCTGAGCTGACCCTAAGATTCTGAAATAACATAATATTCAGCAGGATCATATCAGAGGATATAGGTTTACAGTCAAGAATAACTTACCCAGCAAAACTGAGTATAATGTTATCAGGGGAAGGGGGGAGAGAACGAATCTTAAATAAAAGAGAGGGTTTCCAAACATTCCTGTTAGAAAGACCAGAACTGTGCAGAAACTTTGAAGTTCGATCACAGAAGCTGAAACACAATGTACAAGTTAAAAGGGTAAACACAAATGAACAGTTATAAGGAACTAAAGGATAAACTGCTTACATTCAATATGGGGAAATGATTCATGCCCCCTCTGAAACCTACGATCAACAGGGTTCATAAAGAGTCTAATTACACAGAAAACCTAGGAGTGGAAATAGAAGGGAAGAGGAATAGGATATACTGTGGGATGGGGGGAGATGAAGGAAAAGGAAGATTAGGGAAAACTATCTCACATAATAAGGGTGTGCAAGTAAGTATCAATATAAACAAGTAGGAATGGGTAAATGGCTGATACCTGAAACTCACTCTCATTTAAAAACTGTTAAAAGGAGGGAAGAATACACACACACACACACACACACACACACACAGAGTTAAATAGAGAAATACAGGTCACTCAATGGGGAAAATAAGGGGGAAAGGAGAGAAAGGGAATTTAGAAGAAGGGTAGGTTAAGGAAGGGATAAGTCAAACTCTAAGGATATACAAAAAAGAGCTCTTTTTGAGGTGGCAAAAAACTGAAATGGGGTGAATGGCTGAACAAGTTATGACATACAAATATGATGGAATAAATTGTGATCTAAGAAATGGTGACAGAGAAACTTTAGAAGACCTGTATGAACTGACATAGAATGAAGTGAATAGAACTAGAAGAACAATTTATACAATGACAACTACACTGTAAAGATAAACCATTTAGAAAGACTTAGGAATTGTTGATCAATTATGATTCCAGATGACTAATGATAAAGCAAGCTACCCATTTCCTAATAGTACACAGTACAGAATGAGATAATACAATATGCATGTATACTAACAGACGTGTGTATACACACATATACGTATGTATATGCATGTGTGTATGCAAACATATACAGATGTGTGTGTGTGTGTCCATGTCCTTTTGGACATGGCCAATGCAGAAATGTGTTTTGCTTGACTACGCATATTTGTAAGAGATTTTGTTTTCTTTTTCTCTCAACTTAGGGAGGGGGATAGAATTCTGCTTATTGAAGAATAAAATTTAATTAAAAACAATCCACATTAAAGAAATTTTATAAATTTAACAGTATATTTATGAAACTAAATAGGTCCCTTAAAGATCATCTAGTCTATTCCTTATTTTCTCGTGATTGTCACAGATCAGAGGGTTTCACAAAGACAACAATAGAAAGCTTGGGAAACTCTATGTAAAACTGTTAAATTATGCAGATTTAAGTCTAGGTTTCTTAACCTTTTTTGTGTCATTGATCTCTCTGACAGTCTGGTGAAGCCTATGAACTCCTTCTCAGAAAAATGCTTTTACATGTACAAAATAAAATACTTAGAACAAAAGGCAACTAATTATTTTAAAATGCAGTTATCAAAATTTTTTTAAAAACAAGTTCAGACTTCAAGTTAAAAATTTCTGCATTGCAGTTATACCCTGATGTTGGGTAACCCAATATGAAGAATTTGCCTTAAAGGAAGAGTAATTCAGTAAGTATCCAATACCAAATCCATTATCTGTAAACATAAGATTTCTTTTACCATTTCTGAAAAATCAAATTTTATATCCTGCAGAGATATAGAACAATCTACGAGTACTAGTCAGTCTGTGATGGACCAGTGCAACACAAATTTTAGGGACCCCAAACCCAAAAGGCCACAGACTAAGTATGGACTCCATAAATTTAATGTCTGTGGCCAAAAATCTTTTTGTCAAAGAAACCTCAAGATGATCCCTCTTATAGACAAGCACTGGGACTACTTCTTTCTTCCTTTTTTCCCAGTTATTCCTACCACTTCAAATCCTGCCTTAGACTGCCACTGGGGTTGAGTATAAAGTAGGTACTAGGGTTGGGGAAATCCTAGGCAGTAGTGGGACCTGTAGGAATGAAAGGAAACTAGGAGGGGAATTAACTACCAAACAATTGTGGTCAGTCATTCTAATGTGATCATCCACATGTAAAAGATATACATAAGGGGCAGCTAGGTGGCACAGTGGATAGAGCACAGGCCCTGGATTCAGGAGGACCTGAGTCCAAATCCGGCCTCAGACACATAACACTTACAAGCTGTGTGACCTGGGCAAGTCACTTAACTCTAGCCAAACAAACAAAAAAAAAAGATATAAGGGCTACTGTTTATATGGATGAATGAATAAGACATCTAGTAAGTGCTTACTTACCCAAAGTGCTAAGGATACAAAAAGAAAAAGGTAATTCCTGATCTCAACTCACATTCCAATGGGAGAGACAACACAAATGGAAGGTTTTCAGCTGCAGGTCAGATGGGTTCAAAATGTAAGAAGAAATGACCCCAGAAGTGGTGGTTGTTTGATTTGTCTGGTATATGCTGCCTTTTGGTTGGCAGTTGGTGGGGATGGTTGGACAAGAAGGGACAGATAAATGGTATAGAAGTTCAGAAGTAGGAGAGATCAATACAGAATGTAGTGTTCAGAGATTTCATGAAGGACATGAGATAAGTTGTTAGATTTTTTTTTTAAAACAAGAATTTATTATCACTCTCTCCCCTGTCTTCCCCTGACCCAACCTGAACAATAATTTTTTTTTAAACTTTAGAATATGCATTATATAGCAAAACAAATTCCATACACTAAAAATGTATGTGTCATTCAGCATTTCAAATCTATCACCTTTCTGCCAGGAGGTAGGTAATGAACTTCATGTTCAATTCTCTAGAAATAAGATTTATCATTGCATTAAACATTATTCTAAAGTCTCTCAAAGTTGTTTTTCTTTATAAGATTGACATTGTATAAATTGTTCTCTTAGTCATGTCTACTTCACTGCATCACTTCAAAGAGGTCTTTCCCCATTTCTCTGAATTGAATTAACTGAAACTGTTCATTTTGTTGTTTCTTGTGATACCGTAATATTCCATTACATTCATATACCACAATTTGTTTAGCTATTCCCCACCAGGGCGTAACTCAATTTTCTAATTTATGGCTATTAGTACAAAAAAAAAGTTGTTATAAGTATTTATGTACATATGGGTCTTTCTTCCTTTCTTTCATCTCTGTGTGGTATCAGTTTAGCAGCTGTATACCCAGGTGAGGGGATATTCAGTCAGTGATTTTGGGGGCATAGTTCCAAATTCCTTTCCAGAAATGCCAGACCAATTTATAGCCTCAGCAACAGTGCACTGGTATGTCTATCTCCCCAAATTCCCTACCAGATTTGTCATTTTTGCCTATCTGATTAGGCAGTAAAGGGTTGATGTAATTTGCATTTCTCTGATTAGTAGCAATTTAGAGCATTTTTTCAGATGGCTATTAATAGCTTGGGTGTTATTCCTTTGATAACTACAACAAAAATTCATAGTTGGTCATTATTCCAGACCAGGGCAGCTTAGATAGTGAGAAAGAGAGATCTGCAGCCATAGGAATGGAGGTTGGCTGGAAGCAAAGCATACAGGTTACAGTGGAAACTCTACCATCTGTGGGCCTTGGAGGTGGCAGCTACAGTAGCAACACCTGACACACTCAACTCACAGGGACAGCACAGCAACTTGAATACCTAGTCAGAGAGATTCTAAGACACCCTTTTGTTAGCAATGGGTCCAGTGCCACTTAGCAGCTCTGCAGTCTATTACCCAATTCTGGGTCAAAATTCCATGGTGGAGAGTAGTTACAGTCAGGAGGGAGGAGGGACCCTCCCTGGGTAAGGACCAGAGCACAGAGTAGGAAGGCAGTGACCAGACCCCTCCCTAGATCACACCACCTAAAAGTAAATGCCCCCATATCAAGCTATAGAAGTTCAGGTTGGCCATCCTCCCAAAGGTGAGCAGAACAGGCTGGAAACATGAGCAAATAACAACAAAGAACTTGACCATTAAAAGCTTGTATGAGGACAGGGAAGCTCAAGCCAAAATTAGGAGGAAAACAATGATTTGAAACCATTTATAAGTAAAGCCTCAAAGAAAAATGCAAATTGGACACAAGCCCAACAAGAATTTCTAAAAAAAAAGCTAAAGACTTTTTTTTAAAAAAAGCAAAAAAAAAAAAAGATTTTAAAATTAAAATTTTAAAAGGTAAGTAGCTAACTTAGTTAAAAAGTTAATTAAACTTATCAAATTTTTGAAAGGTTAAAATCAAGTAAGAGTGGTAGGGGGAAAACTGGGAAAAGAAAGAGTAATGCAAAAAAATTATGAAAAGAGAATTAGCAGCTTGACAAAAAAAATCTCACTGAAGAAAAAACTCTTTAAAAATTAAAACTGGTCAGGTGAAAGCTACTGACTCCATGAGACATCAAGAAAAAATAAAACAAAGTCAAAACACTACAATAAATAAATAAATGAATAAATGGAAGAAAATGTGAGATATTTCAGCAGAAAAACAAATGACCTGGTAAACTGATCAAGAAGAGAAAATTTTTAAATTATCAGACTATTTGGAAGTCATGTTTTTTTTTTTTAATAAAAGAGGCTAGACTTCACATTTTAAGAAATTATAAATGAGAATTGTCCCACTATCCTAGAACTAAAGGGCAAAGTAGAAACTGAAAGAATCCACCAATTATGTCCTGAAATTCTAGAATGAAAATTCCCAGGAATATTATAGCCAGATTCCAAAGCTCTCCAGATCAAGCAGAAAATATTGCAAGCAGCCAGAAAGAAAGAAGCTAGAATTTCAGCCAAGAATAACCTACCCAGCAAAAATAAGTATAATTCTACTGGGAAGTGGAAGGGGAAGAATGGGGATGCAAGATGGATATTTAATGAAACAGAGGATTTTCAAACATTCTTGGCTTTTAAAAAACAGTATTAAATAGAAAACATGACATTCAAACACAATATTCAGAAAGGTAAATATGAATGAGAAATCATAAGGGACTTTAAGGCTAAACTCTTTATATTCCTATATGGGAAGACAATACATGTAACTCCTAAGAACTTTATCATTATTAAGACAGTTAGAAGGGGTGTAGTACTAGGACAGAGGGCATAGGTGAGAATCTATTATGTTGGGATGATCTCAAAAAAGAATGGAAAGATGAGAAAGAGGGATGCAGTGGAAGAAGGGAGAAGGGAGAGGAAGAATGGGGGAAATTTATCTGACATAAAAGAGGCACACAAGGAAGGAAACGTAAAGGGGGAGTGGGCAACATATGAACTTTACTCTCATCTTAACTGGTTCAAAGCAGGAACTATATGGATATAGTGATAGATAGGAAGGATAGGGTAAAAGAAAGAGAGAGAAGAGAATAAGATGGAGAGAAATACAGTTAGCAATCATAATTATGAATGTGAATCAGATGAACCTCACTCATTAAAATGAAAAGGATAGTAGAATGGATTAGAAACCACCAGACTTCAATGAATGTTGTTTACAAAAGACATACTTGAAACAGAAAGATGCATGTAGAGTTAAAATAAGGACCAAGAGCAGAATCCATTATATTTCAGCTGAAGTTAAAAAAAAAAAAAAAAAAAAGGCAGGGACAGCATTCATGATCTCAGACAAAGCAAAAGCAAAAATAGACCTAATTAAGAGATAAGCAGGGAAACTACATTTTGCTAAAAAGTATCGTAGACAATGAAGTAATATCAGTACTAAACATATATATGCCATCAAATGTATCCAAGTTCTTGAAGGAAAAGTTAAAGAATTACAGATGTAAATAGAGAGTAAAACTACACTGGTAGGGGAACCTCAATTTATCCCTCTCAGACCTAGACACTAACCATAAAATAAATAAGAAAGAAGTCAAGGAGATAAATTAAAAGATAGACATGATAGACCTTTGGAGAATACTGAATGGGAAGAGAAAAGAATATATATTTTTCTCATCACCTTCACAAAAACTGACCATGTATTAGGGCATAAAATCTCAAAAACAAATGCAGAAGTATAATACACCCTCTTCTGACAATTGCAATAAAAATTATATTGAAAAAAGGGTCTTGGAAGCATAGACTAAAAAGTACTTAGAAACTGAAAAATCTAATGCTAAAGAATAAGTAGTTCAAACCACAAATCATAGAAACAATCAATAACTTAATTAGAAAGGCAACAATGATAGAACATAATAAAATTTGTAGGATGCAACTGAAGTAGTCCCTGGGCGAAAATTTACATCTCTAAATGCTTACATCGATAAAAGAAAGAGCAGATCAATAAATTGGGCATGAAACTTAAAAAAAAAAAGTAAAAGAACAAAATTTAAAATCCCTAAATAAACACCAAAATAGAAAGCTTGAAAATAAAAGAAGACATTAATAAAAGTGAAAGGAAAAATACCATCAAACTAATAAATAAAACTAGGAGCTGATTTTATTTTTTAAAAAATAATAATAAACTATTGGCTAATTTAATTTTTAAAAAAGAAAGAAGAAAATCAAATTAGCAATCTTAAAAATGAAAAAGGTAATGTACAACCACTGAAGATGAAATTAAAATAATTAGTAGGAGCTATTTTGCCCAATTATATGCCAATAAAATTAATAATCTAAATGAAATGGATGAGCATTTACAAAAATATAAACTGCTTAGATTAACAAGAGAGGAAATGGACTTAAGTAACTTTGTCTTAGAAAAAGAAACTGAACAAATGAGCTCTCTTAAGAAAAAAAAAAACCCAGCATCAGATGGATTTACAAATGAACTCTACCAAACACTGAAAGAACAATTCCAATATTACGTAAACTGTTTGAAAAAACAGGAACTAAGAAACTCCTTCTATGACACAAATATAATTTTGATAAGTAAAACAGGGAGGACAAAAACATATAAAGAAAACTACAGGCCAATTTCCCTAATGAATACTGATGCAAAAATTTTAAATAAAATACTAACAAGATTTCACAAAGATTATACACTATGCCCAGGTTGGATTTATAACAGGAATGCAGGGTTGGTTCAATATTAGGGAAACTATAAGCATAATTGACCATATCAATAATTAAAAATAACAAAAATCTGTAAAAGTACATCAATCAATGAAGTAAAAGATTTTGACAAAATGCAACACTTATTCCTAAAACACTAGAAAGCACAAGAATAAATGGAGCTTTACGTGATATATAGTAGGTATCTAAAACCAGATTTATATGTGCAATTAAAAAAATTTTTTACATAATCAAAATTTTCCATTTTATCTTGTTATCCTCTCAATATCTCTACTCATTAATTTTCCCTCGTGCCTAGATCTGAAAGGTAATCTATTCCTTGCTCCTCTAATTTGTTTATGAGGTGATTTTTTAATATCTACATCATGCATTTATTTAGAGCTTATCTTGGCATATGCTACACGGTGTTATTCTGAACCTAATTTCTTCCAGACTGCCATACAATTTTCTGAGCAGTTTTTGTCAGTGAGTCCTTTACCCAGTAAACAGGGTCTTTGAGTTTATCAAGCACTAAGCTACTCTATTTGTTTGCTTCTGTATGTTGTGATCCAGTATGTTCCACTGGTTGACCTGTCTATTTTTTAAATCAGTACCAAGTAATTTTGATGATCATTGCCATGTAAGGCACTCTGAGATCTGTCATTAACAGATAATCTTCCTTTGTACTAGGTGCATGTTACAAGTTACAGTTACATTAACAAGAGGCAACATCGAAATGATTTGGTACTGTTTAAAAAGAGGTCAATATCAATAACAAAGTTAACAAATCATATGATTATCTCAACAGATGCAGAAAAAACTTGACAAAATACTGTACCCATTCCTATTAAAAACACTAGAGAGCATAGGAATAAATGGAGTTTTCCTTAAAATGATGACCAGTATCTATCTAAAACCATCAGCAAGTATTACAAGTAATGGGGATAGGCTAGAAGCATTCCCAGTAAGATTAGGGGTGAAATAAGGATGACATTAACACCACTATTATTAATACTGTACTAGAAATGTTAGCTTTAGCAATGAGAAGAAAAAGAAATTGAAGCAATTAGAATAGGCAATGAGGAAACAAAACTACCACTCTTTGCAATGATATGATACTTAGAGAATATTTAATAGTATACTTAAAGAATCCTAGAGAATCAACTAAAAAACTACTTGAAAAAATTAACAATTAACAAAGTTGCAAGATATAAAATAAACCCACAGAAATGACAGCATTTCTGTATATTGCCAACAAAGCCCAGCAATAAGAGAAAAAGAAATTCCATTTAAAATAACTGTAGAGGGACAGCTAGGTGGCACAAGTGGATAGAGCACTGGACCTGAAGTCAGAGGTACCTGAGTTCAAATCCAGCCTCAGAGACATAACACTTACTAGCTGTGTGACCCTGGGCAAGTCACTTAATCCCAATTGCAAATAATAATAATAATAAGATAACTGTAGATAATAATAATAACAAAATAATTGTAGGCAATATAAAATATTTGGGAGTCTACCTGCCAAGACAAAACCAGAACTATATAAACACAAACAAAACACTTTTCACACAAATATAGTCTAAACCATTTGAAAAATATCAATTGCTCGTGGGCAGGCCAAGCCAATATAATAAAAATGACAATTCTACCTAAATTAATACATTTATTCAGTGCGATATCAATCAAACCACCAAAAATTATTTTATAGAGTTGGAAAAAGTCATAAAATTCATCTGGAAGAACAAAAGTTCAAGAATATCAAGGGAATTAGTAAAAAAAAAAAAAAATGCAAAAGAAGGTGGCCAAGCTGTACCAAAACTAAAACTATATTATATAGCAGCAATCATCAAAACTATTCGATGCTGGCTAAGAAACAGAGTGGTAGATCAGTGGAACAGGTTAGGTACACAAGTAAATGACTATAGTAATCTACTGTTTGATAAACCCGAAGACTCCAGCTTATGGGATAAAAACTCACTAACTGACAAAAACTGCTGGGAAAACAGAAACGAGACAGACCAACAACTCATACCCTATATACCAAGATAAGGTCAAAATGGGTATGTGATTTAGACAAAGGGTGATATCATAAGCAAATTAGGAAAGCAAGGAATAGTTTACCCATCAGATCTATGGAGAAGAGAAAAATTTATGACCAAACAAGAGATTGAGAACATTATAAAATGCAAAATGGATAATTCTGATTATAATAAATTTAAAAGTTTTTACACAAAGGAAGCCAATGCAGCCAAAATTGGAAGGAAATCAGAAAGTGGGGAATTTTAATTTTTACATCCAGTGTTTCTGATAAAGGCCTCATTTCTAAGATAGAGGACTGAGTCAAATTTATAAGAATACAAGTCATTCCCCAATTGATAAATGGTCAAAGGATATAGACAGTTTCCAGATGAAGAAATTAAAGCTATCTATAGTTATAGGGAAAAAATGCTCCAAATCACTACTGATTAGAGAAATGCATTTTAAAACAACTCTGGGGTACCACCTCACACCTATCAGATTGGCTAATATGACAGAAAAGGAAAATGATAAATAATGGAGAAGATGTGGGAAAATTGAAACACTAATTGGTGGATTTGTGAACTGATCCAACTATTCTGGAAAGCAATTTGGAACTATGCCCAAAGGGCTATAAAACTGTACATATCTTTTGATCCAGCAATATCACTGTTATGTCTGTTTTCCAAAGAGATCATTAAAAAAAGGGGAAAGGACCCACATGTACAAAAATATTTATAGCAGCTCTTTTTGTGGTGGCAAAGAACTGGAAATGGAGGGGATGCCCATCAAGTGAGGAATGAATGAACAAGTTGTGGCATATGAATGATCAACAAGGAGAGAATTTGGAACCCAAAATTTTAAAAACAAATGTTAAAAATTGTTTTTACATGTAACTGGGGAAAATTAAAATACTAAACAAAAAAAAAAAAAAGAAAAAATTTTAAAAAAAGAAACAATGAGCAGGCAGACTTCAGAAAAACCTGGAAAGACTTACATGAACTGGTGCTGAGTGAAGTGAGCAGGACCAGGAGAACATTACACACAGTTAACAGCAACACTGTGTGATGATCAACTATGACAGACTTGGCTCTTCTCAGCAATACAATGATAAGACAATTCCAAAGGACTCATGATGGAAAATGCTATCCACACCCAGAGAAAGAACTATGGAGTCTGAATGCAGACAAAGCATATTTATTTTGCTTTGTGTTTTGTTTTTTCTTTCTTGTGGCTTTTCCCTTCTGTTCTTATTCTTCTTTCACAACATGACTAATGTGTAAAGATGTTTAACATGATTGTACATGTATAACCTATATCGAATTGCTTGCTGTCTTGGGGAGGGGTGAGGAAGGAAGAGAGGGTGAAAAATTTGGAACTCAAAATCTTACAAAAATGAATGTTGAAAACTATCTTTATATATAATTGCAAAAAAATACTATTAAAAGAAAAAAAGAAAAAGAGAGGTCAATCAGTGAAATAAATTAATCACATAACATACAGAAGCGAACACAGTACGGCAGCGTTTTATAAATTGAAGACTCTATTTACTAGGGAAAAGACACTATTTCTGATGACTACAATGTGTTTGTGTCCCCATATTATATGTATGCTCCTTGAGGGCAAGGGCTGGTTTTGCTTTTTTTTTTTTTGCATCCCCAGTGCTTTTAGCCCAGTGCCTGGCCCACAGAAAGCATTTAATGCTGGTTGAATGAATTACTGATTCTTGAAAAGAGGAGTGACAAGATTTTGTAAAAGAAGGTTGAAAGGAAAGAAGGAAAGAAGGAAAGGAAGGAAAGAAGGAAGAAATGAGAATGAATTTATTAAGCACTTCCTATATACCAGGCCCTGGGCTAAGCAATGGTGATGCGAAGAAAAAGTAAAAACAGTATTTGGGATCAAGTAGCTTACATTCTACAGGATACATATGTGTATATATAACATATCAATAAATATTATTTTATTAAGTCCTTAACAGAGGGAAGCACTGAGCTAAGTTCTAGGGAGACAAAAAACCAAAACAGTCCCTGTCACCAAAGGGATTCTAATGGGAAAGATAACAGGTATGTACACAGATATATACATAGCAAATGGAAGATAACCAGAGAGTGAAAAGCACTAGCATATATTTTCCTCCATTAGATTGTGAGCTTCTGGAAGGCATGGAATGTATCTTCTTTGCATCCTTAGAGCTTAGTATAGTGACTGGCACACAGTAGGTACTTGATAAATATTTACAGATTCACTAACATATGACAGTGCCAAGGGGTGTGCAGATGAGCTTTAGCTTCCAAACAAAAAAGTTTATATTTGTTTCTAGAGGTAATGCAGAGTCACTGCAGTGTACTGATTGGGGAGTGACAGAGGTTTGTGAAGAAAATCAGTTTGACAACTGCACAGAGGAAGGACTGGAATCAAGAAAGTCTTGAGGCAGGCAAACAAATTAGAAGGCTATGGCAATAATTAAGGTCCAAACTAGGGTGATGGCTGTGTGAATGGAGTGGAGGGCACTTTACAAGACAGATTTATAAAGACAGAAACTACAAGATATGGCAGGATCTTGCATAACTGCAAAATAGGGCAATGTAAGGTGAATGAGACTGAAGGTCAAGATTTAAGGGAGACCATGAGGTTGTGAATTCAAGTTCCTGAAAGAATAGCGATGTTGTTGACAATGATAAGGAAATTAAGAGGAGTAGTTGAGGTTTAGGAGGAAGGATAATGAACCCTCTTAGGAATGTGTTACATGTGAGATACTGTATTAGTAACAATATACAAAGGTTGCTATAAGCAATAAAATAAGCACCAAGAACTCAAGAGGTCTATTCCCACACTATACTAACCACTATAACTGTGTGTGGGAACATGAGTCTTCCAGCCACTTTCACTTAATCAAGTATGCTTCTTCTTTCAGTGGTCTAACCCCAAAACCTCTGAGGAAAACTGGGCTGCCCCAATGGACTACTGAAGGTCCCCTAAATTATGGTAAGTTGGTTGCCAGTATACAGAAGTTCCTTATATTTCTGCCATACCTCTCCTTTTTCAGGTTACTGTGAATTAGTCCTATGGTCTCTGGTTTCTACTACTCTACTATAGTTGGCATGGCCAACAACTCAGGGAAACTTTGCCCTTTGCCCTAGGGGAACTTACCCTGCCTATTCCTCAAGTCTGGATACAGGGACTTTGTCAGATTGGAACTACCAAGTGGGACAGGGGATTTAGGGAAGGCCTTAGGTTTGCTAGGGCAAAAGGGTCTGGGTGAGTGTTCTGGGGACTAGAAAGAATAGGACTGGGCAATCAAAAGTTCTCATCCTTTGAGGTTAAGACCAATGGAAGAATTTTGTCAATGCCTCCCCCATGCATATGTTTGTGGAGTATATGAGTGCCTATGAGAAACATCATGTGACCTCTGCAGCATTGAGCAACCAGATTGATTGCCCTTGTAAGAATGACAGAAGTTGGGGAATGGGCCCACCACCATTCTAGACATGGGGATTATGAATCCCTGCTTGCAAGCATGAGAGTATGATGATCCCCTCACGAAAGACAATGAAGCTACTTCTACCCAACTGTGCCTCTCAGGCCAATTAGTGAGCCTACCCCTCTGAAAGACCAGTATAGCATGATCCTGTATAGTTAATCTATCTGTGACTGGGAAATTCACCACATGTCTTCTCTCCTCAAATTTCCCACAATACTCCTCCCCTAACCCTTTCACCTAAAAACTTCATTTCAAATTCCACTGAAAAAATTGAGGCAATTCACCCTGAGCAAAACACTTTCTTCTCATATCACTGACATCATCACCCACATCTCCTCTTTCACTACAGACTCTGTCAAAGACGTAGTACTTATCCTTGCCAAGATCAAGCCCCTCTACAAAACCCTTGACCCCATTCCTTCCCACTTTAAACAGACTACTTCCATTATTATTCCCTTTCTATCACTAAACTTTCCTGGCATGTACAAATATGACCAACTCTCCTCCATAATTAAGAAATTATCTCTAGATTCCATCATCTCCATTGGTTATTTTCTTGTCTTATATTTTTCCTCCCCTTGTTAGTTAAACTGCTTGAAAAAAGTCATTCTACACTGGGTGACTCCCCTTCTTCTCCATCCTCTTAAATTTCCTCTGTAACCTGGCATGTGAACCCATCATTCAACTGAAACTGATCTTCCAAAGTTACCAATGTCTTAATGTTTAAGTTCAAAACAAGAATATTTTTAAAGTAATAGAAGAAACAGAAAGGAATTAAATTACTTCTGAATCAATATCAATGAGATATTTATTCTATTGGCTATGCCTAGGAGCAGCAGTTCGAGTAATGTCATGGTGCGAATACCTATGAGAATGCTCAGCAAGAAGCAAGAAATCAAGGGTATAATATCAAACTCAGTATTCTTCTATCCTGGTCTCAGCATAGATTCCTAACTCACCTTGTTTCCCTTTCTTCCCCTTCCCTCAGCTGACTTCAACAAATGCTCTTCCACGTTCTGCAAGCTCCTCTCCATTCCCTCCTAAGCCCAAACTCTAACCTAGTCCAATGTTCTTCAAAGATCTTGGAGACTCGGGGCAGCTAGGTGGCGCAGTGGATAGAGCACCAGCTCTGAAGTCAGGAGGACCTGAGTTCAAATCCGAACTCAGACAGATAACACTCACTAGCTGTGTGACTCTGGGCAAGTCACTTAACCCCGATTGACTCAGCAAAAAAACAAAACAAAACAAAAAGACAAACAAAAAAAAAAAATAGAATAGAGCCTCACTAATCTATACTTAGTAGATGGAAAGTCAATCTAAACAAATAAAAACTTTGTAGTTTTTAAAAATATTTCATAAGTATGTATTACTACTTATAAATAAATATAACTGGAACTAGGATATCAAAATTTTATCTAGGAAAGGTCCTTAAGGAATCTGCTTTAAAGACAGGATAAAAATAATTTGTAATTAATATAATAAACAATACTTGAAATTACTCAAAGGCAATTTACTCAGTATATGGAGGATTTAGAAATAGAAAGGTTCTCAAGTCATCTAGTCCAACTCTCTAATTTTACAGATGAAGAAACTGAAGCCCAGAATAGCCAAGTAATTTGCCCAAAGTAAACAGAGATAGTAAAAAGTAGCAAGGCCAGGAATTACAATGAAGTGTCCAACTTCAAATTCAGTACTCTTTCTTTCCACTGTTCAACCTCTTTGCAAAATGTCTTTCATTCTTGGTTTATACTTTCTCTTTAGAAAGGTTTACTCATTTCTTTTTCTGCCTAGACTGGTAGATCAAAAGATAGCATAAACATTGTATACTTTGACTTCCGAAAAGTATCTGACAAAATTTCCCATCACAATCTTAAGGGAAGCGAAATATAGACTGAATGACAGTTATCAGGTGAAATTGCAAATGGCTGCACAATCAATAAAAACTTAGTAATAGTAATTAACAATCTGATCTTGCACCTTTACAATTCAACAATAACTAATGACTCAGATGAAAACATAAAACAATGTAGCCACACACATAAGCCTGAAAAGGACAATCCATTTCTCAGAATGTGTCAGGGTAGCATCTGTTAACATGAAATAATCACCTTATGTGTAAAAAATCTAGAACACCATTGCCCTTCATCAGGTTAAAACTGATACGAATATTTTTGAGACTCAGATTAACAATGGGAAGGGAAGTGAGATGCAAAAAAATATATCAGCAGTCCAGAATGGTCCAAAATCTATCATGATGAAACTCAGCAAAGATAAATAAATAAATATAAACTCCCATGTTCAGGTTTTTTTTTTTTTTAAGTGAGTATTTGATAACTAGAAGTAGGTTGTTTTTTGGTTTGGGTTTTTTTTTGAGGGGGGGTACTTAGCTAGTAAAATCAAAAGGAAACATATGGATTGTAATATGAAAGGAAATACAAGCAGCAGTATACTTCACTTGAAACCTAAGGGAAACAGAAATGAATTGTGTTGTACCACCATCCAAATACCTCTAGCTAATAAATCAAGTCTCAACTCTGTTTGAACTGTCATAAGATGTCCACAAAAGATAGGATCCAGAAAATACAAAAGACTGGGAAATCTCTTAACATTTTGGAAGTGTTCCTCAACATAATTTGTTATAACTGTGGAAACAAAAATAGCTGAGCTGTGGAAGCAGCAAACAGCAGCAGTACACAACAGCCAAGTCACACTGCAAGTACTCTCTCTGGCCACCTACAGCTCCACAGGGCTTGTCTTATCCCTGCCCAGGGTACTAAATACACCTTAAACTCCTGTTTTCCAGTCACAAAGAATCACCTGATGTGGCCATACAACACCACCCTATCCAAGGCTGAACCCCTGTGGCCAATGATAACCTCACTTTTCTCATTCCTCAATGATTTACATAATTCCATCCCATCATATCCACTATGTTTCAGTGAATCTGAACCTGTGGTAGTCATTATTAAAACCTTGCTCTCCATCTATCATTGACCATAACTTTATTCCTATACCCCTCAACCATCTTACCTTCAAAAAATACAACTCTAAAGTTACCTAACCCTTCTACTGTGCCTTTTGGAATGTCTGCTTCATAGGTAAGAAACTAGATTTCGTCTCAAATCTTCTCCTTTTCCGCTTTTTGCATTCAATGAGACCAGGCTCCCTCCTGATAAAACTTCTTCCCTGGCTACCCTTTCCAGGGATAGATGCACTTTCACTCATACCCCTCCTCCAGCAATCACTGGTCATAGCAGAGGGGTAGGAGGAGAAATGGAAAATCTCCTTACAGCCCACTGCTACTTCCTGCTCTCTCTCTGCCACTATCATTGAGTAACCTCTTTTCTTCTCCTTTGAGGTTTGCTCAATTCATATTTATTAGTCAATCAAAATTCTGGTAGCTGTTGTCTACTAATGTCAAGGACATTCCCCTTTTTCCTTCTATGAGTTCAGTTCAAAGTCTTTGTCTCCTCCCCAACTTCTGCCCTCTTACTAGTGAACTTTTAATACTGGTACCCTCTCAAACAACCTACCCTCCCAGTTCCATACTCATTTCCACACTTCTCTACCTCACCTTAGCTATACACAGAAATAGTCGTACTTCTTGATCTTGCCGTTATCCACAACTGTTCCACATCCATGTTCATGAACTCTAAAATTCCTTTGTCTGAGCAGTCTACTGTCATTCCACTTCTCCCTCTGCCTTACAATTCCAAACCCTTTTCCTCATCCTCCCCTTGTCCTTCAATCCCCTCCACCATTTAGTCCTTTCCCTGGCCACTAGTCCTGCACTGGTTATACTCTTTTCTTTACCCATTTTGACTCTTTAGTAAAGAAGTTCAACTCCATATTGTTATCGTCTCAAGTCCCTTGCCTCCCTGTATTCTATCCAAGATCCTGCCATGTCAAACCCCAGACTTGGATTACTCCCATCATCTACTGCCTTCCCTCCTATTTATATGCTCCTAGAGCATATATCCAACAAAGCTAGAGAAAAACTTCAAAATCATACTGACTGGGTCCACTACAAGTTACATAATCTCAAATGGATCCTCACAATGACAAGACAATTTTTTATCCCTCCCTAATGAATTCACTATCCTACTCACTACAGTGAATTTTTCAAACATTTGCATCTTTCCTTATGACAGAACAAGCATTTCCCTGATGCCACTTCTTTCCTCCCACCTACAGCATGAGGAGGCTTTACCTAAAAGAAGACAAAACTGACCCCAGAGACCTGATGAGCCAGGACTGGAGCTGGCTTCCCTGTTTCAATTTCTGTCCCGGTCTCACTTAGGTAGACCTAAGACAAAGCTGCCTCTGGGACTAAATTAGGCATGGCTTACCTGACACATTTTCCTGGTCATCTACAGGCATAAAAAGTCTCAATCACATGGAGTATAGACCATTCAACCTTGGTGGATTTCTGAAGACCATGAGACTAATCTTACCCCTCCCAGCTTACCAGATATGTTTCCATTTGGAAACATGGCAGGGCTATGTCCAAAAAAGCTAAGTGTTACTGTATCCTTGTTGTATATCCTTATTGTATTAGGGCAAAATAAACCACCTTGTGTTAAATGTTTAATGACTTGCAAGTGTCTCATTTCATCCCAACATGAAATCTCAACTAAGAGCTTAATGCTAGCATCAGAACTATACCTCTAAAACTCTTCAAACCTACCACAGTTCCACTGATGCCACCCTTTTAGCTAAGAACCATGCCTCATATTTCACTGAAAAAAATCAGCCATTTGCTAATAACTCCCTCTTCTCTCCTCATCTTCACATGATTCAGATTCCTTCCACCACTATTTCCTCCTTCATTCCTGTCTCACTTGAAGAGGTGACCCTTATCCTTGCCAAATCAAACCCGTCTACATGTATGCCATATTCCATCCGTTTTATTCAACAGATTGCCCCCTCTATCATCCCAACACTTCCTCACTTATATTGAATCTCTTCCTGTCTACCGGCTACATTCCTCCTGCCTACAAACATACCCATGTCTCCCCCATCCTCAAAAAACACTCCTTTGATTCTTCCTTCTCAGCTAGCTATTATCCTGTACATATCTCATCTTTTTGTGTCTAACCTCCTTGAAAAGGCAGTCTACACTAGGTCCCTCCACTTCTTTTTCTCTCCCTCATTTAACTTGTCAGTCTGGCTCCCAATCTTATCATTCAACTGAAACAGCTCTCTCCAAAGTCATTAATGATCTCGTGTGTGGGTGTGTGTGTGTGTGTACATATATATATATAGTTTTTATTGACATCTTTTGTTTTTTATCACCACAGTTTCCCCCCAGTAAATCTCCCCCCACTCCCTCTCAGAGAGTCATCCCATTTAACAAATAGTTTTTTTTAAAGACCAAAAAAGTGTGTGTCTGTGAGAGAGACAGAGAAAGAGAGAGAGAAACACTAGCATACTACGCAACCCTTGCACATATCATCAATACATTAAAAAAGTCTGAAAATATATGTGACACTTGTGGACCTCGTATCTCTGCAAAAGTTGTTGAGAGTGTCTTTTCATACTCATCTCAAATACTATGTATTTTGTACTTAGTACATGTATTAGTACTATGAATGGCAAATTTTAAGGTAAGGAACACATTTAGTTTCTGTTTATAAGGTAATTGTGAGAAAAAAAAAAGTTATTTTTAACTTTCCTATTTAGCTAAGTAGCATTTTCAATGTGGTGATGCAGAAAAGTGATTTGGAATTTGCTAAATCAATAACTGTCGGGATACGGTCACCGTATTAAAGGGAGTAGCTTAGAAATAACTGTGTCAAAAGACAAAGAGTCATGTTATAAAAGTAATTTTCAAGGTGCATAACTAAACAGACTATTCAATGACGATTTAAGTGTTAGGAATCAAATCTCCAACTACTAAAGAATAATGATGCAAAAGGCACTGTTAACAATCTCACTATCTTGTAATAATATTAGAAATTGTATTTAATGGTTATCATTTGGTCAAAGATTGTAGCTCAAGAGGTGGATGGTGTATCAGATACCATCTAGTCCAATTCCCTCCTTTTACAGAAGAGAAAAATGTGGCTCAGGAAGCTTATGCAATTAGCCAAGGATCACCCAATTTCACCCTCTCAAAGACAAATGGCTTATTCACATTCTATTTCCCTCTAGCAATAGATATGTAAAGAGAAATGCAATATAATGACACCTCAGCTAGTTGGTGGTAAGTTTGGGTTCAGGCCTTTTTAAAATCATCTTAGACTTAAAGCCTGCAGTGAAAGAGCAGTATCAAAGCCAGAGTCCTAGAGGAACCATTACTTTTCTCACAATAGCAAAAAGCAGAAGACACATTAGTCCAAAGCAAGAAGTCCAGAAAAACAAAGTTCCACTCCTCTCTAAAGGGACCAAAACAAAGTTGGCAGTCATTGCCCAGTGTGCTCAGAAAATACCATTCGGGGAAGCTAGGATAATAATACCTAACATGTCTTAAATATAAACAAGAATGCTTCAAAAGTATTCTGAGGGCTACAGATGAAAGCAATGTACTTATAGACTATAGCTTAGCAATTAAGAGATCACTGGTAAAGGCAGACATCAGAAACAAATTAGACACACAAAGAATAAACTGCCTTTCATATTTACAAATAGGGAAGAGAGTTCATGAATAAACAAGCAACAGTGAAGATCACACAAGATAAAATGGACGATTTTGATTATATGAAATTTAAAAGTTTTTGCACAAATTTAATTAGTAAAAATTAGAAAGGAAAAAATTTTTTGCAACAAGTTTCTCTGATAAAAGTTTGGCTATGTCAGAAGAGAAGAAAAAGTATCTACTGCACAAGAGATACCACAAAGGTACAATGGACAGGACTTGGCAACTGATTGACTACGGGGACAAAAATAACAGCTACACCTAAGGAGGGCAGCTAGGTGGCGGAGTGGATAGAGCACCAGCCCTAAAGTCAGGAGGACCTGAGTTCAAATCCATCCTCAGACCAAACACTTGACACTCACTAGCTGTGCGACCCTAGGCAAGTCACTTAACCCCAATCGGCTAAAAAAAACCAAACAAACAAAAAACTAAGGATACACATCTGGGTGACTAGGAGGACAGTGGTGCCCTATTCCAGAGGTTCTCGAAGTATGATCAGGGAACTTCTGGGGCTTACCAAGACCCTTTCAAAGTGGACCATAAGGACAAGATTATTTTCATAATTGTACTGAAAACCTTTAATTTCTAATACAGTAAATATCAATAGATATAGCCTACATAAACAAAAGACTCATGGGGGAGACAGGTTCTCAATAATTTTTAAGAACATAAAGGGGTCCTGAGACCAAAAAGTTTGAGAAATGTTCTAAGAGAGAAGGGCTTGGGGGAAACGATTAGTTCAGTTCTGAATCTGAGGTTCAGAATACCACAACACTCCCCCTGGTCCCCCCCCCCCAAAAAAACCCATGGAGCTCACAAGCAGGCAGTAAATCAAGCCAGCTTTTACTGACGGGAGATACTTACAAAACTATGGACAATAAAGAAGAAGGGAAATGGTCCACATTGGGTTCTGGGTAGAAATGACCAACCTTCCCATTTTCCCCACAAGGGCCCCAAAGAGAATAGGGCACCCTCTTTCCAACCAATAAAGCCTGGTGAGGTTTTATAGGGTTTTTATATAGGTCAAACAGGACTGGGCTTTTAAAGTAGGAAGAGAGGTACTTGGACCTGGGGTATATGTCAAGTTTTAGGACTGGTGCTGACTCATGCAAGGCAAACAGGAAATTGGCAACTCGTTGACAGTCAAACCACATACACACATACATACACACACACACACACACACACACACACACACACACACACAAACTCTGAAGGAGAGAAAAGGGGGCTTTGGGTTGTGGCTCTTACTTCAAGTCTTAGTCTTACTCTGACTCCGAGTTTTTTTGAGCTTCCCAGGGGCTTTTTTAGTGGGTCAAGAAGTCAACTGTATACTTTATAAATATCTATAGGACATCCACTTCGAGATGTCCAAAGGGGAGGGAAGAGAAGGAATAAGCATTTATTAAGTGTCTACCAGGTTTCAGGTTCTATACTAAGTACTTCACAAATAACATCTCATTGGATACTCACAACAACCTTGTGAGGCAGGTATTATTATCCCCATTTTATAGTTGCGGAAACTGAGGCAAACAGAAGTTAAGTGACCTGCCCAGGGTCACACAGGTAGAAGGTATCTAAACTAAATTGGAACTGAGGTCTTCTGGACTTCAGGCCCAGTGCTCTATTCACTGTACCACCAAGCTGTATGTATAGATGTTAGAAATGTGAAGAAGTCAAGAGGGAAGTTAGGGTTAAATAAATAGATCTGAAAATAATCTGTAGACAGATAACAGCTCACCATGAGGGCTGGTGAAATCACCTGATGAGATAGTAAAAAGAGAAGAGAAGAAAGACAGGACAAAGCCTTGGGAGACATCCAAGGTTAATGGATGTGACCTAGAAGAAGAGGAGGCAAAAGAGAATGATAATGATAAATAGGAGGAGAATCAGGAAAAGAGGTTCACCAAAACCTCAAGAAAGTATATCCTAAAGAAGGTGACAAGACAGAATCAAATGCTACAATGAAAACTGGAAGGATGAGGATTGAAAAAAAGGCCATTAGACTTGTTAACTTTGAAGAAAGCCATTTCATTGAATGAAGTTGAGGCATTTCGGAGGGTTTACAGAGTGAGAGGAAAGGAAGTAGAGGCAAGAATTATAGCTAGCTTTTTTAAGGAAGTAAGCTATGAAAGGGAAGAGAGATACATACTGGACAACAGTAAGCAAGGAAGAACAGATCAGGTGAGGATGGGGTGTTTTTTTTTAAAGGATAAATGAGACATTAATGTGTTTAGAGGCAGCAGAGAAGCAGCCTGTAGTCAGGGAGAGATTGAGGATTAATGAGTGGGAATAATAGAAGGGGCAATCTGCTAAATAAAATGGAAACCAGAACCATGTGGAAAGGTTTGCCTTGGCCATCTCTTCATGTCAAAAAGGGTTGCAGAAGGAAATGATGGAGGAAAACATCTTAGTGATGTGAGATGAGAAGACAGAATTTTTGGTAAACAGCCTCAATTTTTTAGTGAAAAATGAATCAGGGGTCCTCAGCTGAATGGGAGGAGGGAAGAAGAGGGAAGAAGTATTATAGTAGGCTCAACAAGAGATTAAAAAAAAAAAGTTTGAAATATATGCTGGGATGAGTTAGACATAGAAAAGAAATACATTGCCAAGTGAGGGCCCAGTTGAGATTCTGTAACAAATTTTTAATGTACCTTATCAACATGGTTTTGTGATATCATACAAGAAAAATATACCAAAATCATGATATAGCAATTGTTTAAAGCACTGTTTTACCTGCACTATGGATTTCATACACTTTTACAAGTCATACTAGAAAGAATGGAAATCTGAGTTGCAGCTCTATTAATAACTATATTAGACCAGAGGTGAAGCAATAGCAAAAATTACTGGATACCTTAAAGTACAATTCCTCCATGAATTTTCTTCTTTCAATGAAAAGAAAGTCAATCAAATTCAACAAAAACAGAAAAAACAGATACAGAATGAGAACTATACAGCCTTCTGCCGCTACCCATGTAGTTCTTTTAGTATCAACAGAAAATTAAGTAGTATTGCACTAGTGACATCAACAGACTAGCAATCTGAATTTATTCCTCAATGATTAACAAAGTCCCATCTGGCTTGAACCTCTGTGTGTCATAATTCAAACCCTGTTATCTGTCCCCCACTGTTCTTTCCATTACTTCCATTCCCCTCAACCTAACTTTCCCACCCTGTCCAAATTCCACTTTAAAGCTACCTGTCCTTTCCACTATATTCTCTGAAATGCTCGTTGTGGGTAACAAATTTGCTCTCAACTTAAATCTTTTCTTTTACCATCTTCTGGCTCTCAAAGAGATCAGGCTCACTCCTGATGATACAGCCTCAGCCTCCCTTTCCAGTACTGGCTGTACTTTGACTCATACCCCTTGAATGACTGGTTGTGGTAAGGAAATTAGAATTCTCCTTGCTCCCCACTGCAACTTACAGGTTCTCCTTTTACCACCATCAGTCAGTAACTTCTCCTCCTTTGAGGTTCACACAATCCATATCTAGCACCCAATCAAAACCCTAGTTGGCTGTTGTCTACCAACCTCTAGGACGCTCCTCCTTTTTTCTTAATGAGTTAAGTGCCAGTTCACACTCTTGCTCTCCTTCCCAACTCTTGCCCTCTTACTAAGGGATTTCAAAATACGTAATGAAAAGGCAGCTAGATGGCATCGAGGATAGAGTGCTAGACCTGGAATCAGGAAGACCAAAATACATATTGATATTCTCTTAATTACTCTAACTTCCCAATTCTTCAATTTACTTTTTTCCCCAAGACCTATTTTTCGACCCCACCTCAGTTATACACCCTTGATGGTCACGCCCTTGATTCCTGCCATCACCTCGTACTTGTACACAAACTCTCAAATTCCCCTATCTGACCACAACCTATTGTCATTCCACCTCTCCATATTCCTTGTGACCCCAAACCCCAGTCTTCATCCTAATCCCTAAGCCCAATCTTCTCAATCTTCTATCCCTCCATCATTCAGTTCATTCCCTGGGCATCACCCCTGCACTAGCTACTTTCTCATTCCTGCCTCATATTGACTGTTTGGTAAACAAGTTCAGCTCCACACTGTCCTCAATCTCTATAGTCCCTGTCCCCTTATCTTATCATGAGTCTAGCCCTGCCAAACCTCAGTTTGGGACTATTCCCACCATCTGCTGCTTCCTTCTTACTCACATACTGCTGAATAAAGCTGAAAAAAAAAATTGTGGAAAAAGTGCTGGCTGTGTCCACTACAAATTTATGTTACATAATCTCAACTGGGCCCTCACTACAGCAAAGCAATCCTGTTATACCTTCCTGTTTAACTCATTATCCTACTTACCACAATGACAATTCCAAACTTTTTCATCCCTCCTCAAACCTCCCACAACTCCCCCCAAACTCACTATTCAACTAAAACTGCTCTCTCCAAAGTTACCAAAGATCTCTCTACTGTCAAATCAAATCCTTCTCCTTCTTGACCTCTCTGCAGCTTCTGATGCTATCAATCACCCTTTTTTCTCCTTGATTCTCTTTTGTCTTTAGGTTATCAGGATACCATTCTCTCTTCGTTCTCCTCCTACCTATCTGATCACACTTCAGTTTCCTTCGTTGCATCTTTATCCAGGTTATGCCCACTAATTGTGGGTGTCCCAGAGAGCTCTGTTCTGGACCCTCTTCCCTTCTCTATCTATACTATTTCAGTTAGTGATCTTATCAGTTTCCATAGACTCAATTATCATCTCTATGCAGATGATTTTTAAATTGCAACTTAGGTGTTATCCTTGACTCCTCATTATCTCTCACAACCCATATCCGATCTGTTGGCAAGGCCTGTTAATTTTACCTTTGTAGTCATCTCCTGCACACTCCCCCTTCTCTCCTCTAATACTTCCACCAACCTGGTACAGGCCCTCAATCACTTCATGCATGGACTATTGCAATATCCTCCTGGCTGGTCTCCCTGCCCCAGCCTATCCTACCCTCAGCGGCCTAAGTGATTTTCCTAAAGCACTGATCTGATCATGTGACCTACTCCCTCTGACTCAATAAGCTTCAGTGGTTCCCTATAAACTCTAGGATTAAATATAAAATCCTATTTGGCATTCAAAGCACTTCATAACCATCTACTGCCCTCACCATCACCACCTATGCAGAATTCTTATACCCTGAAGATGAATATGAAAATCCCAGATTCTCCCCAACCCTCCAACATAGCACCTACTGAAACAAAACAGAAATATCCAGGAGTTTCACAGGAAGAGGTTGTGGCAGATATACAGGATGTTTCCCTTCTTTCCCATATGTTCAGGGCACTCCTTTTTTTACTTGCTATTTCAGAATGAGAATATTTTGGCAATAGCTTTTAGTAGACTCGTAATATGACTTTTAGAAGTGTATTCTGACAACTAAACTCCTCTAGAATAAACAATGTAGACATTGCAAGAAATCGAGCTAATGAGATCTGATATATAGCAGAAGTTTATATTCTACTTAAAATATACTGGTCTTGCTAATGCAAAGACACAAACAACTTTAAATGACAATGCTTTTCAAAGCTTATCAAATAAACACCTGCAACATAAATACTTCCGGAATAAGCTTAAGTAAAAGGATGTGGTTAAAAATTACACCCAAAACAGAAGAACTGCCACTGCTAAAAGGTTGAGCCCTTTCAGATTAGAAAAATCCTACCCCAAAAAACATTAAAACATAACTTAGCTAACTTTACTAAAAACCTATATAGACATTTGTTTGGTGATGGGGGTTATATCTCAGAATTTAAGAAGCATATAGTCATTTGCTCCTGAGAGGGGTTTGGAGTCTAGATCATAGTATACACATATGTGTTTAGTAAATGCTATTGGAGATAGAGAAAAAAATTGAGAGGGGAGAACTGGTTTGAAGGTGGGGGGAGGAAAATGATGAAGCTTAGTCCAGAACATGCTGAATTTGAGGAAATGACAAAGTATTCAGAAGGATTTTATCTCTATTGAAATTCCCTATATCTGTCAAGGGAACTGCCATTCTTCCAGTCTGCCAAGTTTGTAATGTTTATGTTACACCCTTCATTCTGCCCCACCCCATACATTCAATCGACTGCTAACTCTTGTCACTTCTACCCTCCATAACATATCTTGCATCAGACCTCTTCTCTCTACTCACGGAGTCACTTCACTACCTTAAATTCAAGCCCTCAACACCTCTTGCCTAGACTATTACAATGACCTTCTAATGGACCTCCCTGCCTTTTGTTTCTCTCCACTCAAGCACATCCTTCATATAGCCTCCAAAATAATTTTTCTAAAGGCCATCCATGAGTATGTCAATCCTTGGTTCAGTATCAATCAAAACATTCTAGGATCTGGGGATGAAAATACAAAGAATGAAACAATACCTACTTTCTCTCTTTTTTTTTAATGATTGAGTCTCTCCTTTACCTTGCACATGCTGGATGACTCATCAGCTGATCCAACTGAGATCAACTTTGACCTGCTCCATTTCCAGTCTGAGCTGGTTCACCATGCCTTAGACAACCTACTGATCCCTCAACACTTGGTGGGGGGGGAGAATGTCACCCACCATATTAATGCCAAACTTAGTTCACATAGACAATCAGCTTAGTCTACTTAGTCACAACTCTGGAGCTCAAAAGATCAGCCAGCCTCAGTCTCCCTGGTAGCTGGGCTTACAAGGATGACCCATCAAGCCCCTCCTCTGATCAACAATCCCTGCTCTTTTAAGGAGTTTATGTTTTCTGAAGAAAAACTAGTGATACCCTATTGCCTCAAGAATAAAACAGTTTATCTCAACCATATCATGACTTTCCCCATCACGGTTTCAATATATCGCAGGTTGGCATAAGAAATTAAATGGGAATTTTGGGGGAGTTTTGAGAAGGCCAGCAGACAACACAGAAAAAGTTTAGAAACTCAGAAATGCATAAAATATATGTATAGTATTGTATAATATCAACATATTTTATCTTTTAATACCATAATAATTCAGACTTCTTCTCTGGTATAAAAGAAGGGTCAAAAAGTTTTACGTGAATTTTCTAGATCACAGGGGTGCTGCACCCTTAACCCCCACAATGTGGAAGGGATAACTATATAAATTCCTCTAAATGGCTTTTTAAAAGCTCCTCATAACCTGGCCTCCACCCATCTTTCCATCCTCATTATACATTATGTATTACTCTTCTTCACACAAAATATTCCATTCTTCCGTCTCTGTGCCTTTACAATGGCCATCCCCTCTACAGCCAGAATGAACTCCCTTCTCAACTCAGAATTCCTTTCCTTCAAGAATCAGATAAAGTCTACCAGAATGGCTCTCTGAACAAGAAGCAGATTACCTGGGTCCCACAACACCCTAAAATTTGCACCAAATCAAGTAATGATCAAGAAATTCAATGAAGAACTAGAATAAATGACTTCTTCCTCCCCATAAGTGCAAAAAAGTAAGCCAGAAGCCAATAGGCAATAGAAAAGGAGGCACCCTAAAGCAAAATGAGTGCTAACACAATGAGCGATGGCTAGGGACCACATGTAACCTGAAAAGCTTTTAAAGGCAAGAAGAACTAAGGGCTCTCCCGAGAAAACTCCAGGATGGGGACCCTGGAAATATGAGAGGTGCTGGCCTGACGTCACAGTGCTCAATAAATAATAAACATTTATTAAGTGCCTACTATATTACAAGCACTGTGCTAAGTGCTACGGATATAAAAAGAGGCAAAAGACAGTCCTTGCTCAAAAGGAGCTTACAATCTACTGGAGGAGACAACATGCAAATAAATATATATAAAGTAAGCTATATACAGGATAAATAGAAAATAATTAACAGAAAGAAAGCACTAGAATTAAAAGGAGTTGGGGAAACCTTCCAGTAAAAGATGGGACTTTAGTTGGGACTTAAAGAAAGCCAGATAAGTCAGTCAGCAGAACTGAAGAAGAAGAGTATTCCAGGTATAGGGGAAAGCCAGAGAAAACGTCCAAAGCTGAGAGACGGAATATCTTGTTCATGCAACAGTCAGAAGGCCAGTGTCACTGGACTGAAGAGTACGTAGGCAAGAATAAGGTGTAAGAAGCCTAAAAAGGTAGGAGAGGCCTAAGTCATAAAGGGCTTTGAATGCCAATGAGAGTATTTTGTACTGGGGGTGGGGGGAGGAGGAGCAAAAGAGAAGAAACCTCAGGAAGTGGTGGTCAGCTCAAGAAATCAAGGGACCAACCAGAGTCAACAATCTCACCCAAAAAAGCAGGGCATGGGGGAAGGTCAAGAGAGAATTTAAGAATCATTGAATTTCCTGAAAATTATGACAAGAAATAAAGCAGAAAAGAAAGAATTGAAAAATCCACCAATCACCTCCCAAAAGGAATCCCAAAAGGAAACGTCCTATGAATGTCATAGGTAAAACCCCAAACTCTCAGGTCAAATTAAAAAATAAGGGAAAAAAAAAATACTGCAATCATTCAGAAAGAAGCAGTTCCAGCAGATCCAGAGTCAACAATGAAGAACTAGAAGCTTCTACAATAAAAGAGAGAAGATCTTGGAATACAATATTTCAAAAGGCAAAATAGAAATTACAACAAAAAATAACTTTCCCTGAAAAGGTGAGTATATAGTCCTACAAGGGAAAAACAGACTTTTAATAGAGGACTTTCAAATACTTCTGATAATAAGACCAGAGATAAACAAGAACTCTGAAATGGAAACACAAGAGTCCAGAGAAATCTAGAAAGGTAAATTTATTTTAATAACTGGAGGGCATTGTGTGTACATATGGTACTAAATTCTTATAATCAGGGAAAGTGAGAAGAAGAATATAGAAAGACTAAGTGGTGGGGCAATAGGCATCAAATGAACTTCACTCTTACCTGAAACAAACAAAGGAGGGTTGAATACACAGACACACAGACACAGACACACACAGACACACACACACACACACACAGAGTTTGGTAAAGAGATATATCAAACTCAGAGGTAGATCCAGCTCTTTTCAACAGGAGGGAATCATAACCATTAGACTATTCTACATCCACTCCTGCCAATTAACCAGGATGCAACATTAGGTAATCTGATTGCTAAGTGGATGAAAGATTAGGGACTTTCCCAGTTGGGAGGAAGGGAGCAAACAATTCTCTGAAATTAGAAAAAGGAGATGTCCCACTCTCCCCCAAGTGTCTGTAAACAATGGAAGGAACATGGAAACAATAAGTGACTGACGTACAATTGTGACAAAACTCCTTGCATCAATTTTTGGGCCTGATTCGGTTTCTAGTCAGCAGGTCCTAAACAGAGATGGTCCAGCTTCCTAACCACACTAAGCTAGGTTCAAATATAATAAAGTTTTCTCCCAATTCCCACAACTGAATAAAGTTTTCTCACAAGACAAAAATTGGACTAGAGTCAGAGGTGGGTAACCTGGGGCCTTGAGGCCACATGTGGCCCTCTAGGTCTTCAAGTAAGGCCTTTTGACTGAACAGAACAAATATGTGACGCTTGGATTCAGTCAAAGGGCCCCACTTGAGGACCTAGGGGGCCACAAGTAGCCTCGAGGCCACAGGTTCCCATTGCTGGATTACATCCATAATTGAATAGAAAGGGAACTGAGCTATTTCCAAAATTGAGTCACAAGATGGAGTCAGTATGGTTCATTCAATTCCCACAATTAAACACTTACTGTCCTAATCTCCTCAATTCCCTCAGTATCTGGGTCAGGATTTGAATTCACATCTTTCTAACTCTAGATCTAGTACTCTATCCACTGAGCCTTTCAAGAAATGGCAGCAACAGAAACTAATCAGCCCATGACAAAATCAAATTTTCACTCACTTCTATCCATCCTATCATTTAACAGCACCATCACTCAATTTTTTTTTGAGGAAATGAACTTAAACACTAAAATGCTAAATTGAAACCCCCCATTAACTAGTATCTTTTTTTAATGTTACACATTAAGTGTAAGTTGTTGGTCCGAATTTGGAAAGTTTTAATATCTTTGAGTGTCATAATGGCATGCCTTAAATATATGCCTTAAATATATAACCCTGTCACAAATTTAAAATAACAATACAAGGTAGCTGGATATAACACATCGAATCTTAAATTATCTCCCACTTATCTATTTTCAATCCCCAAATCCAGTTTACTGCTGTAACTTTTGCCAACAGCAATGCCACCATGGCTCAAAGGTGGCTAAGCATGGTTAAAATATGTAGTTTAAAAAACTACATAATGGCCATGCAAGGACAGAAGATGGTTCCAAAAAAATGAGAAACAGAAGTAGAACAAGACTTTTCTCTACTCTTGGCAATGTTTTGCAAAGGAACTACCAGGATTATAATTATCACTATTATCATGCTACTTGATTCTCATTTTTACGTATGAACAAATAATACAGTGTTTTTAAAAACCCACTACTGAGTATCCAAAAGATAAACTAACATTTGTTGTTTTTTTATTTTCTTCCTTGATTTCCTCCTTTCTTTTCCTCCATTCACTTTTGATCTTCAATACTTTTAAATGTATTCTCTATCTGCTCACACATAGTGCAGGAGCTGAGAACACACAAGAATCACTTTTAGCACTTTGAAATAAAAAGGGCCTACACAGAGGTGTCCCATGCAGAGAATTCAAAAGCTGCTTATCTCACATCTAGCGCAGCGCAAGTCCCTTATCCTTGTTTCCCTCTTCTATGCTTCTAAAGTCAATACTATCATTCATGAATGTGTGATTTCTTTTGCAGTTCAAGCAGACACATCTGAGGGTAACTGAGAATTTCTGAGAATCTATTTTGGTCTGTTCTGCACCCAGGTATTGAAAATGGAAACACAGGACTTCATCTTATTTTCTTTCTCACAATCATTAGTGTAACTTTGTCCTCACTCCCATTTTGTCTGCCCTGATGTGAGGGTCCAAATCAGGTTCTTCACCTATCCTTCACTGTTATACACTTTTCTAGTAGATGTGACTGCATGAGTACCTGAATTCTGAGATAAAGTGGGTCAAAATTGCAGGTGCAAGTCCAAACTGGTAAAGGAAGTTTCCTTATTGAAAGTTCCCTATAATACCAATGAAATCATAGGTCTGGTTCAAAAAGAAAAAAACCTTAACTCAACCCTAATTTTTTTGTGCTGGTGGTCTTAATAAATGTCTCATGACAAAAATATCCCATCAATATGTAATATTAATCTGGTGGTGGTTTACTCCCTAGTGACTCCAAATTTTTCCTTCAGTAATCTTTGTTAATTTAGTCATCTATTTTCAGATGTGGCTGCAAAATAAATAAGAAAAACTATTAAAATAAATTTCAAAACATATATAGTTTCTAAACATGAAATTTACAACTGTGATAAACTACAAAAAATATTTATTATGATTGAAAGGACATCCTGTTAAGAGCAAAAAGAGCACTGGACTAATAATTATTATTAACATTTTCCTAGTGTTTGATTATTTACAAAATGCTTTCTACACATTATTTCATTTGAGCTTCAAAACAACTGTGAGGCAGATGCAAAAGGCGTATTATCCCTACTTCACAGATGAGAAAACTCAAGTTCAGGGAGGTTAAATAACTTAGTCAAGATCACACTAAGTAAAGAAGAGAAGAAGACTTGGAATATAGTACTTTTCAGATAGGAGATAGGGAGAGGTATGCAGAGTGAAATTTACAGGACCTGAGTTCTAACTTACATCCTGTGTAGCACTGAGCTATTAACTCAACCTCTCTAAGCCTCAGTCTCCTCATCTTTAAATGAAAGGCCTGGACTAGATGTCATCCAAGGTCCCTTCCAGCTCTACAGCTCTGATCTTCTGTCTCCAAGGATTGGGCCCTTCCCAGTCCTCTATAATTCACTAGCCCGGATGATCTCTAAGATCCTCTCTCTTCTGACAGTCTAGGAAGTCCCATGTTTTAGTCCTACTTCCTAGATAGATGGTTCATCTTGGACCAGTTACAATTCTTTGAATGGCTATGATATAAATATGATACTTATAAATAATTAGTGTCTCAAGGTTTATAAAGTACTTTCTTCACAACAAATCCATTAAGTAAATCTTGAAAGTATCAGCACATCCATTTTACAGAAAAAGAAATGAAAGCAAGGGAAGCTGACAGTTAGGTGGCATGGTGCACAGAGCACTGGACCTGGAGTCAGGAAGATCTGAGTTCAAATTCAACTCCAGACACTTAGTGTGTATCTTTAAGCAAGTCACTTAAACCTGTTTGCTTCAGTTTCCTCAACTGTAAAAGGGGGAACACTTAACCTCTCAGGATTGTCATGAGGCTCAAATGAGAAAAACGGTAAAATAGCTTGGGATATAACAGGTACCACATAAAAGTTATCTAGTATCACTAAGTGACTTGCCCAAAGTCACACAGTTAGTAAGTGTATGGAGGTAGGATTTAAACACTGGTGTCCTGACAGAGAACTGGGCCTGGAATCAGTAAGACTTGAGTTCAAATCTGACCTTAGGCATTTACTAGGTGTATGACCTAGGTAAGTCACTTAACTTCTTATTTGCCTCAGTTTTCTCAACTGTAAAATTGGGATAATAACAGCACCTACCCCACAGAGCTACAGTGAGGATCAACTATCAATAAGATAATATTTGTAAAGTGCCAGGCACAGAGTAGGCACTATATAAATGCTTATTCTCTCCCTTTCCCCACTGTACCATACTACATGTATCTAAAAAGAGGAGGTTGACCTAGATGATCTCTAATGCCCCTTCCAGCTCTGACATGGAAGTACAACAAGAGACTTGGGATCAAATGCCACCTCTACCTTTGTAGTACTAACCTACAGACTTAAGCTCCCTGGGCCGTGGCTACCTTATTTATAAAATGAGGGGTGCTGGACTAGATGGCTTCTGAGGTCTTTTCCAGAGCTGTAACTATGATCTTAATTCTATGATGTATACCACAAAAGAACTCATGCAGTGTACTGGAGGCAGCACTGAACCCCTGAAAGTGAGGAGGTCAGGATTTAATCCCCCACTCTATGTCTCTGACCTCGGGTAAGTCATTGAGCTTCTCGGGGTTTCAGTTTATTCATCTGCGAAAATAAGACAGAACTTCCATACTTCTATAAAATGATGTTTTTAAAGGGAAAAAAAATATTCTAGATAGAGATTTAAGTAAGTCTTTATGAAACAAGATTTAAATCTGATTGTATGAACTCTTATCTTATATTTGGCACAGAAGCTTAAGAGGAAAAAGAATGATACTGAATCGAAGGTCACAAAATCACTCCATTTCTATCAAAACAGCAGGATAACAGGTAACTCTTTTAGCTGTGTCACAACCTTTTTTTCTAACACTGTGCATAAGATATTACTAATGGTAATCAGGAGTGAAGAAATGAGAAGATGCATAAATACGGCAGAGATAGCAATTGAAAATGCAAGAGTAAATAAGCAAAAAGGTGAGAATTTTTACTGTGACACAGCATAGGGGATCCAGAAATTTGTGTCGCATATTTAGTGTATTCCCAGATTTATACGTTTCTATGTGGTAAGATTTTCTATAGAATGACAGAATCTCACAGTTAAACGGGTCCCCAGAGGCCATCTATTCCAACCCATACCAGAACAAAAATGCCTTCACACAGTCAATGACAAAAAGAAAGGCTCCATATGCCACAAAATATTTATAGCAGTATGTTTTGTAGGAGCAAAGAACTGGAAACAAAGATGCCTATCAGTGGAAGAATGAATAACAAACTGTAGTAGGTAAATTTAATAGAATGATTAATCACTATAAGAAACAATGAATATAGAGAAGTACGATTAGACTACAGTAATATGAACTGATGCAAAATTAAGTAATCAGAACCAGGAAAACAACACATACAGCTACAACAATACAATCAGAAAGAACAACAAACACTGGAAATATCATGGTGCAACAGAAAGATTATTTGATTTAGAGTCAAAAGACTTGTGTGTGAGTCATTCCCCAATTGATAAATGGTCAAAGGATATAAACAGGCAGTTTTCAGATAAAGAAATTAAAGCTATCTATAGTCATATAAAAAATACTCTAAATCACTATGGATTAAAGAAATGCAAATTAAAACAATGGGGTACCACCTCATCTATCAGACTGGCCAATATGACAAAAAAGGAAAATGATGTTAGAGAAGGTGTGGGAAAACTGGAACACTAATGCATTGTTGGTGGAGTTGTGAACTAATCCAATCATCTGGAAAGCAATTTGGAACTATGCCCAAAGAGCTATAAAACTGTGCATACCCTTTGATCCAGCAATATCACCACTAGATCTGTATTTCAAAGAGATCATAGAAAAGGGAAAAGGACCTACATGTACAAAATATTTATAGGAGCTCTTTTTGTGGTGGCAAAGAACTGGAAATTGAGAGGATGCCCATCAACTGGGGAACAGTTGAACAAGTTGTGGTATATGAATGTAATGGAATACTGTTGTTCTATAAGAAATGATGAGCAGGCAGATTTCAGAAAAACCTGGAAAGGCTTAAATGAACTGATGTTGAGTGAAGCAAGAACCAAGATAACACTGTACAGTAATAGCAACATTGTGCGATGACCAACTTTGTTTGACTTAGGTCTTCTCAGCAATAAAATGATCTAAAACAATTCCAAAAGACTCATGACTAATGTGGAAATACATCTAATAGGTCTGTACCTGTATAACCTATATCAGATTGCATGACGTCTGGGGAGGGGGGAGGGAAGAAGAAAAAAATTTGGAACTCAAAATCTTATAAAAGTGAATGTTGAAAACTATCTGTACATGTAATTGGAAAAAAATAAAATACTATTAAGTGGGGAAATTTTTTTTTTAAATTTAAGGAAAAAAAAGACTTGTGTTTGAAACCTAGCTTTGCAACTCACTACCTATGTGACCATGGGCAAATCACTTAATTTCTCTGAGTCTCAGTTTCCTCATCTGCAAAACGAGAAGATTGGATTAAATGTCCTCTAAGGTCCCTTTCTAGCTCTACATCTATGATCCTATGAATACTATAAAATTATAACGACCAAGCTCAGCCCCAAAGAAGAGACATGAAGTGACATCTTCCCCCTTACTTTGCAGAGGAGGAGGAGTATAGATATGGAACACTTCTACATAATGTCAGACTTTTGGTTGGATTGCTGAAATGCTTTCCCCTTCTTATCCTTTGTAATAAGGATGACTATTTGGAAGGAAGAATGTTTAGGGACATATTGAAAAATGTAGTGACATAAAAAAAAATCAATAAAAATATCTATCAAAAAAAAATAATCCCAGGGCAGCTAGATGGAACACTCACTAGCTATAAGACTCTGAGCAAGTCACTTAACCCCAATCACCCCACCAAAAAAGAATAAAATAAAACAAAATAATCCCCTCTACAACAAATCCAATAAGTGTTCATCTAGTATTTGCTTTTAAGACCTCTAGTGAAGGGAACACAGTATCATACCCCCTGAGTCAACCCATTCCACTTTTATAATTCTAATGGGAAAATTTTCTATCATAACCAGCAGAAATCTACATCTGTGCAACCCTTGCCCCCCCCATCACTCCTGCATTTGTCCAACACTGGACAAGCAAAACAAGCCAAATTCCTCTTCTATACAATAGTCTTTATACAGGCTAAACACATCTAGTTCCTTCAAATTATTCTTTCATTGACACTACATTAGTTGCCGTATTCTCAATATTGTTTACTTTATTAATATTCTTCCTAAAATGTGAAGGCCAAAACTGAACATAATAATACAGCTGTGGTCTGACCAGGGCAAAATACATAGAGACTATAATTTCCTTTATAAATATTATGCTTCTCAATGCAATCTAAGACTGAATTACATTTTTTTGGCAGCTGGAACATACTTGAGCTATACTGGTTTTTCAGTACTCTAAAATCTCCAAATCTTTTATAGATGATCTCTTCCCTAGAGGTGGGAACTCTTCAGCTAGAAAGTAATCTAGTGTGCAAGGACCATCTCACTTTCGTATTTGCATTCCCTGGGGCTACCCCAGTTCTGGCAAGTGGTAGACATTTAGTAAATGCTTATTGGCTTTTTTCCTTCAAAAATAGCCAATTCATTCACAATACCTCGGCCTTAGTTCAGGGTTTTGAACACAGCAGATGCTTAACAAACAACGGTTGAATTACCAAATCCTCGTATGGGATTGTGGAAAGAATGGCACACTGTGCTGTTGACAGAGCTGTGAACTGGTCCAGCAGTTCTGAAAAGCAACTTGGAATAAATTATCCTTATCTTTTGAGCAAGATATCCCACTATATCTCTAACACATCAAAGTATTTACAGCAGTACTTTTTTTTTGTAGTATCAAAGAATTGAAAACAAAGTAGATGTTCACCAGTGGGAGAATTACTAAACAAACAGTATATAAATATATGGAATATTACTGCACTGCAAGAGAAGATACACATAAGGAATACAGGAAAACATAGGAAGAAATTTACAAACTGATGCAAAATGAAGAGAACCAGGAAAACAATGCACATAATAACTACAACAGCATTCAACAACTATAACAGTCTAAATGAAAGAACAACAAAAAATTGAAACAGAATGCCTGTAATTGTAATGAAGAAGTCTGACCTCAGGAAAGAGATATGAGAACCTATCTCTTTTCTTTGAAGACTAGGGGTTTACGGGGTGTGGACAGCTATATATAATGTCAAGTTGAATGATATATTTATTAATAAATTTTAACCTTTTTTCCTTTCTTTTTACTCTGTTATAAGAAATGGTTTTCTGGAAGAAGGCAGGGAAATAAAGTGATGTAAAAATAAGGTATCCAATAATTTTTTTTTTCAAGAAAAATTCCCCTGTTCCAAACACAGGTTGGTCCAGATGAGATATTATTTATAAAGTTATTAGCATGGTGCCGGACACATAGTAGGTGCTATATAAATGCTAATTTCCTTCTTTTCTTCCCCTTTCCCACCAAGATCTCCATCTCCCTCTGGGGTGAAAAAAAGTAGGCCAAAATAGAAACAGGATAAATTTAACCTAGAACAAAAGAAAACTATTCCAGACTTGGAAGACCTAAATAGCATTACAAAGAAACCAGAGGCAAGTTGTTAACTTTCACAAATTAGAGCAAATTACCTTCCTTCAGAGGAGATTTCTTTTTAATCCAGACTAGGAGGCAGACAGAGGAAACAGATAACCCCCCCAGACCTTTTCTAAGACCCACAGATCTAAGAAAGTGTGCTTTAACAGGTATAAGTCATCTATACAGAGCTACTAGACTTACAAAGATTGGTCATGAATCAACTCTGGAAAAACCTTGTTGCCAAGATGAACCAGGGGCCACTAGCTGGCACAGTGGATAAAGCACTAGGCTTGGAGTCAGGAAGACCTGAGTTCAAAAGGTAGTCACACACTTACTAGCTGCGTGATCCTGGGCAAGTCAATTAACCCTGTTTGCCTCAATTTTCTCATCTGTAAAATGAACTAGAGAAGGAAATGGTAAACCACTTCAGTATCTTAGTCAAGAAAACTCCAAATGGGGTCACAAAGAATTGGATTTGACTGAAACAACTGAACACAGAACAAGATGAATTGCAACAGCTTCCTATCAGTAAACTAATCTCATATTGAGTACCTACTATACAGTAGGAGTTACTGAGATATTTAGTAGTGCTTATATATAAATATGTAAACTGTACACATACAAAAATATTCTTTGTGGATTGCCATCCCTTTGGCCTACAGTCTTGTTAAAAGCAGACATTTTGGAAAATTACATAAAATACTGTAGTAGTAGTAGTAGGTCACCACTGTTACATAATGTACTCTTTAGAAGTAATAATAAACAGTGAGATTTATAAAGGGCTTAAAAATGATACAGAAATAAACTATTAATTAATAGGTATTTAACACAGTGCCTGGCACAATGTAGGTACTTCATAAATGTTTGTTGTTTGATACTAAATCTATCAGAAAATTAATAAATTACATAGGGTAAAACCACTTGAGATTTCTTTCACGTATGATTCTATTCCTATCTTCTCCAAGGCCTTCCAGTCTTAGGATCATAAATCGTAAAAAGAGAGCTGAAAAGGACCTTAGTTTTTCTAGTCTAATGCCCTCATTTTATGGATGAGACCACTGAGGTCTAAAAAGTCAAAATAAATTCCTAGAAGATAAGTAGATAGTAAGTGGCAGAGTCTGAGTATGAATTCAGTTCCTCTGGTTTTATATCCAATGCACTCTTTCCACTGCAACATGTTGTTTTCGACTTTAGGTGACCTATCATCTAGAGTTACCTAATGTCTAGGTAGGGCTAAAAGTGAAAAAAAACACATCACTTCTAAATTATTCTTTTGCAAATCCCACTGTTTGTTTCAGGACTCCTTTGGCAGAGTTATTAGCCCTAAATCAGTCTTCCCAATTCCTCTGAACTACAACCAAGTTTCTGTTACCAAGCTTCACTTTTATGCAAAGACACACAAAAATCACAATAAGTGCATCAAGAGCATCTATCAAATGACATATTCCCAATCTACACTACCAAATAAAAAGCACACACCTTAAACAATATACACCAATGAAGTTTTGTGGTACCATTTCAATGAAACATGTCCTCCACTAGTGATAAAATTTATTGGGGGCTCAGGATCCACCAAAATAAACAAGTAACAAAAAAAGACTTGGGGGAGGGGGGGAGTAAAAACCAGTTCTGAAAGTTTACATTTCCCAAAGGGGATCAAGTCTCCATTAGGTGCCTAACTCCCTTCTACCACAATAAACCTATGGGAGTTCCCCTATCATATCCATCCTCACCTTCCCCTTCTTTCCCAGGATAGTATACTATATTTCTGATTTCAAAATAGATATACAACAGAACTTTTAAAAAGAAAGAAAAACTGGCACACAATCTTTCCCCCATCCAAACTCTTTTCTTAACCCTCTACCTGCTAATGCCTTCCCCTTCCCGTCTGACTTCGTAGACACACGTCTTTCGCAGGGATGTACCTAGAGGAAAAGGGTTGTTCTTAATCTGGGGTCCGTGAATTTAGCTGTTTCAAAAATATGTTTATAACTTTATTTAAATATAATTGGTCTCCTCTGCAAATCCTTGTTTTTTTATGCATTTAAAAGTATTGTTCCGACAAGGGGTCCTAAGACCCAGACCACAAAGGGGCTTAAAAAAGGGTTAAAGACCCCTAACCTAGATCCTGCCTTCCCCGTAGGAAAAGAAGCTCCTGGAGATCGGGGGGCTGTGCGTACGTTTGGGGGATTGGGGGTTTTTTGTTTTGGTTTGGTTTTTGACTCTTTGAATCCCAGCCCTCAGTAAATGCTTGTTGACTGACTGACTGACTGACTCGTCTCCAGCCCCGGATGGTCCCAGACGGGCGGCGGCTTGGAACCTCTGGCTGCCTGGACTACGAGTGACCGATACCGACACGGAGGGAGGGACAGACGAATGGATGAACGGTCGGACAGGGAGGGGAGGAGGCCCGCGAGAAGCCCAGGAAGGGCAGGGGGAGGGGAGGGAAGGCGAGACAGAGAGCGGGAGGGGGCGGGGAGCGGCACGTCTGCAGTCTGGTCGGGAGCCGGGACGGGCCCCCAGCCCTGCCCTCCCCCCACCCGGGGCCAACTTCAGGGCAGCCGGGCTACGTGCCCGCGAGCCGACGCCGCACTTACCCCCTTGAGGGTCGCCGCTCAACCGAGGAGCCAGAGGGGACGAGGAAGCCGCTACCGCTGCCACCGCCGCGGCGGGGATGGGGGTTGGGGGAGCGGCCGTTACCGGGCAGGAGGCCTCGGCGCCGCCGCGTAGCTCTGGCCCGACAGGGAGGGGGAGGGGCACCTCGGAGGGAGGGAGGGAAGGAGGGAGGGGAGAAGAGCGCGCACGGGCGCGCACACGGTGCTCACCGGCCCCCGCCCGCGGCAGTCTCGCTCCGATCCGTTTGGTCGGCTCCTCCTACCCCGCCCCAGCTCGGCACCCCGCCCCCAGGAAACTCCCGCCTGGCCGTAGAAGATTGGCTCAAAAGCGCTGACTCGAGGAGTGCTCAGACAGCGGGAGGGGATTGGGCTGAGCTGTCTGCCAATCAAAGTCGCCGGGAACGCGCGCGCGTTGGGAGGGAGCCCAAGGGATGCCTGGTGGCTGGGGCTTGGAGGGGCCAAATGTCATTGGCTTGCTTTGTACTTTACCTTGCGGTTGTCGGTGTGGCTGTAGGAGCGAAAACCGAGACAGGGCAGCGAGCCGCTTCTTCATCGTTCCCTAGCTGGGTCTGATAGTTCCTTTGGGCTCTCATCCCCCTCCTCCCCAATAGTTGCAACTGACCTTGGCGATTTAAATTGCAACCTCCCTTCCGGCTTGTGTCTGGGCTGGGTGGCCGCTGCAGCCCCGGGACAGAAAGCCTGCGGCATCCTCGTTCTAGGCCACCTGGGGAGGGTCCGGACGGCCGGGCTTTTTGGTAGGAGTAGGTCGCGAAGATGGAAATGTGATCACATCTTCAACTGAGGCCAGGCAGGCGAGCACCCTTATTCTCACCCCCATCTCGTCGACCAGTACAACAAAGACATATGAACTAAAACAATAAGGCCTGTGGTCCAGGGAGATTTACTTCTTACTACCTCCAACATAACAACTTCCTTTTTTGCTTAAAAAAGAAAACAAAAAAAGCAGGGGTTGGGGGAGAATAAAGCCAAGACATTTACCTGACAAGTTAAAAAGCTATCAGTGACTTGGTCATTGTATTCTTTCGGTATTTCACCTCCTGGCACCTGCTGGGTCCAGGGTTTTTTTCCACATCGGCGCCTGCTGTTTTCTCTTCTCCCACAATCCTGGCCCGGATCCAGGTCTGCAAATTTAATGGGTATCACCGCCTGGGAGACTGCACAGCACTAAAGGGGACGTGTTCAAGGGATTTAGAGCCAGAAGGGCCTTAGAAATCAACTTGTCCAGTCCTTTTACTTTTGAGAGTGAAGAAAGTAAGACCTGGGGAGATTAAATAACTTACCCAGGTATTTGAACGTAAGTCAAGGTGACAAGCATTTACTAGATGTCTACTGTGTGTGAATCACTGTGCTAAGGCCTGGAAGTCATCTGACTTCGTCTCCGTCTGATAATTGCCAAGATTTAAACCTACATCTCTTGAAATCCTGTAGTTCCTCCACCCAACATTAGCCCTCCTAGAAGCAACTGTATGAAAGATTAATCCTGCTAAAGCCTGGTCTCAATTACCTATACATTTGTTATTTCTTGTTTTATTTTTCCCCCATCTCTTCTTCGGGACCCTCACTGGAAAGAGACAAAAAAGGAAAAAAAAAGGGGAGGGTTCGAAGATGGCAAAGCATGGGGGAAAGGGAATAAAAAAAGGAGATAAGGAGTTACGCATTGAATACCTTCACTGGAAATGTGTATTACTTGAAAGTAATAGAACTATTCTAGGGTAGAGACCTATCCAGAGTATTCTCTTCCTCACTCTTGAAGCTTAATCATCTTTTGTTGGTTCTTTTCCCTTCTCATATTCTTCCTAAGCCTGTTCTGTATTCATACCACATCAGAATCCTCTTCCCCAGTCAGGAATAGTGCTGTTTGGGCTTGGCGGTAAGAACTGTCTAGAGAGGCAGAATGGTTGGAATCAGAGCTAAAGAGAAGCTTCGGAGCTAGGCAATTCACCCCTGCAGAGTTGTAAGCAATGGAGCATAAATTTAAACCTCAGAAGGGGCCTCAGAGGTCAGCTAGTCTAACATCCCTATTTTACAGATCAGAAAACTGAGGACCAGGGAGGTTAAGTTATTTGACCAAAGTCACATAGACAGTCAAAAAACATTTATTAAGCTTTAATTATGTGCCAGGTACTATGCTAAGTCCTGGCGACGTAAAGAAAGAAAAAAATACCCTCAAGAGTATACATTCTAATGGGAGGGACAACATGTAAATAACTAGGTGCATGAAAGATATATACAGAGATGAAGATGACCTAAAAAGGGAAAGCATCAGCTGCTGGAAGTTTGCAGGGGAGGTCAGGAAAGTCCCTCAGATGGTAAAATTTGAGCTCAGTTTTGAAGGAAGCCAGAACTATACTTTAGAAAAATTAACCTAGCAGATGAGTGGGACGCTAGTGGGGAGATACTTGAGACAAGGAGACCAATCAGAAAATTATTAATATAGTCCAGGTATAAAGTGATATGGTCCTACACCAAAATGAAAGATCTGTGAGTAGAAAGAAGGGAACCTGAATTGTAAATATAGAAGCAACAAGATTGGCAATGTGTTTGGATTTGAGGAGTGAATGAGATCAAGGGGTTGAGAATGGCAAAGAGGTTATAGGTTAACTGGGATGATGTTCATTGCTATCCATAAGTGACAGGAGCTAGGAGTTAGGAAGGTGGAAAAGGAATCTTTCTGATTTCTCCCTGCCTTGAATTACACAGTATATTTCATCTTTTCATTCAGAGGTGGGACCACTGGTGACAAATGCTAGTAGCCAATTAGAAGTAACTGGAGGAGCCTCAATATACGCCAAAATATTTACTGCATCACAATCTGTGGTAGCAAAGATCTGGAAGCAAAGTCATCAATTAGGAAATGGCTAAACAAATTGTAGAAGATAAATGTAATGGAATATTACTATCCCATAAGAAACAGGAATATGATGACTTCAAAGAAGCAAGGAAAGACATGATCTATGCAAAGTGAAGTATGCATAACCAAGAAAACAATATACACAGTAACTACAACAATGTAAATGAAAAGAAAAACCACCACGAAATAATCAAAAATGAATGTTGTAGAATTAACAAACAACAAGCATGGTCCCAAAGAAGAGACATATGATATTTCCTCCAATTCCTTTGAAGAAATAGGAAGTCCACAGGTATAGAACCTAGTATATATTTTCAGACTTTTTCAATGTATCGTTCAGTTTTGTTGATTGTTTCTTTCTTTTAAAAAAAAATCCTTTGTTATATAGGATGGTTCTCTAGGATGGCTAGGGAGGGATACTAGAAGAAAGATAGAAGATGTAAAAACAAAAGATATATTAAAAAGAGAGATGTGGGAATGAGGGGAAGTAACTGAAGGAACCAAGTGGTCTAGGAAAACAATGAGACTGGGTGGACTTTATGGAACTAAGGCCCTCCCTCCCCTGAGGTTCTTAAAACCCTAGGATGAAATAGAAAGTAGCCTAGCAATGATAAATTCAAATCCCATGTTTTGTAATATTACATTTTAATGGGTTTTGTAATGATTAATTTCAGTTGTAAATTTATTAAGTTTGAAAACACTATAATGTTTATTTTATATGGTGTAATACAACAGATCTATATGGCCATTTATAAAACAAATGCCCTCCTCTTCCTAGTGTCCTTTTCCTCCTCTTCCTTTTACTGTCATACTTCTCCAAAGGCTGTCTACTGTTTCTGTTTCTTCATCATCTATTCATTCCAAAACCCGCCAATGTAATGGAAAGAATACTGAACTTATGTTACCTCCATGATTATGGGTTTAACTTCTCAAGGCCTCAGTTTCCCCATCCATATAGTAGGGATAATAATATTTCAACTATTAACCCTCACAGAATTGTCACAAAGAAAGCTCTATCCAGGTGTAATTATTACCTTCTGCCCTCAGCATTCTGCTCTAGCTAATCTCTCAAAGGTCATCAATGATCTCCTAAATGTTACATCTAATGACCTTTGATCAGTCCTCATGCCCAGTTTACCCTTCAACAGTTAACTACCCCCTCTTTGACACTCTCCTCCTGCTATCTTGTTTTTCTTCTTTCTGCGAGGTTCAAGAATAGGCCCACTTCTTTCCTCTACATACACTGTATCTCATAGAACTTAACCATGCTCGTTGTTTCAATTATAACTTCTATGTAAATGACTTCCAAAAAGAGGTTTCCAGGACTGACCTCGCCTCTAAACTACGTGGCTATCTTGCTATCACCTCAAGCTCAAGATTATTTTGCACATGGTAGGCATATGCTCAGTAAGTGTTTGTTGAATTGAATTGAAAATGAATTTATCATTTTTTTCCAAAAAATGCCACCCCAAGTCTTCCCTACTCTTATCAATAGCACCATCATTTTTTCTCTCATAAAGACTTGCAACCTCTCCCTTGTCATATATATCCAACTAAGCACTTAACCTGTGCTTAACCTGAACCTGTGATTCTTCCCTCATTCATGTAAGTTTATATAAGATTTACAAAGAGCTTTCCCTACAATAATCCTATGAGGTAGGTAGTATGCTTAATATTATCCCTGTTCTACAGATCAGGCTGTGACACAGAAAAGTTAAGTGACTTGTCTAAAGGTACATAGCTAATGGTAAGTGAGAGGGAAGTAGACCCAGTCTCTTGGCCTTAAGTTCAGTTCTTTTCCCTTGAAACTTTCCTTCCCTTTTCATACTTTATCATAGGAGCATGAGGTCATAGATTTAGAGATGGTAGAGACTTTAGAGGTCATCTAGTCCAACCCTCTCATTTTTACAGTTGAGGATACTGAGGCCTAGAGGAGTCAAACGACTTTCTTGAGATCACACAAGCGCAAAGCTACAATTTGAACCCAGATCTTCTGACTCTAAATTCATTATTCTTTATATTGTCCCGCATCTGAATTATTTTAATAGTCAGCCTAGCTCGTTTACAATCACAGAATTATAGAACTGGAAGTAACATGAAATAATGTGCTCTGACCTCTTCATTTCACAAATGAAGAAGCTAAAGCCCAGAGAGGCTGTGAATGGCCAAATGTCACAGGTAGTTTATGTCAAATCAAGGACCAGAGCTCAGGTCTTCTGACTCTGTCCTATGTTTTTTCCATTATATGAAGCTATCACTAGTTTCACTAGTTCACTATCTAGTATCGCTCTGTTCCATCCTCCATATCAATGCTACATTAATCTTACTAAATATGGCTTTCATTGTGTTACAATAATAATGCTAAAAAAAATACTTAATGCCTCTCCATTGTTTAAAGCAGTGGTCTGAAATCCAAATTTTCTGCTTTTTTAAAATCAATTTAAACCCAAGAAGACCTGGATTTAAGTCTCACTTCTTACACAGACTGACTTTATGACCCTGGGTAAATCATTTAACCTCTCAGTGCTTCTGGACCACTCTAAGACCATAAATTTTAGATGAATATGTTTTGTTTCCCAAATAAGACTATTCACACCTCAAGCACAGGACCACTTCTCTTAACCTTCATAATACCTAGCACAGTGTCCTTGCTCAATAAATAAATAACTAGATAAATATTAATGTCAAATTGATATCTATTTGATAAACATTTGTTGAATGATTAAATAAAAGTACCCTTTAAAAGTTCATAAATTAAATTTTTGAATATATGTTATAATTTAAGTTCAGTAGTAAAGAGGTCTATTCAGAAGAAATCTGTGGTGGATCCCTTTGTTGTTGTTGTTGTTCAGTCATTTCAGTTGAGTCTGACTCTTTGTGACCCCATTTGGAATTTTCTTAGCAAAGATATTAGAGCGGTTTGCCATTTCTTTTTCCAGCTTATTTTATAGACGAGAAACTGAGGCAAACAGGGTTAAGTGACTTACCCAAAGTCACCCAGCTAGTAAGTGTCTGAGGCTGGATTTGAACTCAGAAAACTGAATCTTCCTGACTCTGCACTCTACCCACTGTACCACCTCACTGCCTGGTGATTCTCTTTATAGAGTGAACAATCTTTTTGTAACCTTCAGACATTTTACAAGTTCAGATTTTAGTATTAGAAGAATAGTACTTAAAGCAAGATACCTTTGCATTCCCTTCCTTATTGGCTCAGACTCAAAAGGGTGAGAAAATCAACCAAGCATTTATTAGTTAAAAGTATCTTAAATGTACCTCACTCAGAAAAATGCTGTTTGGTTTTTTTTATATTTTTATTTATTTAAAGTTCCAAGAAAGGAATCAAAGAGTTTTAAAACTGGGGGTGGGGTGGAGATGTCATCTACCTCAGCCCCTTCATTTACAGATACAGAAACTGAGTCTCAGAGAGGTTGTGACATATCAAAAAAGTAACCAGCTGGCATAAGTACCCAACTCTCTTGACTCTCAGTTCAATGAGTTTTCTGTGACCTCATTCTGTTTCTGGGAACTCAGCTCTCAACGGAAAGTTGAAATGAGCAGGATTAAATATCTGAAATAAAGCATTATTATGGCAAGTCAGACAACCCATTAATTATTGTAGAATAAAGAACACCTCTGCATTCTCATTTCATTTTCAAAAAGTGAACTATGGGTGAAATTTAGTTGTAAGGTTTTTACTATTATTTATATATCCTATCCATGCAAATCCAATAGACAGAACAGTGTTTTAACTGAATGAATAAGAGTAGAGAGCAAATATATTATGACACATTAAAATATGCCTTTGAGACTTTTTTGGTTCCCCTGAGGAAAATCTTTAAATAACATGCCACATTAATTTACTCCTTTGCTATTTCCACTGCTGGCAACTCTGCCAGTTGCTTGGAGCACTCCTTCTGTTGCAAGGTAAGAGGGCAGTAACCAGGAGAGATTTGTAAACTGTGAAGTTAAATGGAGAAGAACACTGCCTCAGCAATGGAATAGTGCATTGGATCCACAACGTCTGTGCAAAAACTAATGCATGCCCCTCCTCCACTGCTCATGGCAACCATGACAGGTTTTTACTGTGTCTTTTACTTACTGTAGCCTAAGTTAAATCAGTGAAAAGCCTTCCTTCTCCACTACCTTCTGACCCCAACCACACTGCCTCAATTCCATACTCTGCTACTGCCAACTTCCAATTTAATAATGCAAATCAGTGGGAAAAATCAGGTTTTATAATTAGAATCTCTTTTTACAGCCAGCTTTTCAGGAACGTACACTGCGTATATGAAGAGATGCAGGTATAATGTTGAAACGACTATGGCTATGAAAGGTGCCATGATACCATTTAACTTTTCTAATTTGTAAATTTCAATAAGCTTATATTTTCTTATAAGGAGAAATTTCTATTAGTGCAGAAATTGATGATAACTAAGGCTAGCATATTTTTCTGTCACTTACCCCTTAACTAATAGCTGTTTTTTAAAAGACCGAAGTCCACAATATTTCATATATTTAATATTTGCATTTATAATATTTTAGACTAATAGAAATCTTTCTACATTTGCATATTTTTCATCTTTTTACAACTATATGTTACATAGAACTCTGTCCATTATACAACACAAAAAACATTGATACATGAATACAACATGGCAGTGCACATAATTGAACATGATTCAGAACATGAAAATCAAGTCTCATTTAATGGGAGAATCAAGTATCTCTTGATAGTCCTCCCTTTTTAACTTTCTCCAATAAAGTTTATAACCAGCAAGGACAAAAACACTAATCATGATGATTGCCCCTCCAAAGACATCATAGACACTGGGGAAAATGTGTAGCACTAGAAGCTGTAAGATCATAGCCACCACAATCTCAAGGTGTTGCACTGTGCTAACCAGAGCTGGATGAAATTTATCTAATGCATAATAAACTCCCAGGAAAGCTGCAGTAGAACAGATGCATATGGCAATGAGATATCCCCAGGTTTCTCCATCTAATGGGATGATGGGTTCTTGAAGAATGAACATAGTGGATACTCCCCAGACTGTCCCAGTCCAACCAAAGGTAAATAAGGCAGTCCACATACTGATCTTCTCCCTGATGGACCTGTATACTATCATGGAAAGAGCAGTGGTCAGTCCTGCCATTACTGTCATGGTGTACCCAAATGCTTCTTTCCAGGCATTCAGCAAAGAGTTCTCTTCATCAACAATGTTGGGGATCATGACAAGGCAAACACCCAAGATACTGCTGATAACTGTAGCCATATCAATGTAAGCCATTCGTTCATCTACCAGCAAAAAAGCTAAAATAGCACTAAATACAGTGGTTGTTGCTCTCCACATAGTGGTTCCATTGCTAGGAGGAACTATTGAGAAAGATGTATAAGCACAGGTGATAGAGATGACATTGCATACACCATAGAAAAAGAGCCGCAGTCTATATCCTCTGGGTCCAAAAGGGGGTTCTTGGTAGTAACACACAACCAACACAGAAAATACCTGTAAGACAGATCGAATGAAAATCAGTTCTAGAGATGGCACTTTGGAACGATCAGAAACAAGTCTAGTGATAAGGGCCACACATCCATGAGCCAAAGCAGATCCAAACAACACTATCCAAGTCTTTCTAGACTGAAAAATGTTTCTTTCTGCAAAGCTGTGGAATTGTTCGATCTCGTTCACTTTTGGGTCTTCAGTTGGTGGGGTTCGACTATCCATGGTCCCAAAGAAAGTTCTTCCTTTTCTTTTCACTTCACTCAGAAGTCCTTTCTTGGGATTTTCCTCCATAAAGCTTCCATAATCTTCATTTATTTCTTCATATCCACTATCTCCTGGTTGGGGGTAATGAGAAGTATATTGTACCATCACTGTGTTGGGGTGTATTTTCACACGTTTTTTAACAGGATATTTTTTGGAGGGAGAAGTATCCATTTCTTCAGATAAACGGATCTGCACTTGAATAAAAAAAGGAAGAAATAGATTTACACTTTTGCTCAGTTGAAAATTTAATCAATATGATATCTATATATCAATTCATTGATAGAGAAATAGCTGTTATAGCATAAGTGAACTGGCAGCAGTAGGTATTACAGAGAAGTCTCTACCTAAATTTGCCTTTAAGAACCATGAACTCTATGGAATGAGCCACCCATTTTTCTCCTCCTATCTTAGTCATCTCCTATAGTGTCTGTCTTTAGCACTCTAGATCTTTCTTTCTTTACATCAACAATTCTGGTCTACCTTTAACCTTTACTTATCTAATCTTTTCCTTACTGGACATTATTCTCTTTCCAAATTCTAATCTCACTTTATGCAGTCCCCTCCCCACCCACCAACCCTGCAAGGAAAATACATTTTAAAAATAGCAAATTATACCAAATCTTTTCTTTTTCCTTTTGGGTCCATTATGTCTGTATTATAAATTCCAGATGCCCAATCACTCTCTCATTCCTTCATGAAAACATTGGATATACCAAGATCATACTTAGGACATACATAAAGAAATCTTACTCCTATGGGTGTTGAATAACTAGTAATGATATTTGCATGCCTAGTTCTCCCTGAGTTAGATTCTACTTAGTTCACTAGATTATGGTGAAAAAAGTGACATGATCACACCCTTGCTCTAGGAATATTGCATTGGCAGCAATGTGAAATATGGATTTAGAAAATGTACACATTGTATCCCTCCTTAAGGCCAGAGTCTTTTTCTTTTTGTTTAATTTTATTTTATATTTTGTATTCCCATTGCCCAGCACAATGCCTTGTAAGAATATTTAATAATATCCCAATTAATCAATCAATTAGTAAAAGACTTCAGACTAAGTGCCAAAAGGCCTTGCAAGATAATTGGGTAAATCCAATGTGTTTAGATTTGCTGAGGAAATCTGCCTGCTAAGTCAGCACTTAATAAATAAATGGTTTTTAAAATGGAATTGTACCATGTGTGAAGCATTGTGAAGAGCATTTAGAAACAATGAAAGCTCCCATAGCATATTCCACTGAAATATTTTATATGTGATCTGGAGTATCCCATTATTTATTATATATATATTTTATTATTCATTGTTCATATATATTTTGTCTTATTGGATGTTATTAATTATAAGAAAGCTAGAAAGAGCTGACCTTCTAGGAAGCAGTGTGATAGTGGAAAGACAAGGATGCTAACTCAGGAGTTAGAGGCCCTTGGTCCTTCTGTGTGACCTGGGCCTCTGGTTTCTCATCTATAAAATTAAGATGTTAATGTTGGACTCAATGGCTTCTGTCCCTTCTAATTTTACAACTATGATCCTACTATCATTTAAATTCTAAACTACTGTGAGTCTGAGTGATACTTTGTTTCTAATTTGGAATTGCTTTTCTTTCATTTTTTTATTTCAAATATATTAATAGGATTTAGAGCTGGAAAAGACCTTGCTATCAATTTGGTCCAGCCTTTCATTTGACTAATGATGAAGATGATGCTCAGAAAATTAAGTGACTTGCCTAAGGTCACACAAGTAGCAGAGTTAGTACAGAATTTCATATCAGTCAGTCACCATGCATTTATTAAGTGCTATAGGGATACAAAGGAAAGCAAAAAAGGAGAGTTTGAAGATTAGTGAGAGAGCGAAGATGAAAGAAGTGGTAATCTTCTGTAGAAGACAGGATGGAATGGGATCACGGGTGCGTGTTGAGGAGAGCCACCTCTTCATGAGAGACAGAGGGGAAGGAAGAGACATGAAGAAAAACATCTGAGTGCTGGGAGATGAGCAGAAGAAGAAAAGGAAACTCTTGGCAAATTATCTTAGTTGTTACTCAGGTATCCCCTCTAAGGAGCAAAAAAAAAGGGGGGGGATACTTTTCAGCTGGAAATCTATTTAACTTTGTAATAATAATTTAAAAAGAAGATCTTTCTGAAAGTTCTTCTTGGTGACACTCTACTAGGGAATAACACAGAGAAAACCAAACTACTCTAAATATCCAGCCAGAAGAGAAAAAAAAATGTTTAACATTCAGTTTGGAATGCTAGAGTGTAGCATGGACTGTCTGTGTACCTTACCCAAACTTTAACCAAACCAACCATTCCAGTCCATTCTTTTCAGTGAACCTAGTCCAGTACTCTTTAGTTACCCATACTCCTTAAGTGACCATATCCTGTTATCTCAGGACTCCCTCTACACACTCCCCACCCCAACATTCTGCCCTTCACTTGAAAGCTTTCATTACCTCATTCTTCTCATCAACCGCTTTGGCCACTAAACTTGTATTCTTGTTGCCTCTAGCCTAACTCATATCCTTAGTGCACCCTCCCCCTATTTCCCTCTATCACCCCTCTGCCTCCTTCCATTGTGCCCCATTGAACCCATACTACAATGTCAGTAAACTACCCTTTATATATATAACACCACATCCTCCACTGCCCTCTCTCATTGAGAGGTCAACTTTTATCAATCGTTTCCCCCTTCTTAAAGGAAATAGAGCAATTAGGATGGGAATCCATGTTTCTTCTCCAACCTGTTCCCCACAATCATCCTCAGCAATTTCAATATCTGTTTTGATGAGTATTCAGACTCTTGAATCTCACGGCCTCTCATCTTACTACTTTAAGTCGTCAAACCTTTTTTATTCCACATCAGCTATAAATCAGTATTACATAAATAATAAAAATCAGTAAACTCTGAGGCTTGTCATTTCAGGGGATTGTATCACTTCTGAAATCCTGGCATTTTCTTCTCCATCTTTGATCACAAATATCTCTTCTGTTCCTTCATCATACCAACCAAACTTATTTTTCTAAACTTAATTTGATAATTAATCAGTCAGGAACTCGAACTCTCAACCTCATTCAGTCCATTAGCCTCATTCTGTCAATACTGGACTCCCTTCTAAAATTAAAATCCATGGTAAGTTACTTCATTATTAATCTCTTTAGCACTCTACCCTCATGCCAAGCCTACTACACCAATTTTGGTCACTTTCACGCTCTACTTTCTCCCCTCCTCCTCCACTGACAAGATTAGCTAGAAAAGAGACACAAACCTGACTGAAGGAAGATTAATGTTCTCCAACTTCATCTAACCCTCATTGTTTCTCAGTATTCTCTTATTTATAGCTTGTTGACATCGCTGGTGACAATTACTCCAAACATTTTCTCTCCTTAAGAAATGAATCCTCTTTCTCTATCTTTTACCCTTCCTCAGGGTTATCTATTTTACTTCTTTAAAAAAAAATAAAGCCCATCCCTATGAGGTTCTTCAAAGACCTTCATTTCACTTTAACATATTATTTTTTTTTTTACATTTCACTCCCCCCGCTAATCTCAAATAAAGAGGTTTTGTTTCTCTTTCCTGAAATTTCCACTTCCACCTTTATTCTGGAGTCCATCCAGAATACTGCCTTTAGGACACAGTGATCAGAGCATGATAGATTTAGAGCTGAAAGTGTCCTTAGAGGTCATCTGGTTCAATCACTTCATTTTACAGATGAGGAAATTGAGGCCTAGAGAGAATAAATGACTTGCCCAAGATCACAGAGGTAGGGTCAGAACTCAGATTGAAACAAAGGACCTCTGACTCTAAATCTATCATGCTCCTTCTGTGATGGCTTATTTTCTCTTTTCTCTTCCCTCTTCATATATGTCCAGGTCTCACTTCTCTTTAAGAAAAAAAAAAAACAACAAAACAAACCATTCACTTGATCTAATAGCCGTTTTTTAAGCTATCGTCCTCTTCCTGTCTTTCCTTTTGAAAATAAACTTCTCGATATTTGGTCTACACCTGCTGCCTCAGCTTCCTACCCAGGATTCTTTTCTTAATCCATTGTAGTCTGTTTTCCTGTTATGCCTTTTCTTTTAAAGATAACTGACAATTTCCTTCTTTCTAAATTGGTAGAAGATAGACTTATCATAAGGAGAATATGAAGCTGCTTGTCACAGAGAAAGTGCTTAATGTTTGCTGAATTGAATTGAAATTTAAAAGGAGAGGAAAAAGCCTAGATAAATCTAAAAAACTGGACATATTAGTATAATTTAACCTTTTGACCCAGAATAAAGCACTACAGAGGAGGAGGTAATATTTAGGTGTTTGGTATTGATAGTAATAACTGAATTCATCTTCAAATTCTAAAAGCATTTATTAGTGTCTGTATAGGTAGAATCTGGACCTGTGATTTAATTGATATAGACAACTCCTGAGTGATTAAACTTTCTCTTCCGAAGCAGACTGACACCATCCCTGCAACTTACAGTCTTAGAGAGTTGTCCAGGCCTCCGAGAGGTTAAGTGATTTACCCTGGGACACTTTCCCCAGATCACACAATCAGTATATGTAAGAAATGGGAGACGTCTCCTAGGTCTTCATAGTTTTAAGGCTCTCTAGCCACCAAGAGTTCTGAAAGAGCGCTAAGAGCACTCCCCGAACACTAAGCCTTCTTCTACCATGGCCACTGGGGGATCAATCCCTGTGGAGAAGGCAATTCCTGTCTCTTCAGATCCCATACCCCAGACTCCTCAGCAGGTACTGGAGGTCCTGAAGGGCTAGGGGAGAAAAAGATCTCACCAAAGTCCTCAGCACTGTCAAATGGTTCAACACAGGACTGTTATGAAGCTTAAATAAGATGGTGGATGTGAAGCACTTTGAAAAAATACTTTAAAGCATTATTTAAATGCCAGTTATTGTGAAGAATATTATCCTACAGTCACCAGGCCTCCAGGCTGATGATGACTTCATTCTCTGAGCCTTGGACTGCACTCCGGCTAAGCTCAAGCAATGTCTATAGAGCAATACAGGCTTGTGCGGGAAGATGTTGTAAAAACCGGGCTGTAGAGGAAAAAGTGCATGCGTACATGTTGAAGTTTAATCTGTATTTTTAATACTTTCTTAAGTCTATACAATCAACAAAACGAAAAATCAAGCTCTGATTTGTAGCACTTGCTGATTTCTGAGGTGTAAATGCTCACAATGAAAATGTAAGAACCAGATGATTAGAGATGTCTCTACCTTACCCTTGGTTCAACATTAGAAACAGATATGGTTTTATCAGTACAAATAGCATTAAGGAAGATGCATTACCATCCACTTTGCTATTGTATCCTAAGCACTTTGGCCATTCTATCCTGACTTGAGGTTGAAACCTCCTGTATATCTTGCTATTAGAATGCGAGCTCTTTAAAAGCTAGGAATATTTTTCTTTTCTACTTGTGGTCCCAATGCTTTGCACTTAGTAAATTATTAACAAGTGCTTTTCTATTGATTCATTCATTCAAAATCCAATGACGTTTTCTTAGACCTTATTCTCCCTGAACTTCCTGTAACATCTGACAGGTAACAAGTCCCGCTTTCTAGAAATCCTTAGCTTCCTGACATAGCACTTTCCTATTTCTGACTTCTTTGGTCATTGTCCCTTCTTTGAGTTTCCCCCAGGGCTCTCTGTCTTTGATCCTCTGTTCTTCATTTCTAATTACCTGCTTCTGTAAAAATAAGAAATCATTCATTTCTATAGTTTCAAATTTCACCTTTATGCTATTGAGTCCTAAATCTACATCACTGAAAAACCCAGTAGTCCCATGATTTTGGCTTGCAGGACACTGCTGTTTGGATATCCTACTGTCACTTCAAATTCACCATGTCCAAAACTGAATTCAATGTCTTACTTTCTTCCCTAAAACCAGCATCCCTTCCTAACTTTCTGTTTCTGTGCCATCATTTTCACAGACACTCAGAGTAAAAATGTGAGTCTTCATAGATTCGTTCCCTCCCATATCCTCTATAGCCAATCAGTTTCCAAGTTCTGTTGTTTCTTTCTTTGAAATATTTTTCAGATCATTTCTTGTTCTCTATTTCCTGTGCCACCATCCTAGTCTAGACCCTCGTCATTTCCTGCCTGAAGTCTTGAGCAGCCTTTTAACTTGTCTCCCTGACTTCCAGCATCTCACCGACTCCAAGCTATCCTGCATATCACTTTATGACATCTGCTTAAAAACAACAGAAACCTTTTAGCGTGCTATTTCCTGCTCAGTGGCTCCTTATTGACTATTCTGTCAAGTCCAAACTTCTCTGCCTGACTTTCAAGGCCCTCCATAATCCTCAGACTAATGCCACCTTGTTTCCCACTTGTCTACAATGTGAACTCTGGTGTCCCATGTCTCTCTAATCAGGCCAGTTGTCTCCTGTACCGCAACGCCTGTGATAGCTTTTGTTCATGCTATTTTCTCTCTCCATAATGGCTTTTGCTTTGATTTGTGAGTAACTTGATTTCATTAGTAGAATATATATTTGACCAGTATTTCACATCTTCGGCCATGGAAGGAAATAAAATAGTGTTTTGCGTCAGTAAAGACTGCTCAAAATGATGACACAGTGGATAGAGTGCTGGGCCTAGAGTCAGGAAGACCTAAGTTCAAATCTGACCTCAGACATTTACTAGCTGTACAACCCTGGGCAAGTCATTTAACCTCTGTTTGCCTCAGTTTCCCCATCTGTAGAGGGGATAATAATACCTCTCAGGGTTGTTGTGAAGATTAAATGAGATAATGATTGTAAAATTCCTGACACATAGTAAGTGTTATATAAATGTTAGTTATTATTATAATTCTTTTACCATGTCCAAGTTGCCTTTTTTCCTTCTTCTGTACTATCCTTCAAAGGTATTTTTGCAATTCAACATGTGCCCCCAAGTAGATATAATTACTGGTTTCTTGGATTCCTCCCTTGTTAACTTTGGGGGATCTTTCAATGCAGCATATCCACTTGGTCAGAGAGATAGTCAATTTCAGTCCAATTGCATAGGATTTTTCTTGTGGCCATTGCATTTTATGTTGATGGTCATGGATCTTTTGAACAGGATTTTCCTACTATCATATCTTTGCTCAGCTAAGGGACCTCAATGAGTACTTAACAAATGCTTGTTAGTGATCAACTTGAACCAAAACAACTTGAAGAGATGTTTATTCACATAATGTGGAGGGGAGATATGGTAATCCCTCCCCCCAGCTTAGAGGATGTAGTTAGAGAATATAAAGAGATCGATGATGGGTGTTAGTTTGTTAGCAAGATTCTAACACTCTGAGATCCCTTTACCAAGTGTGAACACTTTTCTCTGATCGATTACGAACATTGGCCCACAAAGATCTGCTCCTTTGAGGGCCCTTAAAAGGCTGAGCTGCTAGTTCTGTAGTCAATTAGGCAGGAGCCAGCAGGAAGAATCCAGGTCCTGTACTGGAATAATGCTTGGGACAGTGAGGAGAGGATTTCTCTCTCTTTCCCACTACCCACCCATCAGCCTTGGCAGCTAGCAGAGGAGCTATTCTATTGGAAGAGAAACCTTTATTCAGTATTGGATGACAAATATAAAAGAGAGCTATTAATCAAACATCATTCTTAAAAATTAGAATTGGGCAACTGGAAGCTAATGACTCCATGAGACATCAACAAACAATAAAACAAAGTCAAAAAATGAAAAAAAAAAAAGAAAGAAAGGAAATGTGTGCTATCACATGAGAAAAATAACTGACCTGAAAACAAATCAAGAAGAGATAATTTAAGAATTATTGGACTACCAAAAAGCCATGATCGAAAAAAGAGCATAGACATCATATTTTAAGAAATTATCTTTAAACTGTAGGGTGGCAATCATACTCTCAGAAGCAAAAGAAAAAACAGACCTAATTAAAAGAAACAATCAAGGAAACTACATTTTGCTAAAAGGTACCATTGACAATAAAATAATATCAAAAAAATTTTACACAAAAAGTTTCTGTATAAAGATCTCCTTCCTCAAATATATAGAGAATTAAGTCAAATTTATAAAAATAAGAGCCATTCTCCAATTGATAAATGGTCAAAGGATATGAACAGTTTTCAGAATAGGAAATCAAAGCTCTGTATAGTCATATGAAAAAATGCTCCAAATCACTATTGATTAGAGAAATGCAAATTAAAACAACTCTGAGGTACTACCTTACACCTATCAGAAATGACAAATGCTGAAGGGATTGAGGGGAAATAGGTATACTAATGAATTGTTGGTTGGATAGTGAGCTGTTTCAACCATTTTGGGGAACAATTTGCCCAAAGGTCTGTGCATGCTGTGCACACTCTTTGACTCAGCAATACCACTACTGGGTCAGTATCCCAAAGAGATAAAAGAAAAAGGAAAAGGACCTATATGTACAAAAAATATTTATGACAGTTCTTTTTGTGGTGGCAAAGACTTAGAAATTGAGGGGATGCCCATCAAATGGGTAAATGGATGAACAACCTGTGGCATGTGATTGTGATAGAGTACTATTGAACTAGAAGAAATGACGAGGAGGAATGGGGTTTCAAAAAAACAAAGCAAGGCCTATATGAACTGATGCAAAGTGAAGTGAGAAGAACTGGGAGATCATCATACCCAGTAACAGCAGTGTTGTAACGATGATTAACTGTAAAAGACTTTGTTACTCTGATCAATGCAATGATACAAGACAATTCCAAAGGACTTATGATGAAAAAAATAATGCTATCCACCTCCAGAGAGAACTGATGAACTCTGAGTTCAAACTGAAGTATAATTTCTCACTTGCTGTTTTTTGCTTTTATTTATTTATTTTTTTGCAATATGGCTAATATGGGCATATGTTTGCATGATTTTACACGTATTATTGATATCACATTGTTTGCCTTCTCAGGGGGTGAGAGAGTGAGTGGAAGAGAGGGAGAGAATATGGAACTTAAAATTTAAAAAGAAAAGAATGTTTAAAATAAATAAATAATAAATTAAATAAAAATACTTGTTACATGGAATGACTATCTGGAAGAGATGCTGGAGAAAATTTTGGTGTGATGTAAAAAATTACATTGTTCTAAAAATAAATCAAAAATGAAATAAAGGCCTCCAAAAGTACTGTAAAAATACTCGTTGACAGTACTAGATAGGACTGGTTTCAGTGGTTTTCCATGGTGATAGCTGAAATTTAGAAGAAGAAATGACCTAAGTGAATACTTTAATGTTTTTAAATGATTGGCCTAAATAGAGTTTGGACTGCTATTGTTATTATTACTGCAATTGAGATACAGTATGGCATGCCAAAATAAGACAATGGATTAGAATTTAGGAAACCTGAATTCTAACCTGAGCTCTGATACTAACTAGCTCTGTGACCCTTAGGCAAGCAGCTTTCCCTCTCTGAATCTCAGGATTCTCATCTGGAAAATGAGAGGCCTTGATTGGATGATCCCTTAGATTTCTTCCAACTCTGACATTCTATACTTCTATCTTTTAGAGTATCACTAAAGAAACCCCAGTCCTGTCATTGCCAAAGTTCTTATGCTTATTGTTTATGATAGCACCTATTATTTGTGATATCATTTACATCTTGCTTCCCCTTCAACATAGATCATAGGCCTTCAGGGCTAGAAGGACCCTTAGAGATTAATCACTTAATCCAATCAACTGCCTCATTTTTCATTTTTCATTTTTCATGTGAAGAAACTGAAACCTAGAAAGTATAGGAGAGTGACTTGACCAAGATCACAAAGTTAGAAGTTTCAGGACAAGGATTTGATAAATCAGTATAAGACCTTGGATAAACCAGTATAAGACAAGACTGCTTGAGAATGGGTGATTTGGGTTAATGAGAGTCTAAAAGGGATATTCTGGGCTATAATGGAAATCCTCTCTAATATTATTGTGGATTTCATAGGACAGTAAAGGGTTGAAGGAAGGTAGGAGCAAAAATGGAAACCACAATGATGGGGAGCCTCTTACCCCACACAAACATGATATAAGAGAAGAATAGAATCCAATGAACCTAGATTCAAGAGATATCCAAGTTCTAATTCCATTTCCAATATTTACTGGTTATATGACCAAGTCATTTAACCTCTGATCCTCAATTTTCTAATCTATAAACTGGGGATAATGATACTTGCACTTTGTACTCACAGAATTGTTACAAGGAAAATACTTTGAAATCCTTAGAGGGGAGCTAGCTATTACAACCCTACAACAGTCTCATCCGTGGAAACTTCACTTGGACTTGAAAAGGAAAAGTGGTTTATTTTATCAACTTAAAGGGGAATTTGTATATTTGACCTATTGCTCTAACTTTTGACTCCATATTCAGCTTTCAACTTGTGTTCAGGATGGGGTTAATTAGCCCCTCTGTAAGGAGACACTGATTTTAATTTCCCCAAAGCCTGGAAAACGGCTTATGAGTGGGAAGAATCTGTTCTGTGCGTAAAAGTCTCTGAGCAAGAGGAAGAAAGCGTGCTGACAGTAAAGTTTCTTGGCATAGTAGAAACAAAAACAAAAAACCCACAATGACCTATGAAGTAGGAGACTAAGGTTTGAAACCCAAACCTGATATTTACGAATTGAGGGATCTTGAAGCAATTATTTATCTTATATTGCCACAGTTTCTTCAGTTAGTTAATCAACTAGTATTTATTAAGCACCTACTATGTGCCAGACACTATGCTAAGCACTGAGGATACAAAGAAAGACAAAAGACAGTTTCTGCCCTCAAGGAGATTACAATCTAATGGGAGAGACAGTAGGTAAACAACTATGTGCAAACAAGATATATACAGGATAAAATGGGGATAGTCTCAGAGTGAAGGCCCTAAAATTAAGAACTAGTGTTTCATGCAGAACATGGGACTTCAGCTGAGACTTGAAGTAAGCAAGGGAAGCCAGGAGTCAGAGAAGAGGAGGGAGAGTTTTCCAGACATGGGAGACAGCTAGTGAAAATGCCCAGAGTTGGGAGATGGAGTTTCATGTTCTAGATCCCATAGTATATGGGGGAGGGGAGGTGGTAAAATATAAGAAAATTGGAAAGGTAGGAAGGGACCAACATGTGAAAGGATTTAAAAGCCAACCAGAGGATTATATATATTTGATTCTGGAGGTAATAGGGAGCCATTGGGGTTTATTGAAAGGGGGCAGGGGATGATATGGTCTGCTCTGCCCTTTAGGAAGATAAAGTTGACAGCTGAGTGACTTGAGACAAGGAAACCAATCATCACATTATTGCAATAATCCATCAGTAAGGTGATGAAGGCCTGCACCATGGGGAGTGCAAGGGGGATGAGAGTGTCTGTGTCAGAGATGAGAACGGGGCAAACACAAGAGATGTTTCCAATGCAAAAACTGCAAGACTTGGCAACTGATTGGACATGGCGGTGGTGAGAGTAAGTGAGAATTTCATCCACAAAATGCTTCCTAAAGTTCATTTAAGCTTTATGATTTCAATGTAATTTTCTAAATAAAAAGATTTCTAAGTAAAATAGGGGAAAAGGATACCATTCCAGCTATATTCCTCTTTCCATTGAGAATCCCTAAAACTGCAGTGAAGGAGGCAAAAAGAAGGTGGGAGAAAGTGGACATCTTATAGGAGCAGCCACACTAGTGTAGCCATCTACTAAATAAAGATTTGAGGTCTATTAGTAGATTCCAGATCTACCAGCTGGGGAACTCTGTTCTAGATTTTTTTAGGCTAAAAAATAATAATCATGTAGTATACTAGTTTTACCACTAGGTGAAGCTCTTTGGCAGTTTCTATTCTCCAGTTTCCTTTAGAAACCAGACTCTGAGAGCTACAGGTAGGCCAATATTTTCTCGACAAAGGAAATGTCTAATTAACAATAGTATCTTTATAAGAACCACTTAATAAAAGTCATTTATGAAATGTCCATCTAGATTCTAAAACTGCATCAAAGTAATCAGAACAACTTCTAGCTCAAACAGGAACCTTAGCCAGATAAAGACTTCCTTTATGGGTAAGTTCCCTTATCTTCTCTCAACGACAACAGAACTTAGTTTCAGGTTCTGTAGATCATATCTTTAAAGAATCATTGTTCTCAGCCTCTCTTCCCTTTGACTGTTTTCTGTGGTCACACTTCCCAGCTTTCTTGCAAACTAAATTCTTCTGAAATGTCTTTCTAGCTGGCACCATTCCAAGAAAATAAGGATGGCGTCTTATCCTCCTTTGTATCACCGACAGTATTTAACATAGTGCCTTGCACAAAGTGTTTGATAAACATTTGTTGAATGAATTGAGTAATTCGTATCTGCTTTTCCTAATTAAATTGTACTCACTCAATTATATAATGTGCTAGAGTCAGCTTCTTTCTAGAGTGCCAGGCTCAACTCTAAGTGAAAATTAATTTGACTAAAACATTGCTGTCTCCTTCCTTGTCCATCCCACAGTTTGCACTGACCAGGGGAATCTCTGCACAGCAACTAAATTTACTGCTAGCTCAGAAAAACATGCTAAAAGCATTGTCTGGCTTACTTAATCTAAACAAGTTTCTCTCATGCTTCTTTGGTTTACCAGCTCTACTTTGAACATAATAGAATGGGTCACTCATTTACTTCAGCTATACTACAAGCTCTCTGGCAAAAGAACTAGTCTGGCGTGGTAGAGGCTGAGGTTGGTGGATCACTTGAGTTCAGAAGTTCTGAGTTGCAGTAAGGCTAAAACTGATGGGGTGTCCTCACTAAGGCCAGAAAACTCGCAATAATGGGGAGCCACAAGGCTGCCCTCCTTACAAGGGTGAACTGGTCCTGGCTGGAAAAACAGAGCAAGTTAAAGCTTCTTTTATAATCAGTATTGAGATTGTTCTGAGAGTGGCTCCTGTAAATATTGAGATTCAGTTTTGAAGACAGACAGACAGACAGACAAAAAAGCTGAATGAAACTCCATAGATTTATGATCAACCTACATAAGTCGCACAACGATAAATAAAAACTCATACAACCTAAAAATGAACATGCTAATATTACAGTTTTTCTACATTATATAAATGAGGATATTAGTCTTTCTGGTGAAGAAGAAAATATTTTTGCTATTTTTAGGAAATTGACACCTTTAAAAAAACAAAGGATAATGTGTTTAGCCTGCTATCCAGGTTGTGCTTCCCTTAAGTCTATTTTATAGTGAGAAATTTTCACTGTGAACTTAGAACATTTAAAGCATGTGCTATTGCTTATTCATTCATGTGATTGCTTATTCATTCACCTGTCTATCTAGGTATCTATCTTTCTGTCTGTCTATCTATCTGTTTGTTTATGGCTTTTCCCTTGTCTTTACTACATAGAAGTAGAGTGCATAAGTGCTACCTGGTACCTGAGATAAACTGATTTGGGGCAATTGGGCATTGAATTTGGCTTTTTGTTTCTTGGCAAAGGAGGGAAACATTGTATATTGTTCATTTTGATTTTCTAACAAGAAAAAGCATATACATTTTTCCTGCAAAAGAAAACTTTTTCCTAAATTCAGACAGGAATTTATCACATGGATGTTAGTATAAGGGACTCTGGGTTGTTAGACAATACCCCTAATTTGTCTAATGACAATACCCCTAACTTTGTTTTCACACACAATAGAAGTGCTATTCAAAGAGATGATTCATTTACCAGCTCTCTAAAAGACATAGGACATAATGATAGATTCCATTCAGTAAAGCTTTCTGCAGAAAGCTAAAATAATGTCTAGGATCTTTGTTCTCTAGTGGTCTGGCATACAGAAAATGAACTAGAATCTAGATAACATGGAGAGTTAATATATCCATTAGATTGACTTCAATACTGAAAGGATCTGTGATTTCAACAGGATCCCTTCACCAATGCAGAGTTCAACCATTTTATGACTTAAAAACATAAACTTTGAGACTAATGTACTCAAAAAAAATAACATTCTGTGGTCAACCACTGATGTCTCCGACTTAGCTAGTGATATTAAAAACAAAAGATATTGTCATTAAGCAAAATACATTACCAAGTTCTTTCTTGAAGCCTTTCTAATTTGGTGGAAACTGCCAGAGCTTATTTTCCACTGGCATTGACTTTGAGAACCTAGAGTCAACTCAACTGCAATGACACGTTGGGGTAGGATTTATTGGAAGAAATAATCCATTAGACAATCTCTCAGATATTAATGTAGTATCTATATATGGCAGGTGCTATATCAAAATCAATGCATAATTAAATTTTCTAAGAAATATCTGTAATTCAGAAATTTTGTAGTTAATTAAAGTATATGCTTTAAGTGCCAGACATTGAGGGTGGGGAGTGGGAATTAGTTCCAATACTATCATAGTGCTGTGAAGGTTTAAAAGTTGACTTGTATTCTTTTTTTAAAATAAAATTGTATTGATCTCTTTTGTTTTTACATCTCCTAAATTTCCTCTTGTATCCTCTTCTCCCCTCCTTCCATTCTTAGAGAACCAACTCATATAATAAGAAAGGGTTTTTTAAAGGGGGGAAAAAAGAAGAAGAGGAAAAAAACAGCAAATTCAATCAATATATTGAAAAACACTGACAGTATATACAACATTCTATACCTCTTACAACCTTTGCAAAGGAGTAGCCTAAGTCTCTTCTCAATATCTCTTTTTTGGTACCAGAATTGTTTTTTGTAATATTGCAACATTCATTTTCAATTGTTTAGTAGTTGTTGTTCTTTCCATTTGCATTGTGTATATTGCTTTCTTGGCTTTTCTTAGTTCCCTTTGAATCAGTTCTTGTTAGTCTTTCCGTGCTTTTCTATATTCATTATGTTCAGTCAGACCTTTATTCTTACCCAAACTGAAGGCCAGCACACTTTAGCACTGCCCTATATAGCAGGGATCCTCACAGGCAGAGGCAATATTTTCTTCATGGAAGAGGTTTGGATATTCTTAAGCATTTATATGAGTAAGTTCTTAGTAGAGACCCTCAAAATTCTGTACCGTAAAAATGGAAGAGTCAGGTTAGCCACAGCATTTTTAGGACAGGTGTTAACTACATGACCACTTTATTTATAAAATAATCTCTGTTTGGCTCCTATAGAAAGTCTAATTTTAGTAAGAACTATATTGGTCTTGATGAATTTAAATTAGACTGTTTAATAAACTTGTTCCTGGAAAATAAATACGAAAATACACATATTTCCCTTCTTTGTTCTTTGTGGAAATGTAGCCTGTGGATGTGGAACACTACATTGTTATTTTGGTTATTGTGTTAACTTTGCTAAACTAATTTTTTTCCTCTTTCTTTTTTATTCTTTGTTTTAAAGGATAGCTCTCTGGGTCAGGGAAAAGAAGGATAATGGGAAATGAAGATATAAAAACAAAATGTATTGATAAAAAATTTTAAAAGAATAATAATTGGAGTTAAGATTATTCATTAAGTGCCTCCCAAGCACATCAGTTTTGATATATTATTAAGGCTGAGCTACTCCCTCTGTCAACAGGTCCAACTACCTCATAAGTTACCCTTAGTCAGAGACAATATAATTGTTATGAGCATAAGGGAGGATGCTCACTTCCTTGTCTTCTCTAGCAGTGGGACATGCAATTAATTCACCTAATAGTTTACTAGATTTGGGGTTAAGATTATTTAGAGGCATTTTAAGACAAAGCCTTATTTGATATCATTTAGTACTGAAAATGAATCTGTCATGAGCCCATTTCTGTCTTCTCTGATTTTGATCTAGTAGGTGAAAAAGCATAGAATAGGATTCTTCTCAAGATTATACAGTTTGGTCCAAAGATGAACTGAAGATTCATGACAGACTGATGAATGTTTCAAATAGCATTGAGTTCTTAACTTTGCATCTCTGGATAATATGGAAAAAGTTATAAACAGCCATGGTCAGCAATATAATAATGTTTCTGGATCTTTTTTACACATGTGAGAGATTTCTTTGTAAAACTCAGTCCAGTAATTTGTGGAGATGAAAGTTGATATAATATTTTGAAAGACTACACAATGAAAAAAAAAAGAAAGAAGGACTACACAATGAATCAATTAGTCTGTTATTTTGATAACACAGGATTTCTCTTTTAAAAGTTATGGACACATTTTGTGTCCATCCTAAGGGAATTGTACTTTTAGAATTAGCTAGGATAGTTGGGCAAGGACTGGGACCCATCACACAGGAGAGATTTTGAACAGTTCTTATGGCAAGAGATCAGAGGATCATAAGTTTTGAGCTGTAAGGAACCTTAAGATTAATTCAACTGCCTCATTTTACAAGTGACAAAAGTGAAGCTCAAAGAGATTAAATGAAATTGCCCAAAGTAATACCAGTTGTAAATTTTAGAGCTGAGATTTGAAGGCTAGGTCTCTGACTCCAAATACAGTGCAATGCTCTTACCATTGTACTATTTTTCTTCTTCCTTCTAATTGTTAATGCTCTCTCTCTCTCCTCCACATTACTTTGTATATTTGAATTTATTTATCTATGTACTTATTGTCCACCATCCCTAATCCCATACTGGGAATATAAACAGAGTGATGGATCTAGAATTAGGAAGAACTGAGTTCAAATCTGGCCTCAGACACTTAATAGCTGTGAGACCATTGGTGAGTCACTTAACCCTGTTTGCCTCAGTTTCCTCATCTGTAAAATGAGCTGGAGAAGGAAATGGCAAACCACTCCAGCTTCTTTGCCAAGAAAACCCCAAATGGGGTCACAAAGAGTCAGACACAAATGAACAACAGCAACCTTGAGAACTGGAACAGTTTCATTTTTCTCTTTACATCCCTATTACCTAGCACAGTGTCTGGTATTTAGTATCAGGTGCTTAATAAATACTTGTTGGATTGAAGTGAATTTCCATGTTCTTCTCCTGAAGAATCTTTCAGTTTTATTTAATTAGTGAAATTCAGAGGAGATAGAGCTATTAGCTTCCAGTTGCCAGAGAGATTTCTGGCATCTACTGTCTTACAGATTAAAGGAATTGCTTGTCTAATCATCAATGCAGAATTGTGTTTGATAATTATTCCCACATAATAATAATTATTATTCCCAGCTTGCACTTCAAGTTTTTTAAAACACCTCCATCACACTAACCCTGTAAAATAGACAATGCAAATACTATTAAAACATGCTATGGAGCAGTGTTGTCCCCAAACCTGCACTCATTGATTCTGGCATCTGAGCCCAATGACTCCTATTGGGATATGTTGTAATATTGCTCTTCTAAAGAGGTTTTTTTTTTTTTTTTTTTTGGTACAGTACTTGTGTATAAGGCTGTGTCTTTGGGTGGCTTCAAGTGATTCCAGTTTGTGGTATATTTTGATAACTAAATTTTCAGTTTTACTGAGCAAAGTATATAATCTAGGCTGATTTCAGCCTATTTTTGGCTGCTGTTTTTCCTCAATCAATATGAACATAGTGTTATCATAGAATTACACCATTTTTTTAAACTGAAAGAGGCCTTAGAAATCATCTATTTTAACAACCTCATCTATAAGTTCAGGAAATGAAGGCCTAGGATGGTTAGGCACTTTGCTGAGGGCACCCAGCTAGTTAGTGGCATAATCAGAACTAGAATCTAGGTTTTTAAATTCCCAGTCCAGTAATAGTTCTGTGCTCCCTGGAGGCAGCTCCATTGAGGTCATCCAGGTGGAGATATTCAATAGGCAACTAGAAAATTTGTAACCAGTGTTTAAGGGGGAGATTGGGGCTGGGCATAGAGACTTGGGAGCTATCTGCGTAGAAGTATTACACGAAGCTATGGGAGAAGGTGAGATTGCTAATGGGAAAAGTGTAAAGAGAAAATAGAAGAGAACCAAAGATAGATAAGAGCCTAGGACGTGCCTATGCCTAGAGGGCATGAACTTCAAAGGGAAAAGGGGGAAGGGACCAAGCATTTATATAGCACCTACTGTGTGCCAGACAGTGATAAGCACTTTACAAATATTATCTCATTTGATCCTCACAACATTCTTTGACATAGGTGGTAATATTATCCCCATTTTACAGTTGAGGAAACTGAAGAAGACAAAGGTTAAGTGACTTGCACAGGATAACTCAGCTGTTGTCTAAGGTTGGATGTGAACTCAGGTCTTCCTGACTCCATATCCAGCACTTTATTTAGTACAAGTAGAACCACAAAGATCAGAAAATGGCAGAGGGAAATAAGGATTATGAAAGTCTTCCTCCTGGACTATGAATCTGAGGGTGAGAGAGGAGTAATCAACACTGAAGAGAGAGATATGGGAAGTGGTATATTAGGGAAATTCAAAGTTTCAATTGGTGTCAAGAAGTGAAAGAAATCTAAGAGGAAGAGATTAAAAAAGATGGGGCATTTGTTCACAGTAAAGAGAAGGATCTGAAGGGCATAATGAAATTAAAGTGAGGGTTCTAAAGGGTATAATGAAATGGGCCCACAGAAAAGATGGGGGTAGGGTTGAGGAGAAGGTTTGCATCTGGGCAAATGGTAGCTCTGAATGATAGCAATTAAGGGAGCCCACAGCAGAAAGGTTAATTGGAAGGATTTGCAGGAAAACTATTGAACAGTCACAGATTTATAGAATGTTGTTGTTGTACAGTCA